>NC_141878.1:163866363-164169393 GCF_056163025.1 Triticum urartu | reverse complement strand
AACAAAGCAATTATGTCTTCTCAAAATAACATGGCCAAAGAAAGTTATCCCTACAAAATCATATAGTCTGGCTATGCTCTATCTTCACCACACAAAGTATTTAAATCATGCACAACCCCGATGACAAGCCAAGCAATTGTTAACTTTTTCAAAACTTTTTCAATCTTCACGCAATACATGAGCGTGAGCCATGGATATAGCACTATAGGTGGAATAGAATGGTGGTTGTGGAGAAGACAAAAAGGAGGGGAAGATAGTCTCACATCAACTAGGCGTATCAACGGGTTATGAAGATGCCCATCAATAGATTTCAATGTGAGTGAGTAGGGATTGCCATGCAACGGATGCACTAGAGCTATAAGTATATGAAAGCTCAAAAAGAAACTAAGTGGTTGTGCATCCAACTCGCTTGCTCACGAAGACCTAGGGCAATTTGAGGAAGCCCATCATTGGAATATACAAGCCAAGTTCTATAATGAAAAATTCCAACTAGTATTTGAAAGTAACAAAATGAGAGACTCTCTACTATGAAGATCATGGTGCTACTTTGAAGCACAAGTGTAGTAAAAGGATAGTAGCATTGCCCCTTCTCTCTTTTTCTCTCATTTTTTATTTGGGCCTTTTCTCCCTTTTTATGGCCTCTTTTCTTTTTTTTCTTTTTTTATTTTCGTCCGGAGTCTCATCCCGACTTGTGGGGGAATCATAGTCTCCATCATCCTTTCCTCACCAGGACAATGCTCTAATAATGATGATCATCACACTTTTATTTTCTTACAACTCGATACTTAGAACAAAATATGACTCTATATGAATGCCTCCGGCGGTGTACCGGGATATGCAATGACTCATGAGTGACATGTATGAAAGACATTATGAATGGTGGCTTTGCCACAAATACGATGTCAACTACATGATCATGCTAAGCAATATGACAATGATGGAGTGTGTCATAATAAACGGAATGGTGAAAAGTTGCATGGCAATATATCTCGGAATGGCTATGGAAATGCTCATCAAAAGAAACTAAGTGGGTGTGCATCCAACTTGCTTGCTCACGAATACCTAGGGCATTTTGAGGAAGCCCATCATTGGAATATACAAGCCAAGTTCTATAATGAAAGATTCCGACTAGTATATGAAAGTGACATAACGAGAGACTCTCTATCATGAATATCATGGTGCTACTTTGAAGCACAAGTGTGGTAAAAGGATAGTAACATTGTCCCTTCTCTCTTTTTCTCTCATTTTTTTATTTGGGCCTATTCTCTTTTTATGGCCTCTTTTTCTTTTTATTTGGGCTTCTTTGGCCTCTTTTATTTATTTTTCGTCCGGAGTCTCATCCCGACTTATGGGGGAATCATAGTCTCCATCATCCTTTCCTCACCGGGACAATGCTCTAATAATGATGATCATCACACTTTTATTTTTCTTACAACTCAACAATTACAACTCGATACTTAGAACAAAATATGACTCTATACGAATGCCTCCAGTGGTGTACCGGGATATGCAATATGACAATGTTGGAGTGTGTCATAATAAACGGAACGGTGGAAAGTTGCATGGCAATATATCTCGGAATGGTTATGGAAATGCCATAATAGGTAGGTATGGTGGCTGTTTTGAGGAAGGTATATGGTAGGTGTATGATACCGGCGAAAAGTGTGCGGTATTAGAGAGGCTAGCAAAGGTGGAAGGGTGAGAGTGCGTATAATCCATGAACTCAACATTATTCATAAAGAACTCATATACTTATTGCAAGAATCTAGAAGTTATCAAAGCAAAGTATTACGCGCATGCTCCTAGGGGGATAGATTGGTAGGAAAAGACCATCGCTCGTCCCCGACCGCCACTCATAAGGAATACAATTAATAAATAAATCATGCTCCGACTTCATCACATAACGGTTCACCATATATGCATGCTACGGGAATCACAAACTTTAACACAAGTATTCTTTAAATTCACAACTACTCAACTAGCATGACTTTAATATTATCACCTCCATATCTCAAAACAATTATCATGCTTCAATATTTTCTTAGTATTCAACACACTCAAAAGAAAGTTTCACAAATCTTGAATACCAAGCATATTATTATTAAGCAAATTACCATGCTATTAAGACTCTCAAAATGATTTAAGTGAAGCATGAGAGATCAATAGTTTCTTTAAAACAAATCCACCACCGTGCTCTAAAAGATCTAAGTGAAGCACATAGAGCAAAATTATAGCGCTCAAAAGATATAAGTGAAGCACATAGAGCAAAACTACTTAGCTCAAAAAGAAATAAGTGAAGCACATAGAGCAAAACTACTTAGCTCAAAAAGATATAAGTGAAGTACATAGAGCAAAACTACATAGCTCAAAAGATATAAGTGAAGCACATAGAGTATTCTATCAAATTCTAATTCATGTATGGATCTCTCAAAAGGTGTGTACAGCAAGGATGGTTGTGGCATACTAAAACACAAAGACACAAATAATACAAGACTCTCCAAGAAAAACACATATCATGTTGGTGAATAAAAATATAGCTCCAAGTAAATTACCGATGGGAGTGGACGAAAGAGGGGATGCCTTCCGGGGCATCCCCAAGCTTTGACTTTTTGGTGTCCTTGGATTATCTTGGGGGTGCCATGGGCATCGCCAAGCTTAGGCTCTTTCCACTCCTTGTTCCATAATCCATCACAAGAATTCACCCAAAACTTGAAAACTTCACAACACAAAACTTAAAGTAGAAAACTCGTGAGCTCCGTTAGCGAAAGAAAACAAAAGACTACTTCAAGGTACTGTAATGAACTCATTCTTTATTTATATTGGTGTTAAACCTATTGTATTCCAACTTCTCTATGGATTATAAACTATTTTACTAGCCATAGATTCATCAAAATAAGCAAACAACACACGAAAAACAGAATCTGTCAAAAACAGAACAGTCTGTAGTAATCTGTAGCTAGCGCAAGATCTGGAACCCCAAAATTCTAAAATAAATTTATGGACGTAAGGAATTTATCTATTAATCATATGCAAAAATAATTAACTAAATATCACTCTTCAAATAAAAATTACAGCAGTTCCCGTGAGCGCTAAAGTTTCTGTTTTTTACAGCAAGTTCAACAAGACTTTCCCCAAGTCTTCCCAACGGTTCTACTTGGCACAAACACTAATTAAAAACAAAAACACAACCAAAACAGAGGCTAAATAATTTATTTATTGATAAACAGTATCAAAAAGCAATTAATAAAAATAAAATTGGGTTGCCTCCCAACAAGCGCTATCGTTTAACGCCCCTAGCTAGGCATAAAAGCGAGGATAGATCTAGGTATTCCCATCTTTGGTAGGCAATCCATAAGTGGCTCTCATGATAGTTTCATATGGAAATTTTATTTTATTTCTTGGAAAGTGTTCCATGCCCTTTTTTAATGGAAATTTAAATCTAATATTCCCTTCCTTCATATCAATAATCGCACCAACCGTTCTAAGGAAAGGTCTACCAAGAATAATAGGGCAAGAAGGATTGCAATCCATATCAAGAACAATGAAATCTACGGGCACATAATTCCTATTTGCAACAATAAGAACATCATTAATCCTTCCCATAGGTTTCTTAATAGTAGAATCCGCAAGATGCAAGTTTAGAGGGCGATCATCAAAATTACGGAAATCTAGCAAATCACACAAAGTCTTGGGAATAGTAGAGACACTAGCACCCAAATCACACAAATCATAAAACTCATTATCTTTAATTTTAATTTTAATAGTTGGTTCCCACTCATCATAGAGTTTTCTAGGTATAGAAACTTTCAACTCAAGTTTTTCTTCATAAGATTGCATCAAGGCATCAACAATATGTTCGGTGAAGGCTTTCTTTTGACTATAAGCATGTGGAGAATTTAGCACGGATTGCAACAAGGAAATACAATCAATTAAAGAGCAACTTTCATAATTAAATTCCTTGAAATCCAATATAGTGGGTTTAGCAACATCTAGATTTTTATTTCTTTCAATCCCACTTTCATCAATTTCATCATAAAGATCTAAATACTCCGAATTTTTAGAACGCCTTCTAGGTAAAGGAAGATCATATTCAGTTTCATAAAGATTCATATTGCAAAAAAAATATTTAATAGGAGACACATCAATAACTTTTAGATCTTCATCTTGATTTTCATAGGAATTGGAAGAACACGCTTTAATAAAGGCATCTTTGGAAGCACGCATCCTAGCGGTTCTTTCCTTGCACTCATCAATGGAAATTCTCATGGCTTTGAGAGACTCATTGATATCATGCTTAGGAGGAATAGATCTAAGCTTTAAAGAATCAATCTCAAGAGAAATTCTATCAACGTTCCTAGCCAAATCATCAAATTTAAGCAATTTCTCTTCAAGCAAAGCATTAAAATTATTTTGTAAATTCATAAACTCTTTAACACTATTCTCAAATTCAGAGGGCATCTTATTATAATTTCCATAAGAGTTGTTGTAGGGATTCCCATAATTATTAGAAGGATTACTAGGATATGGCCTAGGATTAAAATTCCCTCTATAAGTGTTGTTACCAAAATTATTCCTACCAATAAAATTCACATCCATAGATTCATTGTTATTCTCAATCAAAGTAGACAAAGGCATATCATTAGGATCAGAAGAAACACTCTTAGTAGCAAATAATTTCATAAGTTCATCCATCTTTCCACTCAAAACATTGATTTCTTCTATCGCATGTACTTTTTATTAGAAGATCTTTCAGTATGCCAGTGAGAATAATTAACCATAATATTATCTAGGAGTTTAGTAGCATCTCCTAAAGTGATTTCCATAAAAGTGCCTCCCGCGGCCGAATCTAAAATATTTCTAGAAGCAAAATTCAATCCGGCATAAAAATTTTGTATAATCATCCACAAATTCAAACCATGAGTAGGGCAATTACGTATCATTAATTTCATTCTCTCCCAAGCTTGTGCAACATGTTCATGATCAAGTTGCTTAAAGTTCATAATATCGTTTCTAAGAGAGATGATCTTAGCGGGAGGGAAATACTTAGAGATAAAAGCATCTTTGCACTTGTTCCAAGAATCAATACTATTTTTAGGCAAAGACGAAGACCAAGCTTTAGCACGATCTCTAAGCGAAAAAGGAAATAGCTTCAATTTAACAACATCATTATCGACATCTTTTTTCTTTTGCATGTCACATAAATCAACGAAGCTATTCAGATGAGTAGCGGCATCTTCACTAGGAAGGCCGGAGAATTGATATTTCATAACAAGATTCAACAAAGCAGTATTGATTTCACAAGATTCAATATTGGTAAGAGGAGCAATCGGAGTGCTAAGGAAATAATTATTATTGGTATTGGTGAAGTCACACAATTTGGTAGTATCTTGAGCCATCGCGACAAACAAGCAATCTAACACACGAGCAAACAAAAGGCAAGCGGGCAAAAGGAGGCAAATAGAGAGGGAGGATGGAGAGAGAGGGCGAATAAAACGGCAAGGGTGAAGTGGGGGAGAGGAAAATGAGAGGCAAATGGCAAATAATATAATGCGAGAGATAGGGATTGTGATGGGTACTTAGTATGTTGACTTTTTGCGTAGACTTCCCTGCAACGGCGCCAGAAATCCTTCTTGCTACCTCTTGATCTTGCGTTGGATTTCCCCGAAGAGGAAGGGATGATGCAGTAGAGTAGCGTAAGTATTTCCCTCAGTTTTTGAGAACCAAGGTATCAATCCAGTAGGAGGCCACGCTCAAGTCCCTCGTACCTGCACAAAATGATAGCTACTCGCAACCAACGCGATTAGGGGTTGTCAATCCCTTCACGGTCACTTATGAGAGTGAGATCTGATAGATATAATATTTTTGGTATTTTTGGTATAAAGATGCAAAGTGAAAAGTAAAAGGCAAAGTAAAAGCAAAACAAGATTAAAGTGATGGAGATTGATATGATGAGAATAGACCCGGGGGCCATAGGTTTCACTAGTGGCTTCTCTCAAGAGCAAAAGTATTCTACGGTGGGTGAACAAATTACTGTTGAGCAATTGACAGAATTGAGCATGGTTATGAGAATATCTAGGCATGATCATGTATATAGGCATCACGTCCGTGAAAAGTAGACCGAAACGATTCTGCATCTACTACTATTACTCCACTCATCGACCGCTATCCAGCATGCATCTAGAGTATTAAGTTAAAAACAGAGTAACGCTTTAAGCAAGATGACATGATGTAGAGAGATAAATTCATGCAATATGAAATAAACCCCATCTTGTTGTCCTCGATGGCAACAATGCAATACGTGCCTTGCTGCCCCTTCTGTCACTAGGAAAGGACACCGCAAGATCGAACCCAAAGCTAAGCACTTCTCCCATGGCAAGAACTACCAATCTAGTTGGCCAAACCAAACGGATAATTCGAAGAGACTTGCAAAGATAACCAATCATACATAAAAGAATTCAGAGAAGATTCAAATATTATTCATAGATAGACTTGATCATAAACCCACAATTCATCGGTCTCAACAAACACACAGCAAAAAGAAGATTACATCGAATAGATCTCCACAAGAGAGGGGGAGAACTTTGTATTGAGATCCAAAAAGAGAGAAGAAGCCATCTAGCTACTAACTATGGACCCGAAGGTCTGAGGTAAACTACTCACACTTCATCGGAGAGGCTATGATGATGTAGAAGCCCTCCATGATGACGGACCTCTCCGGCGGAGCTCCGGAATGGGATCTCGTGGATACAGAAAGTTGCGGTGGTGGAATGAGGTTTTTGGCTCCTCTTCTGATCGTTTGGGGGTACGTAGGTATATATAGGAGGAAGAAGTACGTCGGTGGAGCTCCGAGGGGCCCATGAGGCAGGGGGCGCGCCCTAGGGGGGCGCGCCCCCCACCCTCGTGACCGCCTCTCTGATGCCTTGGCGTAGGGTCCAAGTCTTCTGGATCACGTTCGGTGAGAAAATCACGTTCCCAAAGGTTTCATTCCGTTTGGACTCTGTTTGATATTCCGTTTCTTCAAAACACTGAAATAGGCAAAAAAACAACAATTCTGGGCTGGGCCTCCGGTTAATAGGTTAGTCCCAAAAATAATATAAAAGTGGAAAATAAAGCCCAATATAGTCCAAAATAGTAGATAATATAGCATGGAGCAATCAAAAACTATAGATACGTTGGAGACGTATCAATCCCTCACTAAATTATCAAAGTATAAGTGTTCTCCCTGAGTATGCACTGTTGCGAAAGTTCTTTGTCCTGAGACACCACGTGATGATCGGGTGTGATAGGCTCTACGTTCAAATACAACGGGTGTGAAACAGTTTCACACGCGGAATACTCAGGTTAAACTTGACGAGCCTAGCATATAACAGATATGGCCTCGGAACACAGAGACCGAAAGGTCGAGCGTGAATCATATAGTAGATATGATCAACATAGTGATGTTCACCGTTGATACTACTCCATCTCACGTGATGATCGGACATGGTTTAGTTGATATGGATCACGTGATCACTTACAGGATTAGAGGGATGTCTATCTAAGTGGGAGTTCTTAAATAATATGATTAAATTGAACTTAAAATTTATCATGAACTTAGTACCTGATAGTATCTTGCTTGTCTATGTTGATTGTAGATAGATGGCCCGTGCTGTTGTTACGTTGAATTTTAATGCGTTCCTTGAGAAAGCAAAGTTGAAAGATGATGGTAGCAATTACACGGACTGGGTCCGTAACTTGAGGATTATCCTCATTGCTGCACAGAAGAATTACGTCCTGGAAGCACCGCTAAGTGCCAAGCCTGCAGGAGCAACACCAGATGTTATGAACGTCTGGCAGAGCAAAGCTGATGACTACTAGATAGTTCAGTGTGCCATGCTTTACAGCTTAGAACCGGGTCTTCAACGACGTTTTAAACGTCATGGAGCATATGAGATGTTCCACGAGTTGAAGTTAATATTTCAAGCAAATGCCCGGATTGAGAGATATGAAGTCTCCAATAAGTTCTATAGCTGCAAGATGGAGGAGAATAGTTCTGTCAGTGAACATATACTCAAAATGTCTGGGTATCATAATCACTTGACTCAACTGGGAGTTAATCTTCCTGTTGATAGTGTCATTGACAGAGTTCTTCAATCACTGCCACCAAGATACAAAAGCTTCATGATGAACTATAATATGCAAGGGATGAATAAGACTATTCCCGAGCTCTTCGCGATGCTAAAGGCCGCGGAGGTAGAAATCAAGAAGGAGCATCAAGTGTTGATGGTCAATAAGACCACCAGTTTCAAGAAAAGGGCAAAGGGAAGAAGAAGGGGAACTTCAAGAAGAACAGCAAACAAGTTGCTGCTCAGGAGAAGAAACCCAAGTCTGGACCTAAGCCTGAGACTGAGTGCTTCTACTGCGAGCAGACTGGTCACTGGAAGCGGAACTGCCCCAAGTATTTGGCGGATAAGAAGGATGGCAAAGTGAACAAAGGTATATGTGATATACATGTTATTGATGTGTACCTTACTAATGCTTGCAGTAGCACCTGGGTATTTGATACTGCTTCTGTTGCTAACATTTGCAACTCGAAACAGGGGCTACAGATTAAGCAAAGACTGGCTAAGGACGAGGTGACGGTGCGCATGGGAAATGGTTCCAAAGTCGATGTGATCGCGGTCGGCACGCTACCTCTACATCTACCTTCGGGATTAGTATTAGACCTAAATAATTGTTATTTGGTGCCAGCGTTGAGCATGAACATTATATCTGGATCTTGTTTGATGCGAGACGGTTATTCATTTAAATCAGAGAATAATGGTTGTTCTATTTATATGAGTAATATCTTTTATGGTCATGCACCCTTGAAGAGTGGTCTATTTTTGCTAAATCTCGATAGTGGTGATACACATATTCATAATATTGAAGCCAAATGATGCAGAGTTGATAATGATAGTGCAACTTATTTGTGGCACTGCCATTTAGGTCATATCGGAGTAAAGCGCATGAAGAAACTCCATATTGATGGACTTTTGGAACCACTTGATTATGAATCACTTGGTACTTGCAAACCGTGCCTCATGGGCAAGATGACTAAAACGCCGTTCTCCAGAACTATGGAGAGAGCAACAGATTTGTTGGAGATCATACATATAGATGTATGTGGTCCGATGAATGTTGAGGCTCGTGGCGGATATCGTTATTTTCTCACCTTCACAGATGACTTAAGCAGATATGGGTATATCTACTTAATGAAACATAAGTCTGAAACATTTGAAAAGTTCAAAGAATTTCAGAGTGAAGTTGAAAATCATCGTAACAAGAAAATAAAGTTTCTACAATCTGATCGTGGAGGAGAATATTTGAGTTACGAGTTTGGTGTACATTTGAAACAATGCGGAATAGTTTCGCAACTCACGCCACCCGGAACACCACAGCGTAATGGTGTGTCCGAACGTCGTAATCGTACTTTACTAGATATGGTGCGATCTATGATGTCTCTTACTGATTTACCGCTATCGTTTTGGGGTTATGCTTTAGAGACAGCCGCATTCACGTTAAATAGGGCACCATCAAAATCCGTTGAGACGACGCCTTATGAACTATGGTTTGGCAAGAAACCAAAGTTGTTGTTTCTGAAAGTTTGGGGCTGCGATGCTTATGTGAAAAAGCTTCAACCTGATAAGCTCGAACCCAAATCGGAGAAATGTGTCTTCATAGGATATCCAAAGGAGACTATTGGATACACCTTCTATCATAGATCCGAAGGCAAGACTTTTGTTGCTAAGTTCGGAAACTTTCTGGAGAAGGAGTTTCTCTCGAAAGAAGTGAGTGGGAGGAAAGTAGAACTTGACGAGGTAACTGTACCTGCTCCCTTATTGGAAAGTAGTGCATCACAGAAACCTGTTTCTGTGACACCTACACCAATTAGTGAGGAAGCTAATGATAATGATCATCAAACTTCAGAACAAGATACTACTGAACCTCGTAGATCAACCAGAGTGAGATCCGCGCCAGAGTGGTACGGTAATCCTGTTCTGGAAGTCATGCTACTAGATCATGATGAACCTATGAACTATGAAGAAGCGATGGGAGCCCAGATTCCGCAAAATGGCTTGAAGCCATGAAATCTGAGATGGGATCCATGTATGAGAACAAAGTATGGACTTTGGTTGACTTGCCCTATGATCGGCAAGCGATTGAGAATAAATGGATCTTCAAGAAGAAGACTGACGCTGACGGTAATATTACTGTCTACAAAGCTCGACTTGTCGCAAAAGGTTTTCGGCAAGTTCAAGGGATTGACTACGATGAGACCTTCTCACCCGTAGCGATGCTTAAGTCTGTCCGAATCATGTTAGCAATTGCCGCATTTTATGATTATGAAATTTGGCAGATGGATGTCAAAACTGCATTCCTGAATGGATTTCTGGAAGAAGAGTTGTATATGATGCAACCAGAAGGTTTAGTCAATCCAAAGGGAGCTAACAAAGTATGCAAGCTCCAACGATCCATTTATGGACTGGTGCAAGCCTCTCGGAGTTGGAATAAACGCTTTGATAGTGTGATCAAAGCATTTGGTTTTATACAGACTTTCGGAGAAGCCTGTATTTACAAGAAAGTGAGTGGGAGCTCTGTAGCATTTCTGATATTATATGTGGATGACATATTACTGATTGGAAATGATATAGAATTTCTGGATAGCATAAAGGGATACTTGAATAAGAGTTTTTCAATGAAAGACCTCGGTGAAGCTGCTTACATATTAGGCATTAAGATCTATAGAGATAGATCAAGACGCTTAATTGGACTTTCACAAAGCACATACCTTGACAAAGTTTTGAAGAAGTTCAAAATGGATCAAGCAAAGAAAGGGTTCTTGCCTGTGTTACAAGGTGTGAAGTTGAGTCAGACTCAATGCCCGACCACTGTAGAAGATAGAGAGAAAATGAAAGATGTTCCCTATGCTTCAGCCATAGGCTCTATCATGTATGTAATGCTATGTACCAGACCTGATGTGTGCCTTGCTATAAGTCTAGCAGGGAGGTACCAAAGTAATCCAGGAGTGGATCACTGGACAGCGGTCAAGAACATCCTGAAGTACCTGAAAAAGACTAAGGATATGTTTCTCGTATATGGAGGTGACAAAGAGCTCATCGTAAACGGTTACGTTGATGCAAGCTTTGACACTGATCCGGACGATTCTAAATCGCAAACCGGATACGTGTTTACATTAAACGGTGGAGCTGTCAGTTGGTGCAGTTCTAAACAAAGCGTCGTGGAAGGATCTACATGTGAAGCAGAGTACATAGCTGCTTCGGAAGCAGCAAACGAAGGAGTCTGGATGAAGGAGTTCATATCCGATCTAGGTGTCATACCTAGTGCTTCGGGTCCAATGAAAATCTTTTGTGACAATACTGGTGCAATTGCCGTGGCAAAGGAATCCAGATTTCACAAGATAACCAAGCACATCAAGAGGCGCTTCAATTCCATCCGGGATCTAGTCCAGGTGGGAGACATAGAGATTTGCAAGATACATACGGATCTGAATGTAGCAGACCCGTTGACTAAGCCTCTTCCACGAGCAATACATGATCAGCACCAAGGCTCCATGGGTGTTAGAATCATTACTGTGTAATCTAGATTATTGACTCTAGTGCAAGTCGGAGACTGAAGGAAATATGCCCTAGAGGCAATAATAAAGTTATTATTTATTTCCTTATATCATGATAAATGTTTATTATTCATGCTAGAATTGTCTTAACCGGAAACATAATACATGTGTGAATACATAGACAAACAGAGTGTCACTAGTATGCCTCTACTTGACTAGCTCGTTAATCAAAGATGGTTATGTTTCCTAACCATGGAGAAAGAGTTATCATTTGATTAACGGGATCACATCATTAGTTGAAAGCAAAGTTGAAAGATGATGGTAGCAATTACACGGACTGGGTCCGTAACTTGAGGATTATCCTCATTGCTGCACAGAAGAATTACGTCCTGGAAGCACCGCTAAGTGCCAAGCCTGCAGGAGCAACACCAGATGTTATGAACGTCTGGCAGAGCAAAGCTGATGACTACTAGATAGTTCAGTGTGCCATGCTTTACAGCTTAGAACCGGGTCTTCAACGACGTTTTGAACGTCATGGAGCATATGAGATGTTCCACGAGTTGAAGTTAATATTTCAAGCAAATGCCCGGATTGAGAGATATGAAGTCTCCAATAAGTTCTATAGCTGCAAGATGGAGGAGAATAGTTCTGTCAGTGAACATATACTCAAAATGTCTGGGTATCATAATCACTTGACTCAACTGGGAGTTAATCTTCCTGTTGATAGTGTCATTGACAGAGTTCTTCAATCACTGCCACCAAGATACAAAAGCTTCATGATGAACTATAATATGCAAGGGATGAATAAGACTATTCCCGAGCTCTTCGCGATGCTAAAGGCCACGGAGGTAGAAATCAAGAAGGAGCATCAAGTGTTGATGGTCAATAAGACCACCAGTTTCAAGAAAAGGGCAAAGGGAAGAAGAAGGGGAACTTCAAGAAGAACAGCAAACAAGTTGCTGCTCAGGAGAAGAAACCCAAGTCTGGACCTAAGCCTGAGACTAAGTGCTTCTACTGCGAGCAGACTGGTCACTGGAAGCGGAACTGCCCCAAGTATTTGGCGGATAAGAAGGATGGCAAAGTGAACAAAGGTATATGTGATATACATGTTATTGATGTGTACCTTACTAATGCTTGCAGTAGCACCTGGGTATTTGATACTGCTTCTGTTGCTAACATTTGCAACTCGAAACAGGGGCTACAGATTAAGCAAAGACTGGCTAAGGACGAGGTGACGGTGCGCATGGGAAATGGTTCCAAAGTCGATGTGATCGCGGTCGGCACGCTACCTCTACATCTACCTTCGGGATTAGTATTAGACCTAAATAATTGTTATTTGGTGCCAGCGTTGAGCATGAACATTATATCTGGATCTTGTTTGATGCGAGACGGTTATTCATTTAAATCAGAGAATAATGGTTGTTCTATTTATATGAGTAATATCTTTTATGGTCATGCACCCTTGAAGAGTGGTCTATTTTTGCTAAATCTCGATAGTGGTGATACACATATTCATAATATTGAAGCCAAATGATGCAGAGTTGATAATGATAGTGCAACTTATTTGTGGCACTGCCATTTAGGTCATATCGGAGTAAAGCGCATGAAGAAACTCCATACTGATGGACTTTTGGAACCACTTGATTATGAATCACTTGGTACTTGCAAACCGTGCCTCATGGGCAAGATGACTAAAACGCCGTTCTCCAGAACTATGGAGAGAGCAACAGATTTGTTGGAGATCATACATATAGATGTATGTGGTCCGATGAATGTTGAGGCTCGTGGCGGATATCGTTATTTTCTCACCTTCACAGATGACTTAAGCAGATATGGGTATATCTACTTAATGAAACATAAGTCTGAAACATTTGAAAAGTTCAAAGAATTTCAGAGTGAAGTTGAAAATCATCGTAACAAGAAAATAAAGTTTCTACAATCTGATCGTGGAGGAGAATATTTGAGTTACGAGTTTGGTGTACATTTGAAACAATGCGGAATAGTTTCGCAACTCACGCCACCCGGAACACCACAGCGTAATGGTGTGTCTGAACGTCGTAATCGTACTTTACTAGATATGGTGCGATCTATGATGTCTCTTACTGATTTACCGCTATCGTTTTGGGGATATGCTTTAGAGACGGCCGCATTCACGTTAAATAGGGCACCATCGAAATCCGTTGAGACGACGCCTTATGAACTATGGTTTGGTAAGAAACCAAAGTTGTCGTTTCTGAAAGTTTGGGGCTACGATGCTTATGTGAAAAAGCTTCAACCTGATAAGCTCGAACCCAAATCAGAGAAATGTGTCTTCATAGGATACCCAAAGGAGATTGTTGGGTACACCTTCTATCACAGATCCAAAGGCAAGACTTTTGTTGCTAAATTCGGAGTTTTTCTAGAGAAGGAGTTTCTCTCGAAAGAAGTGAGTGGGAGGAAAGTAGAACTTGATGAGGTAACTGTACCTGCTCCCTTATTGGAAAGTAGTTCATCATAGAAAACGGTTTCTGCGACACCTACACCAATTAGTGAGGAAGTTAATGATGATGATCATGAAACTTTAGATCAAGTTGTTACTGAACCTCGTAGGTTAACCAGAGTAAGATCCGCACCAGAGTGGTACGGTAATCCTGTTCTGGAAGTTATGTTACTAGACCATGACGAACCTACGAACTATGAAGAAGCGATGGTGAACCTAGATTCCGCAAAATGGCTTGAGGCCATGAAATCTGAGATGGGATCCATGTATGAGAACAAAGTGTGGACTTTGGTTGACTTGCCCATTGATCGGCACGCATTTGAGAATAAATGGATCTTCAAGAAGAAGACTGACGCTGACGGTAATGTTACTGTCTATAAAGCTCGACTTGTTGCAAAAGGTTTTCGACAAGTTCAAGGGATTGACTACGATGAGACCTTCTCAGCCGTAGCGATGCTTAAGTCTGTCCGAATCATGTTAGCAATTGCCGCATTTTACGATTATGAAATTTGGCGAATGGATGTCAAAACTGCATTCCTGAATGGATTTCTGGAAGAAGAGTTGTATATGATGCAACCAGAAGGTTTTGTCGATCCAAAGGGAGCTAACAAAGTGTGCAAGCTCCAGCGATCCATTTATGGACTGGTGCAAGCCTCTCGGAGTTGGAATAAACGCTTTGATAGTGTGATCAAAGCATTTGGTTTTATACAGACTTTTGGGGAAGCCTGTATTTACAAGAAAGTGAGTGGGAGCTCTGTAGCATTTCTGATATTATATGTGGATGACATATTGCTGATTGGAAATGATATAGAATTTTTGGATAGCATAAAGGGATACTTGAATAAAAAAAAATTATGAAAGACCTCGGTGAAGCTGCTTACATATTGGGCATCAAGATCTATAGAGATAGATCAAGACGCTTAATTGGACTTTCACAAAGCACATACCTTGACAAAGTTTTGAAAATGTGCAAAATGGATCAAGCAAAGAAAGGGTTCTTGCCTGTGTTACAAGGTGTGAAGTTGAGTAAGACTCAATGCCCGACCACTGCATAAGATAGAGAGAAGATGAAAGATGTTCCCTATGCTTCAGCCACAGGCTCTATCATGTATGCAATGCTGTGTACCAGACCTAATGTGTGCCTTGTTATAAGTCTAGCAGGGAGGTACCAAAGTAATCCAGGAGTGGATCACTGGACAGCGGTCAAGAACATCCTGAAATACCTGAAAAGGACTAAGGATGTGTTTCTCGTTTATGGAGGTGACAAAGAGCTCATCGTAAATGGTTATGTTGACGCAAGCTTTGACACTGATTCGGACGATTCTAAATCGCAAACCGGATACGTGTTTATATTAAACAGTGGAGCTGTCAGTTGGTGCGGTTCTAAACAAAGCGTCGTGGCGGGATCTATGTGTGAAGCGGAGTACATAGCTGCTTCGGAAGCAGCAAATGAAGGAGTCTGGATGAAGGAGTTCATATCCGATCTAGGTGTCATACCTAGTGCATCGGGTCCAATGAAAATCTTTTGTGACAATACTGGTGCAATTGCCTTGGCGAAGGAATTCAGATTTCACAAAAGAACCAAGCACATCAAGAGACGCTTCAATTCCATCCGGGATTTAGTCTAGGTGGGAGACATAGAAATTTGCAAGATACATACGGATCTGAATGTTCTAGACCCGTTGACTAAGCCTCTTCCACGAGCAAAACATGATCAGCACCAAGGCTCCATGGGTGTTAGAATCATTACTGTGTAATGTAGATTATTGACTCTAGTGCAAGTGGGAGACTGAAGGAAATATGCCCTAGAGGAATAATAAAGTTATTACTTATTTCCTTATTTCATGATAAATGTTTATTATTCATGCTAGAATTGTATTAACCGGAAACATAATACATGTGTGAATACATAAACAAACAGAGTGTCACTAGTATGCCTCTACTTGACTAGCTCCTTGATCAAAGATGGTTAAGTTTCCTAACCATAGACATGAGTTGTCATTTGATTAACGGGATCACATCATTAGGAGAATGATGTGATTGACTTGACCCATTCTGTTAGCTTAGCACTAGATCATTTAGTTTGTTGCTATTGCTTTCTTCATGACTTATACATGTTCCTATGACTATGAGATTATGCAACTCCCGTTTACCGGAGGAACACTTTGTGTGCCATCAAACGTCACAACGTAACTGGGTGATTATAAAGGTGCTCTACAGGTGTCTCCAAAGGTACTTGTTGGGTTGGCGTATTTCGAGATTAGGATTTATCACTCCGATTGTCGGAGAGGTATCTCTAGGCCCACTCGGTAATGCACATCACTATAAGCCTTGCAAGCATTGCAACTAATGAGTTAGTTGCGGGGTGATGTATTACGAAACGAGTAAAGAGACTTGCCGGTAACGAGATTGAACTAGGTATTGAGATACCGACGATCGAATCTCGGGCAAGTAACATACCGATGACAAAGGGAACAACGTATGTTGTTATGCGGTCTAACCGATAAAGATCTTCGTAGAATATGTAGGAGCCAATATGGGCATCCAGGTCCCGCTATTGGTTATTGACCAGAGAGGTGTCTCGGTCATGTCTACATAGTTCTCGAACCCGTAGGGTCCGCACGCTTAACGTTCGTTGTCGATATAGTACTATAGCAGTTATGTATGTTGGTGACCGAATGTTGTTCGGAGTCCGGGATGAGATCACGGACATGACGAGGAACTCCGGAATGGTCCGGAGATAAAGTTTGATATGTGGGATAATAGTGTTTGGTCACCGGAAGGGGTTCCGGATTTTTCCCGAAATGTTTGGGTACGAGAACACTTTATTTGGGCCAAAGGGGAAAGCCCACAAGGTTTTTGGAAAGCGCAAAAGGAAGTTTTGCGGAGTCCATGGATGTGATAGCCTGGCTTAATAGGGATGATAGACTACTCATATCAATAAGGAATTCCTTCTTTTCCGGGAGCCCATTCGGACATAACTCCAAAGTTAAGCGTGCTCAGCTTGGAGTAGTGTCAGGATGGGTGACCGACCGGGAAGTTGCTCCCGGGTGCGCACGAGTGAGGACAAAGTGCGCAGAAAAGACTAGTATTAATCTGTGGGGCCAGTCTAGATCCCGCCAAGAGTAACGACCACCGGCGGGTGTGTCCGGGGCGTTACAATTTGGTATCAGAGCCGACCCTCGTGGTTACACGGATGGTTGCGGACAGGTGCGCGGTCATGTTGTTCATGACGTTTGTGACCCGTCGTGGCACCCGACATGGCACATGTACCGGACTGGATGCACAGACGTATGTGCCAAGAGGGAACGTTCCTGTGGCCCGACGAGGACGTCGGTTCCTCTGAGTGGGGGTGTATGTGATAGCCTGGCTTAATAGGGATGATAGAATACTCATATCAATAAGGAATTCCTTCTTTTCCGGGAGCCCATTCGAATAGAACTCCAAAGTTAAGCGTGCTCAGCTTGGAGTAGTGTCAGGATGGGTGACCGACCGGGAAGTTGCTCCCGGGTGCGCACGAGTGAGGACAAAGTGCGCAGAAAAGACTAGTATTGATCTGTGGGGCCAGTCTAGATCCCGCCAGGAGTAACGACCACCGGCGGGTGTGTCCGGGGCGTTACAAGGGGCCAGACTCCAGGGTCCCTGGTGTCTGGGTCCAGACGCCGGGAACCCTGGCGTCTGGCCCTGGAGTCCGAGAAGGACTCTTGCCTTTCGGGTGAAACCGACTTTGTGGAGGCTTTTACTCCAAGTTTCGACCCCAAGGCTCAACAAATAAATAGAGGGGTAGGGCTAGCACCCAATACACATCAAGAAACACCAAGCCGTGTGCCGGCAACCCCGTCCCCTCTAGTTTATCCTCCGTCCTAATTTTCGTAGTGCTTAGGCGAAGCCCTGCGGAGATTGTTCTTCACCAACACCGTCACCACGCCGTCGTGCTGTCAGAACTCATCTACTACTTCGCCCCTCTTGCTGGATCGAGAAGGCGAGGACATCACCGAGCCGAACGTGTGCACAACTCGGAGGTGCCGTGCTTTCGGTACTTGGATCGGTCGGATCGTGAAGACGTAGGACTACATCAACCGCGTTGATATAACGCTTCCGCGAACGGTCTACGAGGGTACGTAGACAACACTCTCCCCTCTCGTTGCTATGCATCACCATGATCTTGCGTGTGCATAGGAATTTTTGAAATTACTATGTTCCCCAACACATCAGTGGCATGGCTTGCACTTGGAGACTTCAACCAAATTTACCGAGCTAGAGACAAGAATAATAGGAATGTTAACCGGAGTAGAATCAACCGGTTTCTAGCTACGCTACAATGTTGCGAGCTCAAGGAAATCCACCTACAAAACAGGCGCTTCACCTAGAGCAACGAGCGGGACAACCCAGCTCTGTGCAAACTTGACTCATTCTTTTGCAACACAGAGTGGGATACCACCTTCAATACACACGTGCTCCATGCCCTTTCATCCTCCCTGTCCGACCATTACCCTCTCTTGCTTGCAGATGACAAAGGGCCAAGACGACCGTGGTCCTTCAAATTTGAGAACTTCTAGTTATCTTTGCTCGGATTTCACAAGGTGGTCCAAAAGGCATGGGACGAACGGGTGGCTCACACGGAGCCATTCCAAATTCTGCATCGCAAGGTTAAGAAGACCGCGCTTCGACTCACCAATGGAGCAAGAGCTTATTTTCCAAGGGAAAAAATTCAGCTCCACGCGGTGCTTCTTGTGATCCTACGCCTCGACATCACGCAGGAGGAGAGGCTCCTCTCACCCGAGGAAAGAGATCTTCGTTCTAGGCTTAAGCGGAGGGTGATAGTCTTGGCGGTGCTTGAGAGGGCTAGGAAGAGCCAATGTGCCCGGGTTGGAAAACCTGCGGGATGGCGACGCAAACAAAAAAATCACCGATGGATTAATGCCCGACGTCGTAAAAATCACATTCACCGGATCAGGCGCGCACAAGGTTGGATAACTGACCACAAGGAAAAGGAGAAGCTCATCCACGACCACTTTTCCGAGGTTATGAGCAGGGGGCCCTCCAGCAACAGAGACCTCAACTGGGCCAAGCTTGGCGTTGAGCAGCATGACCTGCATGGCCTGGATGCAACTATCACCTAGGACGAGGTTTGGGAGGCCATCAAGGAGTTTCCTGGTGACAAGGCACCCGGTCCGGATGGCTTCACGGGCATGTTCTTCAAAAAGTGTTGGGGAATCATTAAACACACTATCATGAGGGTCATCCAACGATTCGACACCCTCCACACCTCTAACATTCATTGGCTCAACTCCACCAATATTGTCCTTTTGCCCAAAAAGGAGGGCGCTGAAGGCATCTCTGACTATAGGCCCATAAGCCTTATCCATGCCATTGCCAAAATCATCGCCAAGGTTCTATCGTTCCGACTCGCACCCCACATGGATGTCATTGTCTCCAATTCCCAGAGCACTTTCATCAAGAGGCGAAGCATTCATGAAAACTTCTTGTATGTTCGGAACTTCGCTCGAAGGCTTCACAAATGCAAAACGCCCACTCTTCTCTTCAAGCTGGACATCAAATAAGCTTTTGACTCTATCAAGTGGGGATACATTCTGGACCTCCTCCAACGGTTGGGGTTCCCCACAAAAATCGGGCCTGGATTGTCGCGCTCCTATCTTCATCGTCTCGGATTCTTCTGAATGGGATTCCCGCCCCCCGCCCCCCCCAATCAAGCATGGAAGCGGCTTTCGGCAGCGGGACCCCCTCCCCCTCCTTTTTGTCATCGCGATCACCCCTCTTCATAAAGTGCTTGACTTGGCAACGCGTCAAGGTCTTCTTCATAAGATTTGTGGGAGCGGGGCCATGGCGAGAACCTCACTCTATGCGGATGTTGCGGCAGTCTTTATGGCTCCCATCAAGCGAGCCATTCACAACCTCGCGTCAAGGTCTTCTTCATAAGATTTGTGGGAGCGGGGCCATGGCGAGAACCTCACTCTATGCGGATGTTGCGGCGGTCTTTATGGCTCCCATCAAGCGAGCCATTCACAACCTCGCCTCTATCTTGCGAGGCTTCGGTGAGGTTACAGGCATGTGTACCAACTTCCAAAAAAGCTCGGTGGTCCCAATTCGCTGCAACCACCTCACCCCTAGTCACATTCAGGGTCTACTGGCTAATCACGCATCGTTCCCATTGAAATACTTAGGCCTACCTCTCTCAGTTTGGCAACTGAAGAATGTGGACTTTCAATACCTTGAAGACAAGGCGGCTGGTAAATTGGTAACTTGGGATGGTCAAAACATCACTACTATCGGATGCACGGCCCTTATCAAGTCAGTCATCTCCTCCCAAGCGGTGTACTCTATCACGCCCCTCATTGTGCCGCCTAGCATCCTGCACAACCTAAATAGAATTTAGAGGGATTTCCTTTGGTCTGGGTCAGACAGGACGACGGGAGCAAAGTGCAAGGTCAATTGGGAGACGGTTTGCAGATCGAAGGAGTATGGTGGCTTAGGTGTGTTAAACACCGACAAGTTTGCACATGCATTGCGCCTCGGTGGCTTTGGTACAAATGGAAGGAGCCACACAAATTATGGGTGGGCTTCGACAACCCTTGCACCAAGGACGATTTTGAGTTCTTCTATGCCCCAACTTCTATTACCGTCGGCGATGGTGCCCAAACGCCGTTTTGGGACTCCCACTGGCTGCTTGGGTGCAAGCCCAAAGACATTGCGCATGGAGAAATAACTGGAAGGTGTGTGAGGCTCTTAGGGCGAGCGCGTGGATCCTGAAAATCGACCACAACACCGTCGCCTCAGCTGCCCACATTTTGGAATTCTTCACTCTTTGGTTGCTTGTCCATGTCTTCCACCTTAATGAGCATCGCAAGGATGATATTATTTGGAATCACTCGAACGATGAGGTATACTCGACGGCTACCGCTTACAAGCCCCAATTCCTTGGCCTAACCCTTTCTCCCATGGATCGCATGATTTGGAAAATGTGGGCTCCCCCAAAGATCAAATTCTTCGCACGGCTAGCTCTACAAGACAGAATTTGGACCATCGATCGCTTGGAGAAGCGAGGTTGGTCAAACTGTGGCATGTGCCCTCTTTGCAAAAGGGAACAAGAGACGGGCGCACACCTTTTCTTCAAATGTCGGTACACTATTAGGCTTTGGAGATCTATCATTGCGAAGCTTGGCCTCACACACTTGGACACATCCGACTGGCACCTTCACGCATCAGTCGACGAGTGGTAGGACAGGAGAACCGATAACCGTAACCCCAGCCATCACGCTATGGCCTCCCTCACTATGCTTGTCACTTGAACCGTTTGAAATGAGAGAAATGCTCGGGTTTTCCGGCATAAATCCGCACCGCCACCAATCCTTCTTAGCATCATCTTGGAGGAGGCCAAGCTTTGGGTCACCGCAGGCGCGAAAAGACTAGGGCATATAATTTTGCGTGAGTAATTGTCATGTCGTGTATTTGAGTGTGCTGTAAAACTCTAAACTCTATTCTTCCTTATTTAATGGATGAGACAAATCTTATGCCTCTTTTAAAAAAAAATCACCCGCTTAGTTTCTATCCTTTGGAACTCGCAGACATAGTTAAAGGAACTTGCAGTTCTAGAAAGTCATAAGCAACTCATGTTCATCTGGTGCTGTAGCAAACAGCCTTTCAAACTATCTTCTTCTTTTTTTGCCTTGTTTTCCGTGGGCGGCGAAGAGTCCATTTGCGTGTGGACTGTGGAGTGCTGGCACTCCACAGGCTTCGCCTCCGTTGGACGTGTGCAAGGACTCCACAGCAGGCAGCAGCAGCATTTGGGTTGGTTTCGTTCCCCTTTCCGTGGTAGCTAGCACGTGAGAGCGACGGCCAAACCCCATCACCAGCCCCACGTCACTACATCTGCACCTAACCCGGCACGGCAAAAATTCCCTCTCAGACAAAAAAAATTCAATAAGTTCGCATACTGTAGTATAAGTTTCTAAATATAAGCGCTTAGAGATTTCAATATAAACTACATACGGACATATATAGACATACTCCATATTTTAGAATGTAGATTCACACATTTTGCTTAGATCCTAAAAGAATCTTTAAAAGGTCTTATACTCCAGTTAGGAACAGAGGGATGAGTCAACGCCCACAAGTTGGGCGATGCTCCGGACTCAGAGGGAGCACAGCACAATGGTCAGTGCTTGAAACCCCCCAACTCCTGCTCAACGCGGATGGTGCCTTCCCCCATTTAAGTTCACGGACGGGAAAACTCCCGACATTCTGGTATGCCTCTTCGAAGGGGAAAACAGAAGAGAGGGAGGGTGCTGGATCGCTAGGGCGGGCACGAGAACAGCAGCGACGCGTTGGTTCCACCAAACCCGAAGGAATTCGAGATGGCGGCCCGTATCGGCATCTTCTTGGCGGCGGTTAGAGGCATGAACGCGCCCTCGAACAGCAGGTCGGGCTGCTCCAGGTTGAGCGTGGGCGGCGCCACTCCCTGCAAAAAATTGCATGCGATGATGAGTACGGCCTACAGAGTGATTTTCCCTTGCAGGAGCTACTGATCAGTGATCACTGATGGTGGGTAACATACATGGTGGATTGCTAGCACGGTGAAGATTGCTTCCACTGATCCGGCTGCGCCTAGCAGATGACCGATTGCTCCCTGGAGAAGACGGTTTTTTTGGTCCTCAGTCATTGTCGTAAAATGGACTAGACTAGTGCCGGAGCTGTGACAGTTTAGCTGCGCAGAATGAGGTGTACCTTAGTTGAGGATAACGCAAGACCACCGGATGTCGCGTGGTGGCCAAAGACAGATTTTATTGCAGTTGCCTCCACAGCATCCCCTGATTGTGGTTCAGATCCAAGACATCAGCTTATTTATCATAACTCAAGATGCCGCGGAATCATAAACACAAGTTTACCCACAAGGTACAATAAACAGAAGTCATGCCAGCCCAGGTGGGTTTTGCCAGGCTGACTGTGAGCACCTACCGAGAGGAGTTGATGTTGCATGCGCGTTCAAATAATCAATCTGATCTGCCTGAAGCCCTGACTAGAAAAGGAGCAAGAATTCTATCAAAATCAGAATGTCAAGAAAATAATTATTGTGACGTGATTTCTAATTCCTCAAAGCTTAATACGTGTTTAAAATGTGATTTCTAATTCCTCAAAGCTTAACTACATGCTTAAAATGTGCACCACACGAATTAGAAAGAGTATGCCACACCTGTTCCAATGCCCTCTCCATGGCTAAGATAGCACCTCTACCATCATTTTGTGGCTGAGTTATGTGGTGTGCATCACCTGACAGAAGCTGATGTTCATGACGCAATACATACTAATGACAAAGTAGACCATCTCTTTTGTGGAATCGGAGGATACCAGACATGCCATAGCCTCGAACTTCTGCATAAATTTTTGCGCCTCGTTCCATTGCATGGTCAAGTGCCTACAGAGGAATAAATTGATGTACAGTCTGTTCAGAAACAAAATGCAATAAGACAGTTTCCAGACTAAAAGTTACATATACCATATACAGGATACAGCAATTTTACACCATAAGGGCCCATTAGGAAAAGGAGTATTTGTAGGTAAGTTTTGGCATTTAGTTCAAATTTGACTCAAATACCAAGAACCACCATTCTTCCAGGCAGCTTCTAAAAAAGCAATACTATGGTGATTTAAGTCCTTTGACAAACTCTTTTACAAAGTGCTATGGATTTTTTTTTCAATATGTAAATGACTGATCCTATAAAATAACAATGAACCAGCAGCTTGGGAACAGCAAGGTAAGGACAGACAACAGGAAATGATCAGTGTTTCCTCTGAACTCACCTCCAACACCATGACTCCACAACCTTCACCAATCCTATTGGTTATTTAAGACGGAAGATAAGAATGGACAATAGGAAGGAAAAACAAAAGGAAGTAAAAAAAAATACGATTCAATATAAGTATGACGTACACAAATCCATCTCTGCCACAATCAAATGGCCTCGAAGATGCTTGTGGAAGAGAGTTATACTTTGTAGACAATGCCCTTAACCTGCAGACCATTATAGCGAAAATAAGATGGTGTTGGCAATATTAGTGACGGGGATAGCGATAAAATGTGCAAGAGTGTGACTGTAACCAAGTTTTTCTGGAAATAAACAGATTAAGTTTGCATATGATATTATGAGCCACGACCACGAGTGGTTTGTGGACAAAAACATGGGTTCTCTACTTTGTCCTACAACCTTCAGTCAACAGTTGTACATTGAAACCTTAGTAAAGCAGCTGAGGCAATTTATAATTGCCCTACGGAGCATCTAGACAGAGTATTTGGGAAATTAAGCAAAACAAAACAATTGTGAAGACGCGAACATACTTGCCTAGAAAATCCAGCTATAGATAAAGCATCAATACTAGACTCTGTTCCTCCAGCCACCATCACATCTGCATCTCCAAATTGAATCATCCGTGTAGCGTCGCCAATAGAGTGAGCGCCTGTGGCACAAGCTGTCACGGCAGCATGGTTTGGACCCTAGGTTTCAAGGGTTAAATATCAATGTTGTTCATGCAAATAATTGTACAAAATGGAAACAAGGCATATCACAATAACAATTTTCACCTGGAAACCATATTTCATGCTGACATGACCTGATGCCATGTTGATCAAAATCTTGGGGATGAAGAATGGGCTAAGACGACGTAGACGCTGCATTCAGAAGAAAAAAAATTCCACGCATCAGTGCTG
Organism: Triticum urartu; assembly: GCF_056163025.1. Taxonomy (NCBI): domain Eukaryota; kingdom Viridiplantae; phylum Streptophyta; class Magnoliopsida; order Poales; family Poaceae; genus Triticum; species Triticum urartu. The sequence continues at coordinate 164,144,595 of NC_141878.1, read as the reverse complement.
GAAGTTACCAGAAGATAATCAATTATATTGCAAGCCATGTATGGTGCAGGTCCAAGCTTCAGAGAAGACGTAAAAATTGATTGATTCTAATGTAAATGAAGAATTAAAAAAAAAGATATGACGAAGTGCTCTGGTCTTGGTCAGTAGCATTCACCGACAAGTAGTTTTGTAATGGCTAGTTTCAATTATGAAGTGTAAACTACAAATTCAATGTATCCTGTTCCTGGCCGGTTAGCGCTCGGTTTTCCTGTTCATTGATTAAATAACATATCTTCTCACAATTTTCTTCAAACTTATCCCTCCGTTCACAAATACAAGATGTTTTTGATATTTCAATATGGACTACATACGGACTGAAAATGAACAGACACACTAAAATGTGTCTATATATCCGATTCAGAAAAAGTTTAGAACATCTTATATTTGTGAACAGAGGGAGTACTTGAGTTGCTAAAATCAGATGATTTTTTTTAATCTTAATGCTACTGGCGCCCACCAGTAATGCCGGCCAGCCGGTAGTCGCCATTATTTTGCTTGCATCTAACACTGTATTTCTCACTCGGCACATATCAATATAATAATAGTGAGAATCACTATAGCTGCACAATGACTAACAATACAAAAGGAAAAGAGTGAGAATAAAGCAAATTGCAGTGACTGTGGGTACGAACATTTTCAGCAATCAGCTGTGATGCATCTAAAATGTCGGAGATGCTTCCGATTCCCCCACCAATTGAAACACCCTGATAAAGGCTCTAATTAGATCCAGCAACTTGGCAAAAACACAAAAAAGGAAAAGAGCTTCCACCAAAAGCAATTGGTACCGTTCTTTCCTTCTTCTCATTTTCCGAGGGCAGCCAATTTGCATCTCTCAAAGCCTCATCAGCTGCACATAGAGCATATGCTATAAACCCCGATATAGATCTACTGTCCTGGAAACAAAAATGTTCAATCAACAGTTCGACATACGAAACAAAGTTTAACTATGAGACAGACAACATCACCATTTACATATTACAGTCATACGATAGAATCTCATCAGAACATAACAGATTTCCAATTGTAGAAGAGAGAGACAGTCAGTGGACCACAATGAACGTGTAATTAATAACTTCTATCTACTTAAATCCTACAGATATCTGACAGAAGAAACGCCAAAGACAGGTTCAACAATGTGATGTGGCATTGAAGACTGTTACTCCTAATGGCACTGAAGATAAGGGTCTTTATATCAGTACCAGTTATCACATGACTGTAGCATTGTCAACGGGAAAGCTTGTATAGTATGCTGAAACGTAACAGCCTTATTTAAATTTCTCTTGAAATCCATTCTCGAATCAATTATATCAAGCATGTCAACTACTAGCAATTCATGGAACAATCATGTGCAGAAAAAGAGCATCAATCCAATCTCACAGCAACAGTGCGAAAACCAATGTATACTGGATAGTTAGGGGCTAGTGAAGTGTCAGTCATAAACCTTGGTCCACGCCTCCTCGTCGAACTCGGCCTCGCCCTTCCCGCGCGGCACGGCGGCGGCGACCCTGGATGGGAGCTGTTCCAACGTCCTCTCCGCGGCATCCCCGGTGAGACGCAGGTCCTCCGCGGCGAGCGCGCGCACCGCGCAGTCTCCGGCCACGAGGCGGTCCCAGGTGGACCCGACGCCGCGGCCGAGCGGCGTGACGGCGCCCAGCCCCGTCACGACCACGCGGCGGCTGGCAGATGGGCGCGGCGGAGGCAGGTCCGCACCCGAGGACAAGCCTCGGCGGAGGCGGTGGCCGAGCAGGAGAGCGCGGCGGAGCACGCTCATCAGGTGCTGCCGCGAAGCTGACTATCCTTAGGGCCCAGCCGCCCAGGGCATCGGCTGTTCTCTAGCTCGCACGCAGACATGGCCATCTGGGCCGTGCTACGCGGGCCGGGCCAAAATCACGCGTAAGTGGCAGATTATGTGCCCAGCCCAGGACGCGGCTAAACGGGCCGTGCAGGCCTGTGGCCGGGCTGCGAGGCGGGGCCCACGTGCTGGCATGGCCTGTTTATTTTTGAACAACCCAATTTTCAAAAATAGGCACAAAACAGCCCAATAGCACGTGAGCCGACCGGCACACATGTGGCCTCGGGCCGGCCCATCTAGCAATCATGTTATGCTTGGGCCTGGAAGTGGCACGACCCGTTTATAAACATGCCGCCACGAACCCTTTTTTCGTGTTGTGGCAGGCACTTTTAAGGATGGGCTAGGTCATGCCGGCCCAAATGGCCAGCTCTGCTCGCATGGGGAGGGGCAGGTTGAAGCCTGGGTTTAGAGTAACTCCAACATCGTGCACCAATGAAACACACCAAATGTCCGCGGACACGTAACTCAAACACCTTACCAAATCAAACACGCCAAATGTCCGTGGACACGTCCAGACATGTCCGTGGACAATGATAGGAGAGGCGGCTATCCAATCCGGTACACCAAATATCCACCCTAGGTCCGGCCTTCTCCATTTGACATGCATATGTTTGACCAATAACAGTTTAGCATATGAATAAATAGTTGCAAACATATACAATAAAGTTTTTTTACATTCAACCGATCCAAAGATAGCATTCACAGTGTTGGTGTGCTTTCATGGTAACATCCACCCCTCCAAGGGTGACTAGTTTTCCTTCAAGGAAGTGAACATCGGAATACATCCTCCTCTCCAGAGTTTACCCTAGCTTCTTACTTGTGATATATTTGTCTCCGTATCTTTACTTGTTACTAGTAATAATATAATGTACATGCAATGCACGTTTATATTAGGTAAGATATATTTGTTGCACATTGATATTTGGTAAGATATGAATTATTTTTTCGCGGGAATTGTAGGATATTAATTACATGGCAGATTTCAAGGGATAGCGTTGAGTCAAAACGTGTTTATAATCAATGGTAGTGGTGGGTAATTAGAGCATTAAACGTGTTTGGTGCTCAACATTGGAGCGATTTGAACCGCTAGATAACATGATTTGATGATCGAGATGGTTTGGATCTGCCCATTTGGGTCTTTTTATATTGATATAGATATCATATTGTGGTTGTTTGTCTATCTATTAGTTGTTGATTATATTGCTAGCACTAGAATCATCTTTGCACTTATTAGGCTCACTTTCATATTTCTCATATTGCCTATAGTTGCTAACTAATAATTAAATTTGTAAGTGTATCTATTTAACCCCCCCCCCCTCCTAGGTATATCTCGATCTCGATCCTTTTAGTCGAGTTTCAATGCAACCACTGACGGTATTGGCTCGACACCTTAAAGATGGTGGAGAACAGTAAGGAGGACGAGCCAAGGCCTTCACATGTGACAAAGGTGGAGTCCAATGATGAGGGTTCCGACGTTGGCTGCGATAACTTTGTGCGTGAGAGTGATGAGGAGTAGTTGTCTAGTGTTTGTAGTCTAGTATGTTTAAATTTGAATGTTTGCGCGTGTAGATCGTTGCATGTTTAAAACTGTTTGGAAGTTTGTAAGTTCGAACGTTTGGACATTTGAATATTTGGAAGCCTGCAATGCGATCAAGTACTCCCTCCGTAGATCACTATTTAGTGAGCTAAACACTCTTATATTTTTTTTTACAGAGGGGGTAGTTTGGCTGTTTTAGTATGACTGAGTACCCTAAAAATAGGATAATTGTTGGAGAAGAACAAAGAACAATTTAGTGTCCTAAAAGTCCCTTTTTGGTGCCCTAAATTTTACCCTCTGACAAACAGAAGGAAAACCTACGATCAGCAGACACCGGCGGAGACAAATCATAGCGTTATCGCCGCAACTCCAACAGCGCCAAGCACAAGTTAATTGCCAGTATTCCCACGCCTCGCTTTCACTCACCAACCAGACGACAAACAGGCAAACAATCGTGGCGAAACAGCGCTGCCTTCCCTGCTCTTTCCTTCCTATGAACTCAATACAAGAATCATATATCACGCCTCATGGTAGAATAGAGGTCACAAGCAGCAGCAAAACATCATGCCTAACATACAGCCTTCAATACTATACCGAGGTTCAGAGAAGGCCCTTGGACAACAATACAACCAAGTAACCGTGCCAACTTGCGCATCTCAAACTGCTTCTCAAGTGGCGCGTCATCGCCATCGCGGCATCTCCTGTCTGCACAGTTAACAAAGAAACAGAATTGTTCCATGAATCGAGTGGCAGATTTTCAGCAATTTGCATAAATTTTGTCTGTGTAGTGATCAGTCAGTCAGCCATAATAATACACACAAATGGGAATACCTTGGCTTGCTCTTACACGCCAGGTTGCTCCTCTTGCCATCACGCGACGAGATTACCTACACAAGATGTGTGCACCAACCAACCTTTAGTTTTTTTCTTTTTATAGTCACTGATGAATTTGTATATAGACACGATGAATTTATACGACTTCTACAATCGGGATAGTAGGCAGAATAATAAAGCCTCTGCCGATCCCTGGCTAGTGGTTACTGGTTACCCCATGCACGCAAAAATAAAAGAACAGACCTTTCTGTTTTGTTCGTTGCCGTTTACAGTAACTTTTGACAAAGCATTCATTCCTCCAACAGAATGGGTTTCATATGTTGTGGACTTCTGCATCATTTCAGTCTACAACAGAACCACATTAGCAAGTGCTGTGATTTGGAAGCGATTTCAGTCTATAACAATAATCCTACGAATCATCCCAGGGCACTGTTTGCTTTTACCTTAACCGCTGCGTTCCTCCCGTTCGAAATCCGGGGTGCCTTTGCAGTTTTGTAGGGTCGGATGCCGCTGCTGCTACTTCTGCACAAAAGAACGGAGCAATTTACATAAAAAAGAAACAGATATTTCACACCAAATTTATAAATCATTCCACACTCTAGGAACAAACCTTGCACTTGTGGGTGCACATATGTGCATAGATCCTCTAGTACGGCTATTTCCAACCGATGCCGCTGGCGTGCTCAGCTGCTTCCTGAAAATCAGTTCAAACAAGTACAGAGGTTTCAATAATATTCAAGATTTCCACAACATATGCTGAATACTCCCTCCGTTCCAAAATAGAAGTCTTTTTAGAGATCTCAATGCGGACTACATATGGAGCAAAATGAGTGAATCTACACTCTAAAATATGTCTATATACATCCGTATGTAGTCCTTATTGAAATCTCTAATAAGACTTATATTTAGGAATGGAGGGAGTAGAAATGAAATCAAAATGAAGACCTTTTGTTCTGCGATCCATTGCTTGTACTGGTAAGACCTGCGCCTCTTTTCGATGCGACCTGCCAAGATTAATTAAGCTTATCAACTTCCCATAAACCATTAGAAGCGTTTAACTATTTGTTATACCGAACTTGCAAAAATATCTTCTGACGATTAGCAATAGGAAAATTATGGTCCATATGTAGAAGCAAGTGACCAAAGTTGCATTTGTGAATAAGTTCAAAGGATAAATCAACATTTGATTAGGGGCAAAAGCTACCTGAGCAGCCTGCAAGGGTTTTGCATTATTTTGAGGTGAATTGGGCATAACTGAGCTTCTAGTAGCCAGCTTCCCAGTATTGCTGCTGTTGCTAGAGGCAACATGAGAAACAGACGATCCCTTGTTGTAGAAATTTGTACGAGGAAGGGTAGCTGCAGGCTGTACTTCTTTCAAAAACCTGTGAGAAGCTTGTGTAGCTGATTTAGATGGTGCAATGACTCTATCAGTGTTCTGACACAAAGCAGATCTGGAAGAAATGGCAGCTCTATCAGCATTTTGATACGGAGAAGATCTAGAAGAGGCAGCAGCTTTCTCAGCACTCATCCTATCAGATAAAGCACGCAATTTCATCTCAACCCTCTTGTGGAAAGGATCCTTTAAGCCTTCAGAGTTCATGTTTTCTGAGTTTCTTCTTAAATGTACTCTCGGAATTTGGATAAGACAACTTGATGGGTCCTGAAATAGTAAACATGGGCATATGAGATAAATGACATTAACTTTTGCATCATATATATAAAATAATCAAGGAAGGAAGAAACCAACAATGGAAAGTTTTCTTTAGTAATATCCTGGAAAGTGATCTAGCTAGTACTATGCTGGAAAGTGATCTGGCTCATTCACACATGTAAGTCATACAAAGCCAAAACTCACACCAGCCATGTAATTGCAGCAAATTGATCATCCCAATATAATGGTATATCAAATGTAAACCAATGTCCAAAATAAAACTCTTGTACTTTTGCGATGAACTTTCTATACTACAATATTCTAGTAGTGATTATCTAGAATTTACTTGCCGCTAAAGCAGGAACCAACTGCAAAAACTAGCTCTGCTCTGCAAAAACTCTTGTACTTTTGCGATGAACTTTCTATACTACAATATTCTAGTAGTGATTATCTAGAATTTACTTGCCGCTAAAGCAGGAACCAACTGCAAAAACTAGCTCTGTTCCTAGTATTGATTATCTAGAATTTACTTGCCGCTAAAGCAGGAACCAACTGCAAAAACTAGCTCTGTTCTGTTATATCTTGTCAGTCCCCCCCCCCCCCCCTCCCCCCTTGCTGATCCTTCACTACATAAACAGTAAATATCAATCCAATAGCACACTACCTTGGCCCCCTTTGTCAACCCGTTAATGACAGCTGCCGCTATGCTCTTTCTTGGCTCCTGTTTCTTAACACCAGCTTTCAAACTTGCTATAGGCAAGATAATTCTCAACGCAGCAACATTACTTTCACCATAATCAGTTGAAACCACATGCTTTGGTGCAAGAACCTTTCTCTCCACGGTTTCCTGGTTGAGACCATGTTTACTACTCGTGCGCGTAGCGCACCGAAACTCACCATCAACATGTTGATTTTGAGCAGTACTAGATGCCTCCTCATCTTGAATACCTTGCGACCCTGTTATCCGAGAAAACAGAGGATTGAATGTCAAGTATCCTAGCCCATGGGGTTCAGAGCGTTTATTCTCATCCGATGAGCTCACTCCAGTAGATGGTTGACAACTGAAGCCTGGAGCACTATCCACAGGATCTTCGGGAGCAACTGCGTGTGAATCATCTTCTTGCCTACTATGGTCCAGAGTGTCGCCATCACTCCTTTCTTCCAATGTGGCTTCAGTAAGAAGTTTAGCTTTCTGAGCCTTCCTCTTGTAATATTCTTCAAAAAATGCCTTCTTTTGTGCAACTAAACCAGGCAGTGTGAGTTTGCTTATCTCCTCCTGACGTCTGTTGTGTTCAAATACTGATCTGTTTTCCCATGACAAAGACTCTTCTGCAAATCTACCAAATGATACCGAACCATGATCAAGCACCATTTTCTGAACTGAATCGTCCTGGACAGTAGACATAAAGAGAAATTAGAGACTCGCGAATTTCAATTTATTAGAAATTTAGAACAACAGAAAAAACAATAACTAACTAACATATACAGACAGAGTGGTTAGCTACAAAACTCTATAGATATAACTTATACGGAAGACTCAAGAATATGATAGGATTGCATGTGCAAAACAAAGGATTGTGAAAAACACAGGAATCTGCAAAACTGGGTGTTTGATTCGACTGAATAGGAAAAACACAGTGATCCTACAAAGCATGGTCAAATTAAGGTTAAAACATATGCGAATGTAAGATAAAGTTAATATAATGCTACTTATAGCTTTTGCCTTGTTGTTTGTGCATAGGAATGTAAAAAAGAGGTTTCAGTGGATGGTAAAATTCCTTTGTTTTTCCTATGAAACTCAATAGAAAGGAAAATTTCCTCCCCTTCTCTTATGGTCCATTCCTTCGAATCAAATGGACAAATACTGTCTCCCCATAAGAAAATTTCCTATTCCTATGTCATAAGAATATTTGACATTTTGCATCAGCAGTGAATAAAACAAAATTACTAACCGCCATCTAGCCTCCTCGAAACGCAATAAGCCAATAAGAAACTACAGAAACAAGATTCAGGCAGCATCAACTATGTCATGCAATGTTAACATCTCAAATATTTCCCAACAGCACTACGATATCAAGGAGCTATTAACCTATGAGATTTAAGTTGGTAATTAAAGTAAGCAACCAAAGATGAAGCACTGAATGATTTCGAAGCAGAGGAGGATACTACCTGTGTGCAGAGGTCGTTGTAGGGCGAATCTGAGTAAGACCATCCACTGAACGGCTGCCCAACTTCAGCAGCCATCGTGCCTGTGTGCTTGTTATCAACTAACCAACCTTGGCAGAAAATTTCTTATACTGCTCCGATCTACCTGCGGCAATAGATACACCAAAAGTCACACTGTCAAGATCTGCCTCCTGGAGAGAAGTTAATAAAAACAAAACAAGAAGGGATTGTGGTGTTCTCAGCCAAAAAAGGAAAACAAGAATGGCGCCCAAATACTTTTAGAAGCAAACACAAAACCAGCAAAGACAGACGTTGGAAAGTTTGGAGGAACAAAATCAAACCCCCAAAACAAAAAAACCCCACCGAATCTTCGCTGCCTGGCAGAGGAGGATTCCGCAGCGAGCAACGAAACCCGGAAATTTTGGCACGGCTGATCCCACGAATTGAGACCCAGATTGTTTCTTGGGTAGAATAATTTGCAACGGGGTAACAAAGAACTGCGATTTCTTGGATGAGAACTGGGAACGGGAACTCCAAGCCCGTCTCCACCTGAAATACTGGGACCACACCGGCATGGCACGGACTAGAACGGAAAAAAGGTCCCCAAATCTAACCGCGGTACGGCGACCGCACCAAGCGAAGCCATCAAGAACCGGAGCGTACCAGAGAAGGGACGCAATGAAACCGGAAACCCGCCGGGTACAACAGCCACCCTCCAACGGCAGGAGATCGGGAAGCCAGACGCTGAGTCCTCACCTCACGTGGCCGCCGATCCGTGCTCCTCCGTCGCGGCGAGAGGGGGGAGAGGGGGATGTTTAGGGCGGCGCCGGTGGCGAATCGGAGCGAGAGAGCGCTAACGGCTGGAAGGGGGGGGGGGGGGGGGGGGAGTAAATATGGAAGGAGGGAACGGAGTTGAAATCGGATCGAGTAACGTTCGAATGAAAGCAGAGGTCGTGGCTTCGGCTCGCCCGCTCGCACGGAATTCGACGCGAGCAATCGCACAGGCCAAGCTGCTATGGGCCAGGCCTTTAAAAAAACAATTAGGGGCCGGCCTATTTACCAGTGCGAGCGCACCTGATTTTCTTTTGGGGTTCGTCTGTTTTTCTGTTTTTTTCCTTTCTGGTTCTATGGTTTTAGGGTTTCTTTCCTCTGGTTTTCCTTTTAGCGTGGGCTAGCAGTAAGTCGAGTGAATTTTGGGAAGTGTGAGGCTGAAGGCGGCGGCGACGGCATGAGGAGTGCCGACTGCGACGAGGCCAAGACGTGGACGGGCGAGTACGGAACTTATGTGTGTGTGTGTGTGGGTGTGGGTGGGTGTGGGGGGGGGGGGGGGGGAGGGGGGGCTTATAGGGTTGGCCAGGCGGAGGCAAGGAAGGGGCTGGGGGGAGAGCGGTCCGGTCGTGGGAGCGCCACCAACCATGGGTGGTGGTAGTTGACAGTTAGGGTTGGGCTAGGAGGCGGTGCGAGAGGAAGAATATGATAGTGGCGACGTGATCCTGGCCATTGGATGAGGATCTGATGGCAAAAATATATTGAATTGCATAGAAAATTTAGTTGACTTACACATAGCCGTCCCTTTGTTTCTTTACTTCCTGTTGTTCATTTTCTATTATTTTCTATTTTTCTACTTTTTAGCTCGTGAACTTTAAAGAAATCAATTTTAAAGTTCGTGAGTACTTTCTAAATACATGATTTTTTTAAGTCTCTGAACATTTATTGAAATACACGAACATTCTTATATTCATGAATATTTTTTAAATTCATGAAATAATATTTATTTTTACAATTTACATATTTTTAAAATATATTAGAAAACTCATGTAGATGGAAAACCAACTAATAAAAAGACAAAGGAAAAAAATTGGATGCATCCTCAACCTGGGGCTCCACTCGTCGCCTTCGTGGCTTCGGAAATTTAAAATGCTTCTTGGGCTTTTCCCGAAGGCCCACCTTGGTGTGTATTATTTTGCTCCCGAATCTCGAAATTCTTGGTTTGGTGGTTGTTTTCATAAAAGAGTGAATCTCACATGACTCTAACGTCAATTTACTACTCCCTCCGATCTAAACTAGTTGACGCAACCTTTAATTCAGATCAGAGGGAGTATATTATTTAAAAAAACTTCAAATTACTACTTAAGAACGTCGAAATGCCACAAATTTTTGTCTGAAAAACCGCAACGTTCATACCATTGATTATGGACTGGTCCCATTGGTGAGGCCACATGCATGAAAACTATCGCTTTAATGTCAGCAACCCCTGCTACCATGAATCAGGCCGCGTTTGAATCAAAATTCAAAATTTGAACTACCATTTGATTGAATCCCAACTGAAAATTGAAAGTCTTCAGAGAAATTTAAACAATAATGAAACTTCATAAATAGTCCTAGCACATTTATGGCTTCATTGATTCAAGGAACTCCATGTGATTTTTTAAGGAATTGAATTCTTAGGTAATTTCACTAAATTTATCGTTTGACTTACAAGATTAGAATCCTTACGAATTTTCATAAGAATTCCTTGCATACTACTTTGGAGGCAAAAAGAATCATCCACTTAAACCTCTTGTAACAATCCTTTGTTTTTCATGTGCCAGCAAACACATCCTGATCCAAGTTCATGTAATTTCTTAATAATATATGTCTAAAGATTTGAAAGTGCATATTTACCATACCCTACCAAGTTTGAGAGGATTTATGATTTCAATGAGTTCATTTCAGGGGTTAGAACTAATTTTCATATACAACCATACATTGCTTGGCTATAAGTGAAGATCATTGGTGGCCCCACAAACAACTTTTCTAGTTATTGCCTTCCTCAAGCTTTTAGCATGTATTTTGAGTCATCCAAGATTCACATGAATATAGGACAACCGCACTACAAAGATGGGCTCAAGCAAGTACTTTGGTATTGTAACGCCCCGAGACCGATGTGTCAGGTGTCCTCCAGTTATCTGCTGTTGTTGCCTTGTATTTGCTTGTGTGTCGTGCATATCATATCATGTCATCATGTGCATTTCATTTGCATACATGTTCGTCTCATGCATCCGAGCATTTTCCCCGTTGTCCGTTTTGCAATCCGGCGCTCCTATGTCACCCGGTGTCCCTTTCTACCTCTTTTCGTGTGCGGGTGTTAAACGTTATCGGATTGGACCGAGACTTGCCAAGCGGCCTTGGTTTACTACCGGTAGACCGCCTATCAAGTTTCGTGCCATTTGGACTTCGTTTGATACTCCAACGGTTAACCGAGGGACCGAAAAAGGCCTCGTGCGTGTTGCAGCCCAACACCTTCCTAATTTGGCCCAAAACCCACCTAAACCTATTCCATCATCTCGGTCGTTCGATCACGATCGCGTGGCCGAAAACTGCACCTCATTTGGACTCTCCTAGCTCCCTCTACCTATAAATATGTGGCCTCCCCCGAAAATTCCGCGGTACAAACCCTAAATCTCTCCTCTCCGCGCCGCCGGACAAATCCCTCACCGTCCGGACAATGTCCGCTCGGCCGGCCACCTCACCCGGGCCAATCAGGAGATGCCACATCAGCTCAACCGCCTCTCCCCTCCAATCCCACCTCGCCACGTGGCCTCCCAGCGCCTCCCGCCGCCGCGGCCCTCCGAGGCCCGGGTCGGGCCCCGCGCTCGAGCGCCGCCCGTGCCTGCGCCGCCGCCGCGCCGTGCCTGTCCTTCGCCGCCGCCTCGCCGCGCCGGCTGGCCGCGCCGCCCCGCTCACTCACCGGACCACCACGCCACCCCGCTCGCTCGCCGGACCACCGCGCCGCCCCGGCTCCCTTCGCCTCGTCGCCCGCACCCGCCAGACGCTGCCGCCTGATGAAGCTATGTATCTAGGGTAGGGTCATGGACCTGTCCAGCATACAAAGAATTATAAGCAATCGAAGAGAAATCATCATCCACTCGACCGCGGAGATGCGCTCACTCGACCACCTTGAAGACACTCGACCACCAGAAGATGAGGAACCCTCCACTCTGCAACGGTTAGGACTTAAACCAGAGCATTATGAGCATTTATGACATTTTACTGTAGACGTTACCAGTAACGCCTTTCCTTTATGAGCATTGAACTCTGAGTAACGGAGGGGAGCTGGGGTCCTGGCACACTCTATATAAGCCACCCCCCTCCTCTGGGACAGGGGTTCGCACTTTTTTGTAAACTCACACACACATATAATCCAGTCGACCGCCTCAGGGCACCGAGACGTAGGGCTGTTACTTCCTCTGAGAAGGGCATGAACTCGTAAAACTCGTGTGTACAACACTCCATAGCTAGGATCTTGCCTCCTCATACCTACCCCCCATTCTATTGGCAGTCTTAGATCCACGACAGTTGGCGCCCACCTTGGGGCCGGTGTCTTAGCGACTTATTGGAGAAGTTGCAATTTTTTTCGATCCCCATCATCATGGTTCCAGGCAGAAGTTTGGCTGAGGGCCGCGAGATCCGTCTCGGTGCGCTTGTGTTTGTCGCCGACGACTCCGCTTGGCTTCAGGAGGCACCACTCGACGTCGACGCGCTCCTCACCCGCGGGGCGACGCACTTTCACGCGTGCGGCGTCCTCCTACGGCAACCGTCGACCCAGTACCAGTCGACTCCAACGGCTTTCCCCCTTCCTGTGACCCGCCGGAGCAAGCGCACCGGCCGGTCGAGGATTCAACGGTGGATGAAGCATGCGGTGGCCCGCCAGTCGGCCACCCCTCAAGTCACGGTGCTCAAGCCCGACGAGTCTCTCTACAGCCTGTTCGATCTGTCGACTGGCTCCGTAGAGACTGCATCCGAGTGCGGCAGCAATGACTCGGCAGCAGAAGTCCTGATGGTCAATGGACCACGCGGTCCTCCTGGCTTCGATCGTGAAGACGGAGGTGATGGGAACGGCGATCCGTCGCGTGTTCACGAGGAGTACCGCCCCGAGCCTCTCTCCTCGCAGCAGAGAGAAGAACTTCGTCGCCGAAACATGGATGCCCTGCATACTCCAATAGTTGGAGAAACGCCCGAGGCCCAGGCCTTGGAACAGGCTCGCTTGGCCAATCTGGCTGAGCGCACTCGGCTGGAGAACCTACAGCGCGCCCTCGACGATCGCGCTCGTCAACGTGCTCCTGAGTCCAGTCGACGCCAACTTTTTCCACCTCCGGCTCAGGTATACTAGACACCGATCCAAAACCTAGCAGCTGCTGCCCGGATGGCAGAGTCGATTCAACCTTCCCAGTCAGAAGCTGGCCGAGGTCTGGCGCAGATCAGGGCCTTGCTCCGAGCAGCAGGAGAGCAGAATACGGCCGTGTCTCAGTCGCGGGATAGGATCCATAGCAGATCTGTGGTCGCAGATACGGTCCAGTCATCCCATAGCCCGAGATCGCCCCCGAGGCGTGAGGGACGTGGAAAGCGGCGTGATCAGTACAGAAACCAGGAGCAGTATGATCGTCGAGCCGATCGCGATGGGCGTCATCGAGTGCCCACGCCTCCTCCAAGGAGTGGGTCGTATGTGCCGCGGCCACATGAAGACAGGCGCCCTAACTGAAGGAAATATGCCCTAGAGGCAATAATAAAGTTATTATTTATTTCCTTATATCATGATAAATGTTTATTATTCATGCTAGAATTGTATTAACCGGAAACATAATACATGTGTGAATACATAGACAAACAGAGTGTCACTAGTATGCCTCTACTTGACTAGCTCGTTAATCAAAGATGGTTATGTTTCCTAACCATGGACAAAGAGTTGTCATTTGATTAACGGGATCACATCATTAGTTGAATGATCTGATTGACATGACCCATTCCATTAGCTTAGCACCCGATCATTTAGTATGTTGCTATTGCTTTCTTCATGACTTATACATGTTCCTATGACTATGAGATTATGCAACTCCCATTTGCCGGAGGAACACTTTGTGTGCTACCAAACGTCACAACGTAACTGGGTGATTATAAAGGAGCTCTACAGGTGTCTCCAAAGGTACATGTTGGGTTGGCGTATTTCGAGATTAGGATTTGTCACTCCGATTGCGGAGAGGTATCTCTGGGCCCTCTCAGTAATGCACATCACTTAAGCCTTGCAAGCATTGCAACTAATGAGTTAGTTGCGGGATGATGTATTACGGAACGAGTAAAGAGACTTGCCAGTAACGAGATTGAACTAGGTATTGGATACCGACGATCGAATCTCGGGCAAGTAACATACCTATGATAAAGGGAACAACGTATGTTGTTATGCGGTCTGACCGATAAAAGATCTTCGTAGAATATGTAGGAGCCAATATGAGCATCCAGGTTCCGCTATTGGTTATTGACCGGAGACGTGTCTCGGTCATGTATACATTGTTCTCGAACCCGTAGGGTCCGCACGCTTAAGGTTACGATGACAGTTATATTATGAGTTTATGCATTTTGATGTACCAAAGTTTGTTCGGAGTCCCGGATGTGATCACGGACATGACGAGGAGTCTCGAAATGGTCGAGACATAAAGATTGATATATTGGAAGCCTATATTTGGATATCGGAAGCGTTCCGGGTGAAATCGGGATTTTACCGGATTACCGGGAGGTTACCGGAACCCCTCGGGAGGTATATCGGCCTTAGTGGGCCTTAGTGGGAGATAGGAGAGGTGGCCAGGGATGGGCCGCGCGCCCCTCTCCCCTTAGTCCGAATAGGACAAGGAGAGAGGGGGCCGGCGCCCCCCTTCCTTCTCTCTCTTCCCCCCCCCTTCACGAATCCTATTCCAACTAGGAAAGGGGGGGAGTCCTACTCCCGGAGGGAGTAGGACTCCTCCTGGCGCGCCCTATGATGGCCGGCCGGCCCCCCTCCTTTGAGCCTTTATATACGGAGACAAGGGGCACCCCTAGAGACACAAGTTGATCCACGTGATCATATTCTTAGCCGTGTGCGGTGCCCCCTTCCACCATAGTCCTCGATAATATTGTAGTGGTGCTTAGGCGAAGCCCTGCGACGGTAGTACATCAAGATCGTCACCACGCCGTTGTGCTGACGGAACTCTTCCCCGACACTTTGCTGGATCGGAGTCCGGGGATCGTCATCGAGCTGAACGTGTGCTAGAACTCGGAGGTGCCGTAGTTTCGGTGCTTGATCGGTCGGGCCGTGAAGACGTACGACTACATCAACCAAGTTAACGCTTCCGTTGTCGATCTACAAGGGTACGTAGATCACACTCTCCCCTCTCGTTGCTATACATCACCATGATCTTGCGTGTGCGTAGGAATTTTTTTTTGAAATTACTACGAAACCCAACACTAACAGCGTCGGAAGAGGTATTCCAGTCGACCCCAGAGAGCCAGGCTTTGATGCGAGATCTATTCTCGTACAAGGCTTGGTCGACAAAAACAGAGCTCACCGAGATGGCCATGACAGAGGCCCGCAAACCAGCAATAGGGTGCATGTCTCTGGCCCAGAGTGCTTCACCAGAGCTATCAAAGCTACAGTGATTCCCCCCAACTTCAGGTTGGCGACTGGAGTCAGTAAGTTCACCGGAGAGTCCAAGCCTGACACCTGGCTCGAAGACTACCGAGTGGCTGTCCAGATTGGTGGCGGCAATGATGAGGTGGCCATGAAACACCTTCCTCTGATGTTGGAGGGCTCGACTAGGGCGTGGCTGAATCAGTTGGCACCTGGCAGCATCTATACTTGGGAATATCTCGCTCGAGTGTTTGTCAGAACGTTTGAGGGTACTTGCAAGCGGCCAGCAGGTTTGACAGAATTACAGTGTTACATCCAGAAACCGAATGAAACTTTGAGAGATTATATCCAGAGGTGGATCACCCTGAACCACACGGTGGAAGATGTGTCTGATCATCAGGCAATTTGTGCTTTCAAGGAAGGCGTCAGGTACCGGGAGTTGAACCTGAAATTCGGTCGGACAGGAAACATGACTCTGACTCGGATGACGGAAATCACCACCAAGTATGCCAATGGTGAAGAGGAGGAGCGACTGAGGAGCGGCAAGCACAAAGCAGTCACCCACGAAGCCGGAGGAGGAAACTCCAGTCGAAAACAAAAATGCAAGGCCGAACCAGCTGCTCCGGGTGAGGCCTTGGATGTGGTTCAAGGAAAGTTCAAGGGGAAGCCCAAAGGGCCGTGGAACCCCAAGAAAGTAAAAGATCAGGATGGAAATGATGTGTTGGATCTGCCGTGCCATATCCACACCAAAAAATACGAAGAAGGTAATTTCATTTACCCGAAGCATACCACTCGACAGTGTCGGCTCCTGATCCAGCAGTTCCGAGAAAAGCAGCCCAAGGAAAAGGAGAAGGAGGCAGACAAGGCTGAGAGTGAAGGAGAAGATGATGATGGTTATCCTCACGTGAATTCCACTCTGATGATTTTTGCTGATGTTGAAAACAAGAGTCGATTGAAAGTCATCAATAGAGAAGTGAACATGGTCGCTCCGGCGACACCCAGTTACTTGAAATGGTCGCAGACTGCCATTACATTTGACCAGTCTGATCATCCAGCGCACATCGCCACCCCTGGGAGGCAAGCGCTGGTGGTCGACCCGATGGTCGAAGGCACTCGACTGGCAAAGGTCCTGAGGGACGGTGGCAGTGGCTTGAACATTCTGTATGCAGAAACGTTGAAAGGAATGGGCATTCCGATGTCCAGACTCAGTGAAAGCCATATGAGTTTCCATGGGGTCATCCCGAGCAAGAAGGTTGCGTCCCTCGGTCAAATTGCACTCGACGTGGTTTTCGGTGATGCCAAAAATTACCGCAAAGAAAAGTTGACGTTTGAAGTCGTGGATTTTCAGAGTGCGTATCATGCAATTCTGGGCAGGCCGGCTTATGCACGATTCATGGCTCGACCTTGTTACGTGTACCTCAAACTGAAGATGCCTGGTCCCAGAGGAGTGATCACTATCTCTGGTAATCGGAAAAAGGCAGAAGAGTGTTTCCAGAAGGGCTCAAAGATCGCCGATGCCCAGATGGCCGTGGCAGAATTGCAAGAATACCAGAAAAATGCAGACCCGAGTGCCTTGTTGCGAGCCAAGAAGCCAGCCACGGATTCAGCATTCCAGTCGTCTGGCAAGACGAAGTCTGTTCATATCCACCCGACGGACCCAAATGCAGCTCCGACCCACATTTCGACCACACTCGACTCCAAATAGGAAGAAGCGCTCATCCAGTTCCTCCGTGAGAACTGGGACATCTTTGCATGGAAGCCTTCTGACATGCCAGGTGTTCCCAGGGGACTGGCTGAGCATCGTTTGCGAGTCGACCCGAAAGTGAAACCAGTCAAAGAGCATATTCGACGGTCCGCCGTCCAGAAAAGAAAAGCAATCGGCGAAGAGGTGGCTCGGCTTTTGGCAGCTGAGTTTATCCGAGAGATTTACCACTCCGAGTGGTTAGCCAATGTTGTCATGGTCCCAAAGAAAGATGACTCACTCCGCATGTGCATCGATTTCAAGCATATCAATCGGGCCTGCCCGAAAGATCACTTCCCTCTCCCTCGCATCGATCAGATAGTCGACTCGACTACTGGGTGCGAGCGTTTATCCTTTTTGGATGCCTACTCCGGGTACCACCAGATCCGTCTGTACGGACCTGACGAAATAAAGACAGCCTTTATCACCCCGTTCGGGTGCTTCTGTTATGTCACAATGCCATTCGGCTTGAAGAATGTTGGAGCCACATTTATGCGAATGATTCAGAAGTGCCTGCTCACTTAGATCAGTCGGAATGTGGAGGCATACATGGATGACATTGTGGTCAAGTCACGTAAAGGTTCCGACCTGCTGACCGACCTCGCTGAAACCTTTGCCAACCTTAGAAGGTATGATATCAAGCTCAATCCATCAAAGTGCACGTTTGGAGTTCCAGGCGGAAAGTTGCTCGGTTTTCTTGTTTCCGAACGAGGAATCAATGCTAACCCAGAGAAAGTAGGCGCTATACTCCGAATGAAACACCCTGGGCGTGTGCATGATGTCCAGAAGCTTACTGGTTGCTTGGCCGCCCTAAGTCGATTCATTTCTCGCCTCGGTGAAAAGGCGCTGCCTCTTTACCGACTGATGAAGAAATCAGATAAGTTCGAGTGGACTCCAGAAGCTGATACGGCATTTGCAGAGCTAAAAGCCCTGCTTTCCACCCAGCGGGTGCTTGCTGCTCCAATCAGCAAAGAGCCTCTTTTGCTTTATATAGCAGCTACTGGACAAGTCATCAGTACAGTACTTACGGTCGAGCGGGAAGAAGAAGGAAATGCGTACAAAGTTCAATGCCCAGTTTATTATATTTCCGAAGTCCTGACCCCGTCAAAGCAGAGATATCCTCACTATCAGAAGCTTGTCTATGGAATTTACATGACCACGAAGAAGGTTGCACACTACTTCTCAGATCACTCTGTTACAGTCGTCAGCGACGCTCCATTGTCAGAGATTCTGCACAACAGGGATGCAACTAGTCGAGTGGCAAAATGGGCGATTGAACTCCTTCCCTTGGATATCAAGTTTGAGGCAAAGAAAGCTATCAAGTCCCAAGCAATAGCAGATTTCCTCGCCGAGTGGATCGAACAGCAACTGCCGACTCAAGTTCACTTGGAGCACTGGACCATGTTCTTTGACGGATCCAAGATGTTGAACGGTTCTGGTGCTGGAGTAGTTCTGGTATCCCCCCGAGGAGACAAGCTCAGATATGTCCTCCAGATTCACTTTGGTTCCTCCAACAATGAAGCAGAGTATGAAGCACTCCTGTATGGGTTGCGCATGGCCATCTCACTCGGCGTCCGTCACCTCATGGTCTATGGCGACTTAGATTTGGTAGTTAATCAAGTGATGAAGGAGTGGGACGTCAGAAGCCCAGCCATGACTGGTTACTGCAACGCGGTGAGAAAGCTTGAGAAGAAGTTCGAGGGGTTAGAACTCCACCACATCCCCTGATTGAAAAATCAAGCAGCCGATGAATTGGCAAAGATAGGTTCCAAGAGAGAAGCCATTCCCAGCAATGTGTTCTTGGAGCATATTCACACGCCGACAGTTCAGGAAGACCCTTTCACTAAAGAGCCCCCACAACCCAAGAGCGCCACGGATCTGACTGAAGCCGAGGTCCCAGCTGTGGTCGACCTAATCATGGAGGTTCTGGCCATTACTCCCGACTGGACGGTGCCCTACATTGCGTACATCCTCAAGAAAGAGCTCCCAGAGGATGAAGAAGAAGCTCGACAGATCGTCCGCCGATCTAAAGCTTTTACTGTGATAAGAGGGCAGCTGTTCAGAGAAAGTGTGACTGGAGTCGGTCAGAAGTGCATAACACCATAAGAAGGTCGAATGATCCTCAATGACATCCACTCGGGGACCTGTGGTCACCATGCATCCTCTCGGGCCATCGTGGCTAAAGCATACCGAGCTGGATTCTATTGGCCACGAGCAAATGAGATGGCGAAAGATATAGTCGACAGATGTGAAGGCTGCCAATTTTACTCCGATATGTCTCACAAGCCAGCGTCAGCCCTGAAGACCATTCCCCTCGTCTGGCCCTTCGCTGTTTGGGGACTGGATATGGTTGGACCACCGAGGACCGGCAAAAGTGGCTTCACTCACGTGCTCATTGCAGTCGACAAGTTTACCAAATGGATCGAAGCCAAACCTATCAAGAACCTTGACGCTAGCACCGCTGTCAGTTTTATCAGAGAATTGACATTCAGATATGGAGTCCCGCACAGCATCATCACGGACAACGGGTCGAACTTCGATTCCGATGAGTTCAGAATTTTCTGCGCCTCTCAGGGCACTCGAGTCGACTATGCTTCTGTTGCTCACCCGCAGTCGAACGGACAAGCAGAAAGAGCCAATGGCCTAATTCTCAAAGGACTGAAGCCCCGACTGATGCATGATCTCAAACACACAGCAGGTGCTTGGGTTGATGAACTTCCGTCAGTTCTGTGGGGTTTAAGGACAACTCCTAATCGGTCGACCGAAAGAACTCCTTTCTTCTTAGTCTATGGAGTCGAAGCTGTTCTGCCAAGTGACTTGCTCCACAACGCACCCCGAGTTGAACTCTTCTCCAAAGCAGAAGCAAAGCAGGCCCGATAAGATTTAGTCGATCTCTTAGAGGAGGAAAGAGAGATGGCCTTGATCCGCTCGACCATTTATCAGCAAGATTTGCGTCGATTCCATGCCAGGAATGTGAGGGGTCGGGCCTTTCAAGAAGGAGACTTGGTTCTTCGAGTGGATTAGCAAAAACCACACAAGCTCGCTCCAACTTGGGAAGGCCCCTTCATCGTCACCAAAGTTCTCCACAACGGAGCATACCATCTTTACAGTATCGAGCATCAGAAAGACGAGCCACGGGCTTGGAACGCGGAGCTGCTCCGCCTCTTTTATACTTAAACACTCATTTGAATAAAATGTAATAAGCAACACCTTTTGTAATTCGTTTATCAAAGACAAGAGCTTACGGTTCTCTCATTCGATTGTGTTGTTCTTATTTACTCCTGAAATCCCCCAGTGGGTGGGCTTAGTCGTGAATCCGTTCCGCCTAAGTTCGAAAAAATCCTACCGAGTGGAGAGCAATCCTCGCACTCGGGGGCTTAGCCGCAGTCGAGCACTCGCCTAAGTTCTCTCAATAAGAGGCTTAACGGCAGTCCAGCACTCGCCTAAGTTTGAAAAAATCCTACCGAGTGGAGAGCAATCCTCCCACTCAGGGGCTTAGCTGCAGTTGAGCACTCGCCTAAGTTCTCTCACTAAGAGGCTTAACGGCAATCCAGCACTCGCCTAAGTTTGAAAAAAAATCCTACTGAGTGGAGAGCAATCCTCCCACTCGGGGGCTTAGCTGCAGTCGAGCACTCGCCTAAGTTCTCTCAATAAGAGGTTTAACGGCAGTCCAGCACTTGCCTAAGTTTGAAAAAATCCTACCGAGTGGAGAGCAATCCTCCCACTCGGGGGCTTAGCTGCAGTCGAGCACTCGCCTAAGTTCTCTCACTAAGAGACTTAACGGCAGTCCAGCACTCGCCTAAGTTTGAAAAAATCCTACCGAGTGGAGAGCAATCCTCCCACTCGGGGGGCTTAGCTGCAGTCGAGCACTTGCCTAAGTTCTCTCACTAAGAGACTTAACGGCAGTCCAGCACTCGCCTAAGTTTGGAAAAATCCTACCAAGTGGAGAGCGGTCCTCCCACTCGGGGAGCTTAGCTGCAGTCGAGCACTCACCTAAGTTCTCTCACTAAGAGAGTTAACGGCAGTCCAGCACTCGCCTAAGTTTGGAAAAATCCTACCGAGTGGAGAGTAGTCCTCCCACTCGGGGGCTTAGCTGTAGTCGAGCACTCGCCTAAGTTCTCTCACTAAGGGGCTTAACGGCAGTCCAACACTCGCCTAAGTTTGAAAAAACCCTACCGAGTGGAGAGCAGTCCTCCCACTCGGGGGCTTAGCTGCAGTCGAGCACTCCCCTAAGTTCTCTCACTAAGGGGCTTAACGGCAGTCCAGCACTCGCCTAAGTTTGAAAAAACCCTACCGAGTGGAGAGCAGTCCTCCCACTCAGGGGCTTAGCTGCAGTCGAGCACTCGCCTAAGTTCTCTCACTAAGAGGCTTAACGGCAGTCCAGCACTCGCCTAAGTTTGAAAAAACCCTACCGAGTGGAGAGCAGTCCTCCCACCCGGAGGCTTAGCTGCAGTCGAGCACTCGCCTAAGTTCTCTCACTAAGAGGCTTAACGGCAGCCCAGCACTCGCCTAAGTTTGAAAAAAACCCTACCAAGTGGAGAGCAGTCCTCCCACTCGGGGGCTTAGCTGCAGTCGAGCACTCGCCTAAGTTCTCTCACTAAGAGGCTTAACGGCAGCCCAACACTCGCCTAAGTTTGGAAAAATCCTACCGAGTGGAGAGCAATCCTCCCACTCGGGGCTTAGCCGCAGTCCAGTACTCACCTAAGTTTAAGACCCATACCTACCCGCAAGGACGACGAGGTGCAGGTCGACTGCGACCTTCTCCTTCGGAGCTGCGGCACAAATACAACGTCTGCTCCATCCCCATCTGCAAGGACGACGAGGTGCAGGACGACTGCAACCTTCTCCTTCGGAGCTGCGGCACAAATACAGCGTCCGCTCCACCCTTATTCGCAAGGACGACGAGGTGCAGGTCGACTGCAACCTTCCCCTTCGGAGCTGCGCACGAATACAACGTCCGCTCCGTCCTTATCCGCAAGGACGATGAGGTGCAGGTAGACTGCCACCTTCTCCTTCGAAATCGCGGCACAAATACAACGTCCGCTCCATCCCTAGCCGCAAGGACGAAGAGGTGCAACAAGCAAAGTCCATCTGAAGGTAAACACAAGCACATTCGGAGATAAAACCAAATTCAGATAAATACTAAAAGGTTCCAAGCAGCGAATCAAAGGTACTCGGGCACCAAGCCCGAAGGAGTTTAACGGTTACAGAAACCACTCGGCATTCCGAGGCAAATTTAAAGCGTATCCAAGTTTCATAAGATTGTTCACTCGGCCGGAGGAGGGCTGGCAGGCTCCACGAACGAGTCCAGATCGATCCCATCAGCGATCCGAGTAGCGGCAGCAATGAAAGTCTCCATGAAGGACTGGAAGTCGTGCTTTTTGGTGTTAGCGACTTTGATCGCAACCAGCTTGTCTTCACGAGCCTCCTTGCAATGGACTCGCACCAGGGACAGCGCCACATCAGCACCACACTGGGCGGAGGATTTCTTCCATTCTTGCACTCAGTTAGGGATCTCGTTCAGTCGAGTCATCAGAGATTCCAGATCATTCTGAAGCATCGCTCCCGGCCAAAGCGTTGAGTCGATTCGAGAGACAACCTCCTTCAGGCGTGTGAGGTAGCTTGTGGCGCTGGCGATACGGGACTCCAGTCGGAGCACGTTCATCGCAGTTTCGTCGCAGACCGGGGAAGCGATAGGGTCCAGACCCGTCTCGACCCTTCCATTTTCTTCGTCAAAGTCTTGACAAAGTTCTGCAGCCAAAAGTCAGTTCAATCAACCGAGCAAAATCCGATGGCAAGCATCAACACAGTCAGATTAAAAGAAATACCTCCTAGCACGAGATAAAGCTTCTTGGCGAGGGTCCTCAGATAAGCTTCTGTGTCGTTCCTCTTGCGGATCACAGACTCCAACTTTTCGTTCAGGACGACCTTATCCTTCTTCAGGCTGGTCACTTCGCGGTTAGCTTCATTAAGACAAGATGTCAATCTAGTCACCTCTCCTTCAAGCGTTCCGACTGAAGCAAGCTTCTTGTCTGCGAGAACGGTTTTGTCTTGGGCTGCTTTTTGCGCGGCGGCGAGGTCCGAGTCCTTCTTGTCCAGAGCCAACTTCATTTTCTCTGCAAAAGAAATAATCGAATCAAAAAAGAGATCAAAGAGATATATTGAAGTTCAGTTGGCAATCAGTTACCTTCAATACCAGCGGCCTCGTCTTGAGCTTTTTTTAGATTTTGCTGAGCCAATTCCAAGTCTAAGTTGAGTTGCCTCTGCTTCTCTTCGAGTTCAGCAAACTTGGAGATAAGAGTACAAGACTTCTGCAGGAGGCAAGAGACAGATCAATCGATAGGTTCGAAGGCAGTTCATTTTCGAGTGAATAAAACCTAAAGAAGTGGACAATAAGCTGTTCAGACCCCAGTCGACTACGGGCAGTCGACCGCGGTCTCGGGGACTACACCCAGTCGGTGCACTTGGCGTGCCCCCACCGGTTCTGATCCCACTCGACCGGCCCACCGGAGTTGAGTGCAAGGAGTAAAAAAAGAGAGAGAAAGAACAATTGCACCGTCAAGAAAGAAGAACTCAGACCACAGTCGACTGCCAGCAGTCGACCGCGGTCTCGGGGACTACACCCAGTGGGTGCACTTGGCGTGCCCCCACCGGTTCTAATCCCACTCGCCCAGACCGAGTGGAAGAGCGAAACTACCAAAAACAACAGCAACACCCAGTGGGTGCTCTAATTCAACGCGAACAACATGAGATTGTGCAGAAGAAGATTTTTCGAGAACAAAAACAGTCGGAAAGTCTACTCACCTGGACGTTGGCCCGAAGGGCGGCACTAGCGTCGTAGGCAGCCTGACTGCTCTCATGCACTATCTTCACCCGCTCCATCATCATATCAGCCTGTCGGATGGCTTCCGCAACCGCTTCCGACTGGTTGTCTGGGACGGGGTAGCTGGTGAAAAAATGTGCAGACGACCCAGGTGCGGCTGCTTGAGGCTCCGTGGTGTGGAGTTGGATAGTTGAAGGAACCACAGGCGCGGTCGACCGCGTGGGATGCCCACTCGGCAAGGGTGCAGTGAACGTCACAGTGGCCCTGCCCGCATCTTCAGCTTGACAGACAGGAGGCGTTGCAGTTGGTTCTTGCCGAGCCACCCTGCCAGCTGTTACCTTCTTGCTCTTCCTAGGCTTAGGAACCACATCTTCGTCGTCGTCCGGAAGGTCAATGATGTTGGGTGGAGCTGCAAGACAGAACATTCGACCCCAAGTGAACCACTTGACCCTAAAAGGATCAAGAATCAAAATCGCAAGAGTTCATACCTGAGTTAGAGGTTACCGCATCCTCCATTTCCTCGTCCCGGTACTGGTATGAAGAGGTCCCTGACGTATCAGCACTGCAAAGGCCCGCATTCAATCGGTTACACCCAGTTAATCGAATCCAAATAAAGGACAAGTCAGATGATTACCCGAAGATAGTAGGAACGATCACTTTGATCTGAGGCAAAGCTTTGGGCGGTTTGGAAGAGATGGCTTTCGGCACTTTCGGCGCTGGAAGCGGCGCGACCTTGGAGTGCTTTGGAGGCTTCTCAGTCGGCGTCGGGGAAGACGTCCTGGGGCGCTTCGAGGATTGCTCGATCGGCGCAGCCACCAAGTCCGGAGCGCGTGCCGAGTCATGAGTGTGCTTGGACCTCCTCTCCCTGCGAGGAGGCGAGTCGACTTCTTCCTCATCGGTCGACTCATCGCTCTCCTCGTCCTCCTCGGCTTCTGAATGCTCCTCGCCGCTCTCGCCCCTGCTCCCTTCTTCTTCAGCGCCGGGGGCCTGCACTCCATTGGGCATCGAGTACATTTCAATGAGGGCCTGAAAGGATAACAATCAAAAGACATTCAGTCGACCACAAACGGGACATCACGTGGTGAATCGGAAAGATACTTGATAAAACAGAAATATACCTGCTCCGGCTGGCGCGAGTTGTCGAATGGAATCACCCTCCTGGATCCCCGAGGGTTGTCTTTATTGCCAGTGATTCCCCTCAACCAGTTCTCCAAGATATCCTCGCTAACCTCCTCCGGGTGGATCCGAGTGGTATCCTCAAGCCAAGAGTACATCCACATCGGATGATCGCGCGCCTGAAGAGGTTGGATGCGTCGACCGAGAAAGACCTCCAGTAGATCCATCCCGGTTACTCCGTCACGGACAAGCTGGACGACCCGTTCAACCAGCTCCTTGACCTACGCCTTCTCTTCTGGAACTACCTTCAAGGGAGCATGCTTCTCCACTCGAGCCAAGGAAAAAGGAGGAAGTCCAGTCGACTGGTCAGGGGTTGGCTGATCCTTGCAGTAAAACCAAGTCGACTGCCAGCCCCGAACCGAGTCAGGAAGGATCATCGCTGGGAAAGTACTTTTGCTCCTCATCTGGATCCCCAGACCACCGCACATCTGGATCACCCGTGTCCTCTCGTCACTCGACTTGGCCTTTTTGACCGACTGGGAACGGCAAGTGAAGATGTGTTTGAAAAGCCCCCAGTGCGGTCGACAGCCCAAGAAGTTTTTGCACATGGACACGAAAGTGGCCAGATAGACTATGGTGTTCGGAGTGAAATGGTGGAGCTGAGCCCCAAAGAAGTTCAAAAAAACCCGGAAGAAAGGGTGGGGAGGCAGTGAGAATCCGCGATCTACGTGGGTTGCTAGGAGGACACACTCACCCTCTCTGGGCTGCGGCTCGGTTTCGTCCCCTGGGAGCCGGGCCGACTTGTGGGGGATCAATCCCCCCTCCACCAGGTCGTCGAGGTCGTCCTGCGTGATTGCCGAGCGGATCCAGTCGCCCTGGATCCAGTCCGCCGGCAGGCCGGACCTCGACGAGGATCCGCCCCGACTGGTCCGCTTGCCCTTCGCCTTCATGGTCGCCTTCTTCACGCGTTCCAGCGCTGCCGTCTTATCCTTCCCCATGGTGGCGGATCGAGCTCGAGTGGAGGTCCGGCGACGAGGCGGAAGCGAGAGTGGCGGAGAGATCGGGAGAAAGAGAAGAGAGAATGGGAGCGTGCGGAGCAGAGGCCTGGCCCAAGACCTTTTATAAGGCCTTCCACCGAGTGGCTGACTGGTGGACCCAAGCGATCTAAACAAATCCCGCAACAGTCGCACGCGCAGTACGTGGTGAAAAAGGTGGCGCGGGGATCGAGGAGAGTTGCCTAATCTGTCCCGATAACCTCGGTTCCTCCCGTCTGGCACACTTCCCAAAATTTGAATCCTGCGAGATCCGCGGAGAGTAGAACAACCTGTCAGACTGAAGACAAACACCCTCTACATCATCATTCGGAATTCCACCATGAAAGTTCACTCGACAACAACCAAGAATGGACCAAGGCGATGGAGAAAGGAGTCGACGTCATCTCCTCAACTCATTGTTTCAGGACAAGGCATATTCATAGCGCAAAGAGTGGGTCGGAAGTGTTCTCAACCCCTTCCTCACTCAAACCCTGATCCATTCGGGGGCTAATGATGAAGCTATGTACCTAGGGTAGGGTTATGGACCTGTCCAGCATACCCTCCCCAAGGACATCTTTACAAAGAATTAGAAGCAGTCAAAGAGAAATCATCATCCACTCGACCATGGAGATGCGCTCACTCGACCACCTTGAAGACACTCGACCACCAGAAGATGAGGAACCCTCCACTCTGCAACGGTTAGGACTTAAACCAGAGCATTATGAGCATTTATGACATTTTACTGTAGACGTTATCAGTAACGCCTTTTCTTTATGAGCATTGAACCCTGAGTAACGGAGGGGAGCTGGGGTCCTGACGCACTCTATATAAGCCACCCCCTCCTCTGGGACAGGGGTTCGCACTTTTTTGTAAACTCACACACACATATAATCCAGTCGACCGCCTCAGGGCACCGAGACGTAGGGCTGTTACTTCCTCCGAGAAGGGCCTGAACTCGTAAAACTCGTGTGAACAACTACTCCATAGCTAGGATCTTGCCTCCTCATACCTACCCCCCATTCTACTATCAGTCTTAGATCCACGACACCGCCCGCCTCTTTCGTCGCTTCATCGCCGGCAGCCGCTGCCACCTTGTCGGCGCCGCGCCGCCCGGCGACCTCCGCCGCCATCGCCGCCGACTCCGCACCGCCCCCGCACCGGCGTCGCCCCGCTCCGGCCACCTCCAGCCACCTCCACCGCGACGCCTCCTCTCCCCCAAGTCCGGTGACCACGAACTCCGGCGCCGACGAACCTCGGGCCGCGCGCATCTACAGTAACCGCGAGATCCAGATCTGGATCCATCCTCCTCAGTTGACTTTTTCTCCTCTAACCCTAATCTTTTGCATCTTTCAACGCATCATAACTCTGTCATCGTAGCTCCGATTCATGCGTGTAGCATATCAAAATGTTCGTCTCGACGAGTACATCATTTCATCTCATTGCATCATTTTCATTTGAGCTCATCTTGATGCCTGAAATGCTATTGGAAGAGGGCTATGTGAGGAATTTGTCAGATCTGTTTCAGCAAATGGACTTTTGTCATTTTTGCCATGATTAATGTGTGCATGCTATGATTCTGAGCTCTACATGTGTTTTGTTATATGCCATGCCATCTTTACAGAGGTGCTTGCCATGTATTTTTGTGATGTTTGTGGTGACTAGCACAAGCTTGCAAAGTAGCGTAATCGGTAATGCTGATTTCAGGGACTTAGAATTTCACTAAGTCCTTGTCCTGATTTTGTTGTTATGCCATATGTTCATGTTGTTTCCTAGTGATCCGTGCCTCTTTTGAGGATGATCAGTAAGGATGTTTTGTTAATATTGTGGTACTCTATCTATCCATGTCTTTGTTTGCATTTATGGAGCACCCTAGCTTGAGTCAATCGAGCTCCACTTTTGCTATAAAATGTTCCCGGCAGATTGTTGACATGTTTAGCGATTTTGCCGAGGATGTTGCTATTGATCCGTGCATGCTATGTTGTTGTTCTTGCCATGTCTAGCTTCTATGCCATGTCTTCTTCATGGGTGTATGATTAGTTTGTCATGCCATGCTTTGTAGTGAGTGCATCGAGCTCGCAAACATGCCTACTTGTTAACTGTTTTGCATGCTCCAGTTTTTCACTAAGTCTGAATCTGTTTATGTTTTTGCTATGTTCGCATGCTTGAAATTGTATTTTCTGATCCCTTTTGGCTCAAGGTCACTAAGGGACTTTTGTTAAGTACTTTGAGTAGCTTCATGCCATGCCTTGCTTTGCCATGTTAAGTTCCTATAGCATGTAGTTTTCATGCTCTAAAGTGTGCTTCCTAATGATAAATTCCTGATTTGTTGTTAATTTCACAAAGTCTGAAACCTTTTATCATTTGCACTTTTGCCATGCTTGTTTGAACCTATTAATGAGTGAATTAGCCGTAGCTCAGTGTTCATATTTTGTCAAGCATCATGAGTGGATCCCTGCCATGTATTTTGTTGCCATATTTGGGTGCTGTAGCATATTTATCTTGATGCATTTAGAAGGCTACTTGCTGTTTATCGCAGACCGATACCATATTTGTTTTGCTTGCCATTTCCAAACCGTGCATCCGATTCCGGCGATCTTTATATCGATTTCAACCGAAATCATCTCACATTTCCAGTGGCACTCTTGGATTTCCAAGTTGAGGCCAGGTTCTATCATTCATGTCCAAATCATGCATGTGCACCGCATACCGCATCCCGCATATCATACCATGTTCATGTGTTGGTTGTTTACTATGTTGTGTGCTTCTTTCCGGTGTTGCTTTCTTCGGGTTGGTTCCGATAACGTGGTGTTTGTGAGGACCCGTTCGACTACATCCGTTTGTCTTCTTCATGGACTCGTTCTTCTTCTTTGCGGGATTTCAGGCAAGATGACCATACCCTTGAAATCACTTCTATCTTTGCTTGCTAGTTGCTCGCTCTTTTGCTATGCCTATGCTGCGATACCTACCACTTGCTTATCATGCCTCCCATATTGTTAAGCCAAGCCTCTAACCCACCTTATCCTAGAAAACCGTTGTTTGGCTATGTTACCGCTTTGCTCAGCCCCTCTTATAGCGTTGTTAGTTGCAGGTGAAGATTGAAGTTTGTTCCTTGTTGGAACATGGAGTTGTTGTTCCTTGTTGGAACATGTTTACTTGTTGGGATATCACAATATCTCTTATCTAATTAATGCATCTATATACTTGGTAAAGGGTGGAAGGCTCGGCCTTATGCCTGGTGTTTTGTTCCACTCTTGCCGCCCTAGTTTCCGTCATATCGGTGTTATGTTCCCGGATTTTGCATTCCTTACGCGGCTGGGTTATAATGGGAACCCCTTGGCAGTTTGCCTTGAATAAAACTCCTCCAGCAAGGCCCAACATTGATTTTACCATTTGCCACCTAGCCTTTTCTTTCCCTTGGGTAGGCCTGCCCAAGGGTCATCTTTATTTAAACCCCCGGGCCAGTGCTCCTCTGAGTGTTGGTCCAACCTGTCAGATGCCGGTGGCCACCAGGGGCAACTCTGGGCTGGCCTACCGGAACCTTGGACAATCCGGTGTGCCCTGAGAAAGAGATATGTGCAGCTCCTATCGGGATTTGTCGGCTCATTCGGGTGGCTTTGCTGGTCTTGTTTTACCATTGTCGAGATGTCTTGTAACCGGGATTCCGAGTCTGATCGGGTCTTCCCGCTAGAAGGAATATCCTTCGTTGACCGTGAGAGCTTGTGATGGGCTAAGTTGGGACACCCCTGCAGGGTTTTGAACTTTCGAAAGCCGTGCCTGCGGTTATGGGCAGATGGGAATTTGTTAATGTCCGGTTGTAGAAAACCTAAATTTGATCTTAATTAAAATACATCAACCGCGTGTGTAACCGTGATGGTCTCTTCTCGGCGGAGTCCGGAAAGTGAACACGGTGTTGGAGTTATGCTTGACGTAGGTTGTTCTAGGATCACTTCTTGATCATAGTTGTTCGACCGTGCTTTTGCCTTCTCTTCTCGCTCTCTTTTGCGAATAGGTTAGCCACCATATTATGCTAGTCGCTTGCTGCAGCTCCACCTCATACTTTTACCCTTCCTATAAGCTTAAATAGTCTTGATCGCGAGGGTGTGAGATTGCTGAGTCCCCGTGACTCACAGATACTTCCAAAACCAGCTTGCAGGTGCCGTTGAACCGAGCAGGTGACGCAACCTAACTCAAGGAGGAGCTCGATGAAGATCTTGTCCTTTGTGTTATTTCGTTCTAGTTGATCAGTAGTGGAGCCCAGTTGGGGTCGATCGGGGATCTGTGTAGCTTTTGGGGTAGTCTTCTTTTATTTTGGTTCCATAGTCGGACCTTGATTGTATCTGGATGATGTAATTCTTTATTCATGTATTGTGTGAAGTGGCGATTGTAAGCCAACTATGTATCTTTTCCCTTATGTATTACATGGGTTGTGTGAAGATTACCTCACTTGCGACATTGTTTTCAATGCGGTTAT
Organism: Triticum urartu; assembly: GCF_056163025.1. NCBI lineage: Eukaryota > Viridiplantae > Streptophyta > Magnoliopsida > Poales > Poaceae > Triticum > Triticum urartu. The sequence continues at coordinate 164,113,914 of NC_141878.1, read as the reverse complement.
GCCTCTAAGTCGTGCTTCGACACGTGGGAGATATAGCCGCATCGAGGGCGTGGCAGGTATGAACTACAAGAACAGATCCTAAGCCAAAGTTATCCAAAATTCACTTCCTTGCCAATCTTTGTGTTTCTCTAACCTCAGGGTTGTTCATACTCATAGATCAAACCCATTTTCAGTTGCTCGGAACTGCGGTTCATTTGTTCCAGAGTCATCGAGCCAATCTTCTTTGAAACTTTGTTCGCTTGCTACGAGACTTTTGAGTACTACATTTTTCATCGACACTTCTGAGTTATCACGATTTGCTTCTCTATTGTTCACAGTGTAAGTCCATAACATCCATTTTTTTCGTCTCGTACTTTCTTAGCTATGGCTGAGTGCTTTTCTACAAATTTTCATTCTAAGATCTACTATATTTGGAATAATACAATTGAGCAACGGTTTTTACCAGCACGTCTGATATATTCTATCTTCGAAGAAAAGGTGGTACCTTTTTGTGTATGGAACTACCACTCACTTTGTAATCAGTACTTTCAAGTATTGTATTTCTCCTAGTTCTTGAACACTATCATGGCCATATTAACTTATTTGAACCGATTCGACAATTGCGCCATTGCGACCAATGCTAGATTGGATGTGAGTAGACTACAAGGATTATGAATCTTTGCTTTCGTAACTTGGTGTCTCCTTCAATTTTGTTTCATACTTGCTTTTGAAATTTGAATGTTTATGAAAAATAAATCCAAGCTCATCTTTTATAAGAGAAATTATCTTAAAACGTATCTTAAGAATTGCACTCTTGTTGTTAAGTATGCCCTGAATATGTCTCTATGTGCAACTGTGACGTGTAAAAATCTATAGGAGGGACCAGGGAACCATGTGGAGTGAAGGGATGAGCAGTCGATTTGCATATACTGACATGACAATCACATATGTGGAGCAAAGGGAATAGAATTCTTGACCCGTCACTCAAGATTTGGCTGGTTATGGATATGCTCTAGAAAAATTGTTCACACGGTAGTGTCCTATAAAATCTGCTCCAGGCAGGGGTGTGTCATTTTCACTAGTTGAACATCAAAATCTTAGCTGAAAAGAACCTTTTGCATTTAGCATCTCATTTTCTTTGTATATCGGCAACATTCACCTTATTCTTGTGAGCTCCTTCGAGCCGATAAATCTTAAAATTGACGAAGTCTTCACACGCATCTCGTAATCAGCGAGAGCTTCGTCTCCCACTAAAGAAACAATGTCCAAAAGTCTGAAATGAATTCAAAAAAAATATGAGCACCGTATTAAATATAGTAAACAGAGACGAGTAACCATTTAAGCTGTGCTCACTTCACTTTTTTTGTTCGAAAAGGAGGTTATCCCTCGGCCTCTGCATATGCTCACTTCACTATATCAGCAACATTTTGAAAAGCTCAACAAATAAAACCAGTTCAACTCAGTAATCTTAAAAACCAACCAGATCCAAACTAGGGGAAACTAATCCAATCGAAACATATAGTAACGTAAAAGTTACCAAAAATCTACAGAATAATGGTTTTCATGGCCTGACGTACCCAAAGGCAACGTCACAGGAACCACATAAATCGTCGACGGGTCACTGCCAACATCCAATCTATCACCACCAAGGCGATTCCCGTCCAAACATTTTGATACCTGACGGGACACGTGCGCGCATCGTTTTTTTTGGAAAACGTTTGGGGCCGAGGCACCGACGGAACATTGGGCCGGTCTCCCTCTTCCTCGCGTCTTCTTCATCGTAGCTCCCCCACATCTCGTGCAGCTCGTCGTGGTGCGCGCCGCCTTCTTCTTTTGTCCGCTCCACCCCACCCCTTCCCCATCTCTTCCCCCTCCCCCCTCCCCCCCCCCCCCCGCCCCCCGGTCGCAGCACCACGCCTTCCCTCCCCGCTCGAAGCTTCCATGGCTTTGCGCGGTGACCATCCCATCTCGCCGGCGACCGAGGGGCGTTGACCACGGGAGATGCTGCAACTGGGGGCGACGGGGTGCTACAACGGCGACGCGCTACCTCGCAGCATCGGAGCTCTGCCTACCTCGCCGGACCCGGCCACGCCGGAGCTGCAACCAGTCATGGCAGGCTATACCCCCACGGCAATTTTTTTTGCTGAAACTGGTTGTAGAAAATTCAATCGCCGGTGGTAGCAAAAATCTACTACGGTTGCAGCAAAACGGTGTCATCGTCATCGCGGGGGTCGCAGCTGAGATAAGAAGTCTGAAGCTTTTTTCAATGCGGTTGTAACTTTTATAACTGTCGGTTGCAACTTTTCGTTTTTCATCCATGGCTTCGTTTTCACGGTTGAAACTTTTTTTTATAGTCGGATGAATCTTTTTTCATCGCTAGATGAAGCTTTTTCTGTCACCGGTTGTAACTTTTCGTCCATGCCTTCGTTTTCCACGGTTGAAACTTTTTTTATAGTCGGATGAAGCTTTTTTCATCGCTAGATGAAGCTTTTTCTGTCACCGGTTGTAACTTTTCGTCCATACCTTCGTTTCCACGGTTGAAACTTTTTTTATAGTCCGATGAAGCTTTTTTCATCGCTAGATGAAGCTTTTTCTGTCACCGGTTGTAACTTTTCTTTGGTCATCCATAACTCTAGTCATATATTGGTTGAAGCTTTTTTGTAGCCGGTTGAAGCTTTTCCTATCGTTAGTTGTAGATTTTTTTCGTCGTAGTTTGCAGCACTGAGCATCTCCCTGGGCGCTCGATTTCCACCGGCAAGCACACGGGTGAGCACGGCGGTGAGCTCCAGTCGTCGCCACCGGAGCTGCAATGGTGGCCATGGAAGTTACAACCGCAGGGATTTGCTATTGCATGGGGCGAAGCCGGTGAAGAGCATGGTCGCCGAGGACTGGGACCGGGGCGACTGGCGACCAGGGCGGCCGGGAAAGACGGCCGGCGAGGATGGCGACCAAGGACGAGGAGGGCAGGCGAGGGAGGAGCGGCGACGAGGGGGAACGCGAGCCGGCCGGCGAGATGAGGTTCGCGAGAGGAAGACGATGCTCGTTACGCGCTCGCGAGAGGAAGACGACGCTTGTTACGTGCTCGCGAGAGAAAAACGACGATCTAATTAGATAAGGATCCAACGGCTCAGGACGGGTCGATAGGGTGCGACCGACCGAAACGTTCGGCCGGCGCACCAACGCCTAGCATCGCCCTTTCTTTTTTGCGTTCCCGATAGGTCTCCACCGTCCACGTCGGTACAGCCCACTGCCCCCCCAAACAGAGCAATAATACTACAAGCTATCCTTGTTTTTTTCCTTTGGCGTCTTCTTCCTGCTCTCGCCGTCGAAGTCCCGAAACGCGCCGGCCGCTCACGAGTTCCACAGGCGGGAACAAAACTCGAAAGGGAAGCGGGGCTTGGCGCCTCGCGGATGTCGGAGGGCGACAGCGACGGGAGTCGAGAGGCCGTGGCCACGGTCACGTGCGGCGTCCAGCCCGCGCCGCGCCGGGACAAAGGGTGCTCGCGGGACCCCCGGGGGCGCTGTCCCCGCCGCAGAACCGGCCCGTGGCGGGGGCCGCCGCACCGGTCGCTGCTGCAGTGCCGTGACGCCCCACCACCGGCGTGCCTGCCTCCTCCTATATCAGCCACATGGTGCGGGTAGCGGCTTCGGCTCGGCAAGGCGGGAGAGGAGGAGGAGGAGATGGGGCAGGAGGAGGACGCGCAGTCGCTGGCGCTCACGCCGACGTGGGTGGTCGCCTCCGTCTGCCTCGTCATCGTCGCCATCTCCCTCGCCGCCGAGCGCCTGCTCCACCGCCTCGGCAAGGCACGGCACCCCGACCTGCTCCCTACCTACCTATCTGCTTCCCATTCCTGTTATAATCTCTTTTACGTTTGTAAAGCATATTTAGTCTTCCTGTTGAAGTTTTCGATGATATGCTAACAAGAAACCTTTCTCTCTGCAGGTGCTCAAATTCAATGGCCAAGAAGCACTATTTTCAGCCTTGCAAAGAGTCAAAGAAGGTAGCATTATCCTCTGATTTAGTTAGATTGCTGCATAACTTCCTTTTATCTTTTCGATATCACAGCAATTTTTTACCTCAATTATCTCAAGCACCGTGGCTACTAGAACCTGAAGATACAGAAGGTCTTCGGATGATCTGTATATGTTCTAGTTGTTTCCTGATTAAAATTGCAATGGCTGAACTGATTGTAATCAATATGGAGAGTAACATCAGATACCAACCAACAAAAGTTTCCATGACACACAAAGCAGAATGTCTCGTACCAGTTCATTCTTGCCGTATAAAACTGTTTGTTCGTCTTGCCTAATCTATTTACTGATTACTTGTGCAGAGTTGATGATTCTGGGTTTCATTTCCTTCCTACTAAGCGTCTGCCAAAATCTCATCAATCGCATTTGCATCCCGGAGAGTGCTGCACGTATCATGCTTCCATGCATTGAAGAGTCCAAAGCCAGAGAAGATGCTGCCAAACTCTGCAAGAGAAAGGTAGACCATGAACTGTGAAGATAGTGCTATCATCAAGTTTAGTTCTGTTCATTATTATCTAAATATGTGGTTGTAGCTTCAGTGTCTTCTCTTTTCCTTTGATAGTAGCGCTGATGTATATTCTTAGTAGCAAAACATAATTACTTCTGTTTAATGGTAATTGCTAGACATTGCCAGTCCCAAGAATCGCAAAGGATATTTACCAGATTGGTCATTCTGAAACATCATTCTTGCCCTTATGCAGGGTGAAGTTCCCATGCTATCTGAAGAGGCTCTGCATCAGCTGCACATCTTTATCTTTGTACTTGGTGTGGTGCATGTTCTGTTCTGTGTTACAACGCTGTTACTTGGTGGAGCTAAGGTATAACTATTAATTATTATTACTGGGGCTGAATACGTGTTTCATGTGACATGATAGTGAAGGTAACACATTTAGGTTAAGCTCTTGTAGATGAGAACGTGGAATAAATGGGAGAAAGAAATTCAACAAGGAAGAATCAAGGAGCGTGAAAAGACGCCAGGCTGGATGAAACCATCTGCTGTAAGATGGATTGTAAGTAATATAACCCTCTTATTATGCATTTATGCTTCTCTTTTGTTATAAAGTCAATTTTGAATCCTTAATTCGTAATACGAATGACAATGGCATGAGAATTATTTGGGTTTACCCAAGTAAAATGAAGCTGCTTTTTTGAGTGGTTATCAATTTATTTTCGCAAGAGGGAAAGTGCTATCAAATCATATTTTACATCTTAAACTCCATGGCTGCATATGAAATTAAACAGGGGAAGGCATCAGTAAGTTACTGAATATTCAATTTGTCAAATTGTTATTTCGAAAGTGAGTAGAACACTTGAAGATGGTTCATTGTCAGCTAAGGATAACAATAATAGGGAAAGCTATTATGACATGAAGATATTTTGATGGCATGTGCATGAAGTGCAGTGCAGTGTTGCACTTCTTTTTGTTATTTCCGGTCCCTCTGCAACAAGGCAATATCATGACCAAACCAAACACTAATATAGCCTTAACTACAATGATCTGACCACAGTAAAACATTTGTTATGGCTGAGTATCATACCTTCTGCATAATTATTGCAATATTTCTGTGCTATATGAGGCATTCTTTAAGTAACAAAATTTCCCTGAATTCAAATTGCGAACTCGGTATATTAGCTGTATGATGATTCCAAAGGTTTTATTCACATATGATTTCAGATTGCATTCTTCAAGCAGTTTTATAATTCTGTCGGTAAACCAGATTATCAAGTACTCAGATCAGCTTTTGTTCTGGTAAGATACTAAGATGTACTGTTCAGTGACTTCTGCACAATCATGAGTGTCCTGGTTTTCCTAGTGAACTAATAAGGATACTGGCCATTTCCCCCCTCCCAGCGCCACTACCCAAATCGCCTAGACTTTGATTTCCACAAGTACATGGTTCGTGCCCTCGAGCATGACTTCAAAGAAGTGGTTGGAATCAGGTTAGTATTGTGTAAAGTTCCTACTTGGATTGCTTAAATAAATATTGTTTGGTTTACCTAATGATGCTCACATGCATGCAGCTGGTACCTATGGCTTTTCGTTATCGTCTTCCTGCTGCTGAATATAAATGGTAACTCCTATATTTGTTTGCCCGAAGATATACTGATCCTAAGAGAACAATACGATTTAGACTTGTAACCATGTTTACGATCTGTCATTTCCGTCACCACAAGTTATGCTACTTGGTTAGAACAATTCGGAATCACAATAACAAGTAGTTTGTGTTGGAATTGTTTGAACTAGCATGTTTTTTTTTCTCTCACTGTTAATGCTTGATCTACTGTCAATGCAGGGTGGCACACTTATTTCTGGCTGTCTTTCTTGCCCTTGATTGTAAGTACCTTAACAACTCCATGTCACTCTAGTAAATACATTCTCCAGTTACCTCCATGGAGGAGTTTCTTACTGCTCGGGGTAAATAAACTTGCAGCTTCTGCTTATTGTTGGCACTAAGCTGGAGCACATCAGCACTCGATTGGCTCAAGAAGCAGCGGAGTGTTCCGATGAAGCATCAGGAAACCCCTGGACGAAGCCATGCAAGGAGCACTTTTGGTTTAGCCATCCTAGGGCTGTCCTCCATCTGATCCATTTCATCTTGTTCCAGAACTCGTTTGAGATGGCATTTTTCTTCTGGGTCTTGGTATGTCCTGAAATTACTGCCTGCCTTTAGTCTGCAAGTTTGTACTAAATGCATACAATTAGAGAAGCATGGGGATATCTGACTGGTATGTTTGCAGGCAACATATGGGTTCGATTCATGCATCATGGAGAACAGATCATATGCCCTCCCCAGACTTGCTATTGGGTTAGTACAAAACCTCCACTATCTTTTTCCCGTTAGCTACGGCAACTAACGGACAATTCTGTTTCTGTGTCAAATATTCAGCATCATCGTTCAGGTGCTCTGCAGCTACAGCACCCTGCCGCTGTACGCCATTGTCACCCACGTAAGCTCCTGTTCCACCATTAATTTCACCAAGAACACTGCTTGATTGCTTAGCTAGTAGCTGGTCGTAATATCGTTATGGATGGTCGATCATATCAGATGGGCGGCGACATCAAGCTGCAGGCGTTCGGCGAGCACGTACACGTGTCCGTGCACAGCTGGGCGACGGACGTGAAGAAGAAGGCGACGTCGCTGCCGGCCCATCCGCACCCGCACCAGCACCAGCACCCGCACTCGCACCTCCGGATCCCGTTTCTCAGCAAGAAGAGGCACAGCGGGCGCGGCCCCGCAACTGAGGAGGCCGCAGCGGAGGCGAGGGCGACGGAGCAGCGCGCCGGGAGCTCCAGCACGCCCAACGCACCGCCGCAGCAGCGGGCCGACGACCTAGAGGAGATCGTGACGACCACGGAGGACGACCATCGTCGTCGCAACGCCAGTTTCTCGTAGCTGCGTACATGCTCGCGTTCCTAAGTCCTAACGGTAGGCCGGGCGCGTCGGCCGTGTCTCGCTGTGACGCCCACGTCTTCATCCGGCCGGCCGGCCCTTGTCGAAGCTACGCTGTTGCCGCCGGCGAGGCGCCGACGTCGTCAACGTGGCATGCTAGCTCTGAAGCCTGCAGGTTAGATAAACTACTTAGCAGACTAGCTAGGACATGTTGCTACTGGACCGTCGCGCGATCTCAACACTTCGAAACTTTTGACAATATAATATCGCCTCGTATTACCTTAGTTAACTCTTTATATGTACCGTATTTCTGAGCACTATATTTGCTCCTATCATGATTTTTCTCTTCTAAAATAAGCATTTCTGAGCAGTATATCTGCTCCTATCATGATTTTTCTCTTCTAAATTAAGCACAAGCATGCGAATCAAATATTGAAAGAAGAGTGGGTAAAGAAGAGAGGGCACCCTGAACTCATGGGCATATGCACTCACTTTTCAAAAAAAAATTGCATTTTAAGCATGTTTTAAAATGTCAAAAAATTCAAAAGAAAATATCACGCATACATGTTCGTATATGTGTGTACGTGACACAAAGTTCTATGAAAAAAATATTTTTGTTTTGTCTTCGTAAAAAGACAAATTTCAGTGCTTCTAAATAGTGTTCCACAGCATAATTTTCTGTCTTTTTTGCACATACCATAATTTTCTGTCTTTTTTGCACATACCACAAAAAAAGTCATTTTTCCGTGAAATTTTATGCACGCACATAAAACACGAAGATGTACCCGTGCAATTTTTTTAAGATTTTTTTAGCATTTAGAAATATTTTTTTCAAAATGGATTCATATGTACCCGATTTCATCCATGCACTCCTCGGGTAAAGAAACCCATCCGTGGTTGTACAGTCCGGGCACAAGGTCGAACTAAGGGCATCTCTAAAGGAGACCGGCAAATAGCTCAGCTACATGTTCGTTTTTATGTTCGCACATGGTCCGCGAACATGATGCAGGAGAGAGTCAGCCAATTCTTTTCACATATTAATATTTATTTGTCCGGCTGGGAGGAGAGAGAGGAGAGGGGACTATGCATGTGCAGAGAGAGAAAAAAGAAAAGGGCTATGTGGTGGCTTTTTGTTGGTCAAGTGGATGTCCAGACACTGGTATAGCATCTCCATGTTTATCTTGGTTTCGTCGGAAAACGGATTTCCGAACCATTTCATGAATAAATGAAGTCTCCATTGAGTGACAAAAGTTACCACAAGTGATCTAGACATCACAACCCAGACATATACGGAAGCTTTCGAGAGTCTTCCTTGGAGATGCCTTAACTACTGGGCACAACAACACTAAGGTTCTACAAACGAACTAACTACTGGCTACGACTCCGCCTGCGCATCTCAAAGAGAGCTTCAAATCGGTATGAATTAATCCGGCCATGTGCCAAGCCTTTCCTTCCTCCAAGATCCTACCAAGAACGAGGATGGAGAAATATTGTTAAAGACAATGGCGTTTTCATGCTTCCAAATCTCCCAACCAAGGATGATCACCACAAATGGAGAAGCTAACCACCTCAATGAATTAACTGACTTGTTTTACTTATTAAAATAAAAATCTTTAAAATCTAAAATTTGACCTGTTAGTGTTCTAAGTTCAAAAGTCTAGCAAAGTAAAAAAGAATAATTTTTTATCATTGCGATTCGTGGATAATTTAGAGTACTATTTAGGGATAGATCGAGTTCTTGACGAGATTCGCTGGCGTTACTATACTGAACCTCATGCCCTATCGAGCATCTTATCCCATCTTAAAGTTGGTTTATTCGGCAGCCGCAAATGCTACTCATTATAGGGATTTTGACAAAGCGAATTTATTTATTACTAAAACCGAAGTCAGTAGGAGTACTATTATGAAGAAATTCAGACCTCGAGCTCGAGGACGTAGTTTCCCCATAAAAAAAGCATGTGTCATATAACAATTGTACTAAATATAGTAAAGAAATCTAAATAACCTTTAGATCCATCTAAGATTTCCTCACCAGTTTCTACCCAGGATCCCAACCTAACAACTCCATATCTGTCCAAATTGCGGAGTAAATGTTCTTCTAGATGTGGTATTTCTTTAGTGATTTTTTCAACGGAGCCCTGGCTTGTCGACCCAGATAAAAAAAGATCTTAGATACGTTCGAAATCCAAAAATCAATGGAATTACACCGCGCGCTTATGTCAAAACATTGACTAGCAAGACATCAAAAGATTTTTTTTATCGACCTTGTAGAACTTCTAAAAGGTTCTCGAAAAAGGGGTAATTTTTTCAGGGCCTGTATTCTTTTTCTAGGTTCACTAAGATTCTTATCGGTTGGGATTTCCAGTTATCTTGGTAAAAATATTATGTCTATACTTCCATCTCAAGAAATTCTTTTTTTCGCAAGGGGTCGTGATGTCTTTCTACGGAATCGCAGGCCTATTCATTAGCTCCTACTTGACGGAAAAGTATCTAGAACTTCCCCCTGGCCCTACTCCCTAACCTAGAGTAGCTAAGTGTGGAAGTAAAATCAACCCAGGCATGGATACAACATCTATAGGATAACTTCCATCTTGATAGTTCTTTTCGAGTTCTGTCTGATATCCACGATCTTTTACACATTTGGATGAAACAACAAATTCGTCCAGACTCTTGGTAGAGTCTAGAAGACCATGACTGATCCTCAAAGGTACGAATTAGCAGTTTTTGATCCCTTTGATCCTGTTCTGGATCCAATGTGGAGACAAGGTATGTTCGTAATTCCCTTCATGACTCGTTTAGGAATAACGGATTCGTGGGGTGGTTTCTTAGCTAAACAGGTGGAAGATCTATCCAATTTGGTTATCTATCTTTGCCGATAAATGATGGGCTACAAAAGGATTCGTTTTTTTGTGTCACAGCTGATTACTCCTTTTTTCCTTTTTTAAAGAGTGGAGCATCTACATCGATAATTCAAGCATTGTATACGTCATTAGTCCAATTCTTTGTAGAACTACCCGTAATAACGAACTTGCAAAATGGATCTGTTTATCGCTCTTTGGCCGATAGGTACTGTAGCTGGTATTGCTGTGATTGATTTAGTAGGTGTTTTCTTTTATGGTTCATATTCTGGATTGGGTTCATCTCTATAGTAATCGGAGGGACCAAATTATAAACATGAAAAAGTAGGAGCTTAGCGGGTCCTTGCCCCCCTTTATCTGATTAGAGCGGAAATGACCCGCGGAATTTTTACTCTTATAATGCGAATTGATTGCGGTAAAGTATTCTAATTCAATAAGAATTTTGCGGGCGAATATTTACTCTTTCTTGTCTTATTTTTTAATTTATAAACTTACCAAATAAGATAATTTTTTTGGTTTGTTCCGCCATCCCACAAAGAAGATATTCCAGATTTTTCTTATTTGATATCTTCAAGGAAAATCGACCCAATTTAGTGGCAGGAGACTTTAATTTTGGATTTCAACAATAAGAAGTAAGAAAGAATTTTACGAATTGTACAGACGAATTCGAATTAGCCAATAAATTGGCTATCGTCTTTTCAATATAAATTATTGCAATATTCAATTGTTAAAGACAATGACATTTTGATACTTCCAAATCTCCCGTAACACCAAGATTACGAGGGCGTGGAATGAAGGAAATATGCTCTAGAGGCAATAATAAAGTTATTATTTATTTCCTTATATCATGATAAATGTTTATTATTCATGCTAGAATTGTATTAACCGAAAACATAATACATGTGTGAATACATAAACAAACAGAGTGTCACTAGTATGCCTCTACTTGACTAGCTCGTTAATCAAAGATGGTTATGTTTCCTAACCATGGACAAAGAGTTGTTATTTGATTAACGGGATCACATCATTAGTTGAATGATCTGATTGACATGACCCATTCCATTAGCTTAGCACCTGATCGTTTAGTATGTTGCTATTGCTTTCTTCATGACTTATACATGTGTGAATACATAGACAAACAGATTGTCACTAGTATGCCTCTACTTGACTAGCTCGTTGATCAAAGATGGTTATGTTTCCTAACCATAGACATGAGTTGTCATTTGATTAATGGGGTCACATCATTAGGAGAATGATGTGCTTGACTTGACCAATTCCGTTAGCTTAGCACACGATCGTTTTAGTAATATGCTATTGCTCTCTTCATGACTTATACTGTTCCTATGACTATGAGATTATGCAACTCCCGTTTACCGGAGGAACACTTTGTGTGCTACCAAACGTCACAACGTAACTGGGTGATTACAAAGGTGCTCTACAGGTGTCTCCAAAGGTACTTGTTGGGTTGGCGTATTTTGAGATTAGGATTTGTCACTCCAATTGTCGGAGAGGTATCTCTGGGCCCTCTCGGTAGTGCACATCACTTAAGCCTTGCAAGCATTGCAACTAATGAGTTAGTTGCGGGATGATGTATTACAGAACGAGTAAAGAGACTTGCCGGTAACGAGATTGAACTAGGTATTGAGATACTGACGATCGAATTTCGGGCAAGTAACATACCGATGACAAAGGGAACAACGTATGTTGTTATGCGGTTTGACCGATAAAGATCTTCGTAGAATATGTAGGAGCCAATATGAGCATCCAGGTTCCGCTATTGGCTATTGACCGGAGATGTGTCTCAGTCATGTCTACATAGTTCTCGAACCCGTAGGGTCCGCACGCTTAACGTTACGATGACAGTTATATTATGAGTTTATATGTTTTGATATACCGAAGGTTGTTCAGAGTCCCGGATGTGATCACGGACATGACGAGGAGTCTCGAAATGGTCGAGACATAAAGATTGATATATTGGAAGCCTATGTTTGGATATCGGAAGTGTTCCGGGTGAAATCGGGATTTTACCGGAGTACCTGGAGGTTACCGGAACCCCCCGGGAGGTAAATGGGCCTTAGTGGGCCTTTACAGAGAAGAGGAGAGGCGGCCGGGGCTGGGCCGCGCGCCTCTCCCCCCTAGTCCGAATAGGACAAGGAGACGGGGGCGGCGCCCCCCCTTTTCCTTCTCTCCCTCCTCTTTCCCCCCTCCCGAATCCTATTCCAACTAGGAAAAAGGGGGGGGGAGTCCTACTCCCGGTGGGAGTAGGACTCCTCCTGGCGCGCCCTCTCCCTGGCCGGCCGCACCCCCTTGCTCCTTTATATACGGGGGCAGGGGGCACCCCATAGACAGAACAATTGATCAAGTTGATCTTTTAGCCGTGTGCGGTGCCCCCCTCCACCATAGTCCACCTCGATAATACTGTAGCAGTGCTTAGGCGAAGCCCTACGTCGGTAGAACATCAACATCGTCACCACACCATCGTGCTGACGAAACTCTCCCTCAACACTCGGCTGGATCGGAGTTCGAGGGACGTCATCGGACTGAACGTGTGCTGAACTCGGAGGTGCCGTACGTTCGGTACTTGATCGGTCGGATCGTGAAGACGTATGACTACATCAACCACGTTGTGCTAACGCTTCCGCTTTCGGTCTACGAGGGTACGTAGACAACACTCTCACCTCTCGTTGCTATGCATCACCATGATCTTGCGTGGGCGTAGGAATTTTTTTGAAATTACTACGTTCCCCAACAGTGGCATCTGAGCCTGGTTTTATGCGTAGATGTCATATGCACGAGTAGAACACAAGTGAGTTGTGGTCGATATAAGTCATACTGCTTACCAGCATGTCATACTTTGGTTCGGCGGTATTGTTGGATGAAGCGGCCCAGACCAACATTACGCGTACGCTTACGCGAGACTGGTTCTACCGACGTGCTTTGCACACAGGTGGCTGGCGGGTGTCAGTTTCTCCAACTTTAGTTGAATCGAGTGTGGCTACGCCCGGTCCTTTCGAAGGTTAAAACAACACCAACTTGACAAACTATCATTGTGGTTTTGATGCGTAGGTAAGAATGGTTCTTGCTAAGCCCGTAGAAGCCACGTAAAACTTGCAACAACAAAGTAGAGGACGTCTAACTTGTTTTTGTAGGGCATGTTGTGATGTGATATGGTCAAGACATGATGCTAAATTTTATTGCATGAGATGATCATGTTTTGTAACCGAGTTATCGGCAACTGGCAGGAGCCATATGGTTGTCGCTTTATTGTATGCAATGCAATCGCCCTGTAATGCTTTACTTTATCACTAAGCGGTAGCGATAGTCGTGGAAGCATAAGATTGGCGAGACGACAACAATGCTATGATGGAGATCAAGGTGTCGCGCCGATGACGATGGTGATGATGACGGTGCTTCGGAGATGGAGATCACAAGCACAAGATAATGATGGCCATATCATATCACTTATATTGATTGCATGTGATGTTTATCTTTTGTGCATCTTATCTTGCTTTGATTGACGGTAGCATTATAAGATGACCTCTCACTAAAATTTCAAGATAAAAAGTGTTCTCCCTGAGTATGCACCGTTGCCAAAGTTCGTCGTTCCCAGACACCACGTGATGATCGGGTGTGATAAGCTCTACGTCCATCTACAACGGGTGCAAGCCAGTTTTGGACACACAGAATACTCAGGTTAAACTTGATGAGCCTAGCATATGCAGATATGGACTCGGAACACTGAGACCGAAAGGTCGAGCATGAATCATATAGTAGATATGATCAACATAGTGATGTTCACCATTGAAAACTACTCCATTTCACGTGATGATCGGTTATGGTTTAGTTGATTTGGATCACGTGATCACTTAGAGGATTAGAGGGATGTCTATCTAAGTGGGAGTTCTTAAGTAATATGATTAATTGAGCTTAAATTTATCATGAACTTAGTACCTGATAGTATCTTGCTTGTCTATGGTTGATTGTAGATAGATGGCCCGTGCTGTTGTTCCGTTGAATTTTAATGTGTTGCTTGAGAAAGCAAAGTTGAAAGATGATGGTAGCAATTACACGGACTGGGTCCGTAACTTGAGGATTATCCTCATTGCTGCCCAGAAGAATTACGTCCTGGAAGCACCGCTGAGTGCCAGGCCTGCTGCTGATACAACTGACGACGTTAAGAACATCTGGCAGAGCAAAGCTGATGACTACTCGATAGTTCAATGTGCCATGCTTTACGGCTTAGAACCGGGACTTCAACGACGTTTTGAACGTCATGGAGCATATGAGATGTTCCAGGAGTTGAAGTTAATATTTCAAGCAAATTCCCGGATTGAGAGATATGAAGTCCCCAATAAGTTCTACAGCTGCAAGATGGAGGAGAATAGTTCTGTCAGTGAACATATACTCAGAATGTCTGGGTACCATAATCACTTGACTCAGCTAGGAGTTAATATTCCGGTTGATAGTGTCATTGACAGAGTTCTTCAATCACTGCCACCAAGGTACAAGAGCTTCGTGATGAACTATAATATGCAAGGGATGGATAAGACAATTCCCGAGCTCTTCGCAATGCTAAAGGCAGCGGAGGTAGAAATCAAAAAGGAGCATCAAGTGCTGTGGTCAATAAGACCACCAGTTTCAAGAAAAAGGGCAAAGGGAAGAAGAAGGGGAACTTCAAGAAGAACAGCAAGCAAGTTGCTGCTCAGGAGAAGAAACCCAAGTCTGGACCTAAGCCTAAGACTGAGTGCTTCTACTGCAAGCAGACTGGTCACTGGAAGCGGAACTGCCCCAAGTATTTGGCGGATAAGAAGGATGGCAAAGTGAACAAAGGTATATGTGATATACATGTTATTGATGTGTACCTTACTAGAGCTCGCTGTAGCACCTGGGTATTTGATACTGGTTCTGTTGCTAATATTTGCAACTTGAAACAGGGACTACGGATTAAGCAAACACTGGCAAAGGACGAGGTGACGATGCGCGTGGGAAATGGTTCCAAAGTCGATGTGATCGCGGTCGGCACGCTACCTCTACATCTACCTTCGGGATTAGTATTAGACCTAAATAATTGTTATTTGGTGCCAGTGTTGAGCATGAACATTATATCTGGATCTTGTTTAATGCGAGACAGTTATTCATTTAAATCAGAGAATAATGGTCGTTCTATTTATATGAGTAATATCTTTTATGGTCATGCACCCTTGAAGAGTGGTCTATTTTTGCTAAATCTCGATAGTGGTGATACACATATTCATAATATTGAAGCCAAATGATGCAGAGTTGATAATGATAGTGCAACTTATTTGTGGCACTATCGTTTAGGTCATATCGGAGTAAAGCGCATGAAGAAACTCCATACTGATGGACTTTTGGAACCACTTGATTATGGATCACTTGGTACTTGTGAACCGTGCCTCATGGGAAGTTGACTAAAACGCTATTCTCCGGAACTATGGAGAGAGCAACAGATTTGTTGGAAATCATATATATACAAATGTATGTGGTCCGATGAATGTTGAGGCTCGTGGCGGATATCGTTATTTTCTCACCTTCACAGATGATTTAAGCAGATATGGGTATATCTACTTAATGAAACATAAGTCTGAAACATTTGAAAAGTTCAAAGAATTTCAGAGTGAAGTTGAAAATCATCGTAACAAGAAAATAAAGTTTCTACAATCTGATCGTGGAGGAGAATATTTGAGTTACGAGTTTGGTCTACATTTGAAACAATGCGGAATAGTTTCACAACTCACGTCACCCGGAACACCACAGCGTAATGGTGTGTCCGAACGTCGTAATTGTACTTTACTAGATATGGTGCGATCAATGATGTCTCTTACAGATTTACCGCTATCATTTTGGGGTCATGCTTTAGAGACGGCCGCATTCACGTTAAATAGGGCACCATCGAAATCCGTTGAGATGATGCCTTATGAACTGTGGTTTGGCAAGAAACCAAAGTTGTCGTTTCTGAAAGTTTGGGGTTGTGATGCTTATGTGAAAAAGCTTCAATCTGATAAGCTCGAACCCAAATCGGAGAAATGTGTCTTCATAGGATACCCGAAGGAAACTGTTGGATACACCTTCTATCACAGATCCGAAGGCAAGACATTTGTTTCTAAGAATGGATCCTTTCTAGAGAAGGAGTTTCTCTCGAAAGAAGTGAGTGGGAGGAAAGTGGAACTTGATGAGGTAACTGTACCTGCTCCTCTATTGGAAAGTAGTTCATCACAGAAACAGGTTTGTGTGACGCCTACACCAATTAGTGAGGAAGTTAATGATGATGATCATGGAACTTCAGATCAAGTTACTACTGAACCTCGTAGATCAACCAGAGTAAGATCCGCACCAGAGTGGTACGGTAATCCTGTTCTAGAAGTCATGCTACTAGATCATGACGAACCTACGAACTATGAAGAAGCGATGGTGAGCCCAGATTCCGCAAAATGGCTTGAGGCCATGAAATCTTAGATGAGATCCATGTATGAGAACAAAGTGTGGACTTTGGTTGACTTGCCTGATGATCGGCAAGCAATTGAGAATAAATGGATCTTCAAGAAGAAGACTGATGCTGACGGTAATGTTACTGTCTACAAAGCTCGACTTGTTGCGAAAGGTTTTCGACAAGTTCAAGGGATTGACTACGATGAGACTTTCTCACCCGTAGCGATGCTTAAGTCTATCCGAATCATGTTAGCAATTGCCGCATTTTATGATTATGAAATTTGGCAAATGGATGTCAAAACTGCATTCCTGAATGGATTTCCGGAAGAAGAGTTGTATATGATGCAACCGGAAGGTTTTGTCGATCCAAAGGGATCTAACAAAGTGTGCAAGCTCCAGCGATCCATTTATGGACTGGTGCAAGCCTCTCGGAGTTGGAATAAACGCTTTGATAGTGTGATCAAAGCATTTGGTTTTGTACAGACTTTTGGAGAAGCCTGTATTTACAAAAAGGTGAGTGGGAGCTCCATAGCATTTCTAATATTATATGTGGATGACATATTGTTGATTAGAAATGATATAGAATTTCTGGATAGCATAAAGGGATACTTGAATAAGAGTTTTTCAATGAAAGACCTCGGCGAAGCTGCTTATATATTGGGCATCAAGATCTATAGAGATAGATCAAGATGCTTAATTGGACTTTCACAAAGCACATACCTTGACAAAGTTTTGAAGAATTTCAAAATGGATCAAGCAAAGAAAGGGTTCTTGCCTGTGTTACAAGGTTTGAATTTGAGTAAGACTCAATGCCCGACCACCGCAGAAGATAGAGAGAAAATGAAAGATGTTCCCTATGCTTCAGCCATAGATTCTATCATGTATGCAATGCTGTGTACCAGACCTGATGTGTGCCTTGCTATAAGTATAGCAGGGAGGTACCAAAGTAATCCAGGAGTGGATCACTGGACAGCGGTCAAGAACATCCTGAAATACCTGAAAAGGACTAAGGATATGTTTCTCGTTTATGGAGGTGACAAAGAGCTCATCGTCAACGGTTACGTTGATGCAATATTTGACACTGATCCGGATGATTCTAAATCGCAAACCGGATACGTGTTTACATTGAATGGTGGAGCTATTAGTTGGTGCAGTTCTAAACAAAGCGTTGTGGCGGGATCTACATGTGAAGCGGAGTACATAGCTGCTTTGGAAGCAGCAAATGAAGGAGTCTGGATGAAGGAGTCCATATCCGATCTAGGTGTCATACCTAGTGCATCGGGTCCAATGAAAATCTTTTGTGACAATACTGGTGCAATTGCCTTGGCGAAGGAATCCAGATTTCACAAGAGAACCAAGCACATCAAGAGAAGCTTCAATTCCATCCGGGATTTAGTCCAGGTGGGAGAAATAGAAATTTGCAAGATACATACGGATCTGAATGTTGCAGACCCGTTGACTAAGCTGAAGGAAATATGCCCTGGAGGCAATAATAAAGTTATTATTTATTTCCTTATATCATGATAAATGTTTATTATTCATGCTAGAATTGTATTAACCGGAAACATAATACATGTGTGAATACATAGACAAACAGAGTGTCACTAGTATGCCTCTACTTGACTAGCTCGTTAATCAAAGATGGTTATGTTTCCTAACCATGGACAAAGAGTTGTTATTTGATTAACGGGATCACATCATTAGTTGAATGATCTGATTGACATGACCCATTCCATTAGCTTAGCACCCGATCGTTTAGTATGTTGCTATTACTTTCTTCATGACTTATACATGTTCCTATGACTATGAGATTATGCAACTCCCGTTTGCCGGAGGAACACTTTGTGTGCTACCAAACGTCACAACGTAACTGGGTGATTATAAAGGAGCTCTACAGGTGTCTCCAAAGGTACATGTTGGGTTGGCGTATTTCGAGATTAGGATTTGTCACTCCGAATGTCGGAGAGGTATCTCTGGGCCCTCTCGGTAATGCACATCACTTAAGCCTTGCAAGCATTGCAACTAATGAGTTAGTTGCGGGATGATGTATTACGGAACGAGTAAAGAGACTTGCCGGTAACGAGATTGAACTAGGTATTGGATACCAACGATCGAATCTCAGGCAAGTAACATACCGATGACAAAGGGAACAACGTATGTTGTTATGCGGTCTGACCGATAAAGATCTTCGTAGAATATGTAGGAGCCAATATGGGCATCCAGGTCCCGCTATTGGTTATTGACCGGAGACGTGTCTCGGTCATGTCTACATTGTTCTCGAACCGTAGGGTCCGCACGCTTAAGGTTTCGATGACAGTTATATTATGAGTTTATGAGTTTTGAAGTACCGGGGAGTTACGGGAATACGGGGGGAGAAGTATTGGGCCTTATTGGGCCATACGGGAAAGAGAGAGGGGCTGCCTAGGGCAAGCCGCGCGCCCCCCAAGGCCTAGTCCGAATTGGACTAGGGGGAGGGGCTGCGCCCCCTCCTTCCTTCCCTTCTCCCTTCCCCTTCCTTGTCTCCTACTCCTACTACATGGAAGGACTCCTAGTTGGACTAGGAAAGGGGGAATCCTACTCCCGGTGGGAGTAGGACTCCCCTAGGGCGCGCCATAGAGAGGGCCAGCCCTCCCCTCCTCCACTCCTTTATATACGGGGGCAGGGGGCACCCCATGGACACAAGTTGATCTTCGTGATCGTTCCTTAGCCGTGTGCGGTGCCCCCCTCCACCATATTCCACCTCGGTCATATTGTAGCAGTGCTTAGGCGAAGCCCTGCGACGGTTGAACATCAAGATCGTCACCACGCCATCGTGTTGACGGAACTCCTCCCCGAAGCTTTGCTGGATCGGAGCCCGGGGAGCGTCATCGAGCTGAACGTGTGCCAAGAACTCGGAGGTACTGGAGTAACGGTGCTTGGATCGGTTGGACCGGGAAGACGTACGACTACTTCCTCTACGTTGCATCAACGCTTCCGCTTCGGTCTACGAGGGTACGTAGACAACACTCTCCCATCTCGTTGCTATGCATCACCATGATCTTGCGTGTGCGTAGGAAAATTTTGAAATTACTACGTTCCCCATCAGTGGCATCCGAGCCTAGGTTTTTATGGTTTGATGTTATATGCACGAGTAGAACACAAGTGAGTTGTGGGCGATATAAGTCATACTGCTTACCAGCATGTCATACTTTGGTTCGGCGGTGTTGTTGGATGAAGCGGCCCGGACCGACATTACGCGTACGCTTACGCGAGACTGGTTCTACCGCCGTGCTTTGCACACAGGTGGCTGGCGGGTGTCAGTTTCTCCAACTTTAGTTGAACCGAGTGTGGTTACGCCCGGTCCTTGCGAAGGTTAAAACAGCACCAACTTGACAAACTATCGTTGTGGTTTTGATGCGTAGGTAAGATTGGTTCTTGCTTAAGCCCGTAGCAGCCACGTAAAACTTGCAACAACAAAGTAGAGGACGTCTAACTTGTTTTTGCAGGGCATGTTGTGATGTGATATGGTCAAAACATGATGAGATATAAGTTGTTGTATGAGATGATCATGTTTTGTTGAAGTTATTGGCAACTGGCAAAAGCCTTATGGTTGTCTCTTTATTGCATAAGATGCAAGCGCCAAATAATTGCTTTACTTTATCGCTATGCGATAGCAATAGTTGCAAGAGCAATAGTTGGCGAGACGACCATGTGACGACATATTGATATAGATCAAGATGTGGAGATCATGGTGTCATGCCGGTGACGATGGAAATCATGACGATGCTTTGGAGATGGAGATCAAAGGCACAAGATGATGATGGCCATATCATGTCACATATTTTGATTGCATGTGATGTTTATCTTTTATGCATCTTATCTTGATTTGATTGACGGTAGCATTATAAGATGATTCCTCACTAAATTTCAAGATAAAAGTGTTCTCCCTGAGTATGCACCGTTGCCAAAGTTCATCGTGCCCAGACACCACGTGATGATCGGGTGTGATAAGCTCTACGTCCATCTACAACGGGTGCAAGCCAGTTTTGCACACGCAGAATACTCAGGTTAAACTTGACGAGCCTAGCATATGCAGATATGGCCTCAGAACACTGAGACCGAAAGGTCGAGCGTGAATCATATAGTAGATATGATCAACATAGTGATGTTCACCATTGAAAGCTACTCCATTTCACGTGATGATCGGTTATGGTTTAGTTGATTTGGATCACGTGATCACTTAGAGGATTAGAGGGATGTCTATCTAAGTGGGAGTTCTTAAGTAATATGATTAATTGAACTTTAATTTATCATGAACTTAGTCCTGGTAGTATTAGCATATCTATGTTGTAGATCAATAGCTCGCGTTGTTGCTTTCATATGTTTATTTTGATATGTTCCTAGAGAAAAATTGTGTTGAAAGATGTTAGTAGCAATGATGCGAATTGGATCCGTGCTCTGAGGTTTATCCTCATTGCTGCACAGAAGAATTATGTCCTTGATGCACCGCTAGGTGACAGACCTATTGCAGGAGCAGATGTAGACGTTATGAACGTTTGGCTAGCTCAATATGATGACTACTTGATAGTTTAGTGCACCATGCTTAACGGCTTAGAATCGGGACTTCAAAGACGTTTTGAACGTCATGGACCATATGAGATGTTCCAGGAGTTGAAGTTAATATTTCAAGCAAATACCCGAGTTGAGAAATATGAAGTCTCCAACAAGTTCTATAGCTAAAAGATGGAGGAGAATAGCTCAAGCAGTGAGCATGTGCTCAGATTGTCTGGGTACTACAATCACTTGAATCAAGTGGGAGTTAATCTTCCAGATAAAATAGTGATTGACAGAATTCTCTAGTCACCATCACCAAGTTAGTAGAACTTCGTGATGAACTATAATATGCAAGGGATAACGGAAACAATTCCCAAGCTCTTCGTGATGCTGAAATCGAGGAAGGTAGAAATCAAGAAAAACATCAAGTGTTGATGGTTAACAAGACCACTAGTTTCAAGAAAAGGGCAAAGGGAAGAAGGGGAACTTCAAGAAGAACAGCAAGCAAGTTGCTGCTCAAGTGAAGAAGCCCAAGTCTGGTCCTAAGCCTGAGACTAAGTGCTTCTACTGCAAAGGGACTGGTCACTGGAAGCAGAACTGCCCCAAGTATTTGGCGGATAAGAAGGATGGCAAAGTGAACAAAAGTATATTTGATATACATGTTATTGATGTGTACTTTACTAGTGTTTATAGCAACCCCTCAGTATTTGATACTGGATCAGTTGCTAAGAGTAGTAACTCGAAACAGGAGTTGCAGAATAAACAGAGACTAGTTAAGGGTGAAGTGACGATGTGTGTTGGAAGTAGTTCCAAGATTGATATGATCATCATCGCGCACTCCCCTATACTTTTGGGATTAGTGTTGAACCTAAATAAGTGTTATTTGGTTTTTGCGTTGAGCATGAATATGATTTGATCATGTTTATTGCAATACGGTTATTCATTAAAGTCAGAGAATAATTGTTGTTCTGTTTACATGAATAAAACCTTCGATGGTCATACACCAATGAAACAAGTTCGTTGGACCTCGATCGTAGTGATACACATATTCATAATATTGAAACCAAAAGATGCAAAGTTAATAATGACAGTGTAACTTATTTGTGGCACTGCCGCTTAAGTCATATTGGTGTAAAGCGCATGAAGAAACTCCATGCTGATGGGCTTTTGGAATCACTTGATTATGAATCACTTGATGCTTGCGAACCATGCCTTATGGGCAAGATGACTAAAACGCCGTTCTCCGGAACAATGAAGCAAGCAACAGATTTGTTGGAAATCATACATACTGATGTATGTGGTCCGATGAATATTAAGGCTTGCATCAGGTATCATTATTTTCTGACCTTCACAGATGATTTGAGCAGATATGGGGATATCTACTTGATGACACATAAGTCTGAAACATTTGAACAGTTCAAAGAATTTCAGAGTGAAGTGGAAAATCATCGTGACAAGAAAATAAAAGTTTCTATGATATGATCGCAGAGGTAAAATATTTGAGTTACGAGTTTGGCCTTCAATTAAAACAATGTGAAATAGTTTCACTACTCACGCCAGCTGGAACACCATAGTGTAATGGTGTGTCCGAACGTCATAACCGTACTTTATTAGATGTAGTGCGATCTATGATGTCTCTTACCGATCTACCACTATCGTTTTGGGGTTATGCATTAGAGACAGCTGCATTCATGTTAAATAGGGCACCATCTAAATCCGTTGAGACGACACCGTGTGAACTATGGTTTGGCAAGAAACCTAAGCTGTCGTTTCTTAAAGTTTGGAGTTGCGATGCTTATGTGAAAAAGTTTCATCTCGATAAGCTCAAACTCAAATCGGAGAAATATGTCTTCATAGGATACCCAAAGGAGACAGTTGGGTACACCTTCTATCACAGATCCGAAGGCAAGACATTCGTTGCTAAGAATGGATCCTTTCTAGAGAAGGAGTTTCTCTCGAAAGAAGTGAGTGGGAGGAAAGTAGAAAACTTGATAAGGTAATTGTACCTTATCCCTTATTGGAAAATAGTTCATCACAGAAATCTGTTCCTGTGACTACTACACCAATTAGTGAGGAAGCTAATGATGATGATCATGTAACTTCAGATCAAGTTACTACCGAATCTCGTAGGTAAACCAGAGTGAGATCCGCACCAGAGTGGTACGGTAATCCTATTCTGGAGGTCATGTTACTTGACCATGACGAACCTACGAACTATGAGGAAGCGATGATGAGCCCAGATTCCGATAAATGGCTTGAGGCCATGAAATCTGAGATAGGATCCATGTATGAGAACAAAGTGTGGACTTTGGTGGACTTGCCCGAGGATCGGCAAGCCATTGATAATAAATGGATCTTCAAGAGGAAGACGGACACAGATAGTAGTGTTACTATCTACAAAGCTACAATTGTCGCAAAAGGTTTTCGACAAGTTCAAGGTGTTGACTACGATGAGAGTTTCTCACTCGTATCTATGCTTAAGTCTGTCCGAATCATGTTAGCAATTGCCGCATTTTATGAAATCTGGCAAATGGATAAACAAAACTGCATTCCTTAATGGATTTATTAAAGAAGAGTTGTATGTGATGCAACAAGATGGTTTTGTCAATCCTAAAGGTGCTAACAAAATATGCAAGCTCCAGCGATCCATTTATGGACTGGTGCAAGCATCTCGGAGTTGGAATATACACTTTGATAAGTTGATCAAAGCATATAGTTTTATACAAACTTGCAGTGAAGCTTGTATTTACAAGAAAGTGAGTGGGAGCACTACAACATTTCTGATAAGTATATGTGAATGACATATTGTTGATCGGAAATAATGTAGAATTATTCTGCAAAGCATAAAGGAGTGTTTGAAAGGAGTTTTTCAAAGAAAGACCTCGGTGAAGATGCTTACATATTGAGTATCAAGATCTATAGAGATAGATCAAGACGCTTGATAAGTTTTTTCAATGAGTACATACCTTGACAAGATTTTGAAGTAGTTCAAAATGGAACAGTCAAAGAAAAAGTTTCTTGCCTGTGTTACAAGGTGTGAAGTTGAGTAAGACTCAAAGCCCGACCACGGCAGAAGATAGAAAGAGAATGAAAGTTATTCCCTATGCCTCAGTCATAGGTTCTATAAAGTATGCCATGCTGTGTACCAGATCTATTGTATACCATACACTGTGTTAAGAGAGGGAGTACAATAGTGATCTAGGAGTAGATCAATGGACAACAGTCAAAATTATCCTTACTGGAATAAGGATATGTTTCTCGATTACGGAGGTGACAAAAGGTTCGTCGTAAAGGGTTACGTTGATGCAAGTTTTGGCACTGATCCAGATGACTCTAAGTCTCAATCTGGATACATATTGAAAGTGGGAGCAATTAGCTAGAGTAGCTCCATGCAGAGCATTGTTGACATAGAAATTTGCAAAATACATGCGGATCTGAATGTGGCAGACCCGTTGACTAAACTTCTCTCACAAGCAAAACATGATCAATTTTTGGGTCTTAATCACATAGCGATGTGAACTAGATTATTGAGTCTACTAAACCCTTTGGGTGTTAGTCACATGGAGATGTGAACCAATCACATAAAGATGTGAACTATTGATGTTAAATCACATGGCGATGTGATCTAGATTATTGACTCTAGTGCAAGTGGGAGACTGAAGGAAATATGCCCTAGAGGCAATAATAAAGTTATTATTTATTTCCTTATATCATGATAAATGTTTATTATTCATGCTAGAATTGTATTAACCGGAAACATAATACATGTGTGAATACATAGACAAACAGAGTGTCACTAGTATGCCTCTACTTGACTAGCTCGTTAATCAAAGATGGTTATGTTTCCTAACCATGGACAAAGAGTTGTTATTTGATTAACGGGATCACATCATTCGTTTAGTATGTTGTTATTGCTTTCTTCATGACTTATACATGTTCCTATGACTAGGAGATTATGCAACTCCCGTTTGCCGGAGGAACACTTTGTGTGCTACCAAACGTCACAACGTAACTGGGTGATTATAAAGGAGCTCTACAGGTGTCTCCAAAGGTACATGTTGGGTTGGCGTATTTCGAGATTAGGATTTGTCACTCCGAATGTCGGAGAGGTATCTCTGGGCCCTCTCGGTAATGCACATCACTTAAGCCTTGCAAGCATTGCAACTAATGAGTTAGTTGCGGGATGATGTATTACGGAACGAGTAAAGAGACTTGCCGGTAACGAGATTGAACTAGGTATTGGATACCAACGATCGAATCTCAGGCAAGTAACATACCGATGACAAAGGGAACAACGTATGTTGTTATGCGGTCTGATCGATAAAGATCTTCGTAGAATATGTAGGAGCCAATATGGGCATCCAGGTCCCGCTATTGGTTATTGACCAGAGACGTGTCTCGGTCATGTCTACATTGTTCTCGAACCGTAGGGTCCGCATGCTTAAGGTTTCGATGACAGTTATATTATGAGTTTATGAGTTTTGAAGTACCGGGGAGTTACGGGAATACGGGGGGAGAAGTATTGGGCCTTATTGGGCCATACGGGAAAGAGAGAAGGGCTGCCTAGGGCAGGCCGCGCGCCCCCCCAAGGCCTAGTCCGAATTGGACTAGGGGGAGGGGCTGCGCCCCCTCCTTCCTTCCCTTCTCCCTTCCCCTTCCTTGTCTCCTACTCCTACTACATGGAAGGACTCCTAGTTGGACTAGGAAAGGGGGAATCCTACTCCCGGTGGGAGTAGGACTCCCCTAGGGCGCGCCATAGAGAGGGCCGGCCCTCCCCTCCTCCACTCCTTTATATACGGGGGCAGGGGGCATCCCATGGACACAAGTTGATCTTCGTGATCGTTCCTTAGCCGTGTGCGGTGCCCCCCTCCACCATATTCCACCTCGGTCATATTGTAGCAGTGCTTAGGCGAAGCCTTGCGACGGTTGAACATCAAGATCGTCACCACGCCATCGTGCTGACGGAACTCCTCCCCGAAGCTTTGCTGGATCGGAGCCTGGGGAGCGTCATCGAGCTGAACGTGTGCCAAGAACTTGGAGGTACCGGAGTAACGGTGCTTGGATCGGTTGGACCGGGAAGACGTACGGCTACTTCCTCTACGTTGCATCAACGCTTCCACTTCGGTCTACGAGGGTACGTAGACAACACTCTCCCATCTCGTTGCTATGCATCACCATGATCTTGCGTGTGAGTAGGAAAATTTTGAAATTACTACGTTCCCCATCATAAGCCTCTTCCACGAGCAAAACATGATCAGCACCAAGGCTCCAAGGGTGTTAGAATAATTACTATGTAATCTAGATTATTGACTCTAGTGCAAGTGGGAGACTAAAGGAAATATGCCCTAGAGGCAATAATAAAGTTATTATTTATTTCCTTATATCATGATAAATGTTTATTATTCATGCTAGAATTGTATTAACTGGAAACATAATACATGTGTGAATACATAGACAAACATATTGTCACTAGTATGCCTCTACTTGACTAGCTCGCTGATCAAAGATGGTTATGTTTCCTAACCATAGACATGAGTTGTCATTTGATTAATGGGGTCACATCATTAGGAGAATGATGTGATTGACTTGACCCATTCCTTTAGCTTAGCACACGATCGTTTTAGTAATCTGCTATTGCTTTCTTCATGACCTATACATGTTCCTATGACTATGAGATTATGCAACTCCCGTTTATCGGAGGAACACTTTGTGTGCTACCAAACGTCACAACGTAACTGGGTGATTATAAAGGTGCTCTACAGGTGTCTCCAAAGGTACTTGTTGGGTTGGCGTATTTCGAGATTAGGATTTGTCACTCCGATTGTCGGAGAGGTATCTCTGGGCCCTCTCGGTAATGCACATCACTTAAGCCTTGCAAGCATTGAAACTAATGAGTTAGTTGCGGGATGATGTATTATAGAACGAGTAAAGAGACTTGCCGGTAACGAGATTGAACTAGGTATTGAGATACCGACGACCGAATCTCGGGCAAGTAACATACCGATGACAAACTGAACAACGTATGTTGTTATGCGGTTTGACCGATAAAGATCTTCGTAGAATATGTTGGAGCCAATATGAGCATCCAGGTTCCGCTGTTGGCTATTGACTGGAGACGTGTCTTAGTCATGTCTACATAGTTCTCGAACCCGTAGGGTCTGCACGCTTAACGTTACGATGACAGTTATATTATGAGTTTATATGTTTTGAAGTACCTAAGGTTGTTCGGAGTCCCAAATGTGATCATGGACATGACGAGGAGTCTTGAAATGGCCGAGACATAAATATTGATATATTGGAAGCCTATGTTTGGATACCGGAAGTGTTCCGGGTGAAATCGGGATTTTACCGGAGTACCGGGAGGTTACCGGAACCCCCCGGGAGGTAAATGGGCCTTAGTGGGCCTTTACGGAGAAGAGGAGAGGCGGCCAGGGCTGGGCCGCGCGCCCCTCCCCCCTAGTCTGAATAGGACAAGGAGAGGGGGGCGGCGCCCCCCCTTTTCCTTCTCCCCCTCCTCTTCCCCCCTCCCGAATACTATTCCAACAAGGAAAAAGGGGGGAGTCCTACTCCCGGTGGGAGTAGGACTCCTCCTAGCGCGCCCTCTCCCTGGCCGGCCGCACCCCCCTTGCTCCTTTATACACGGGGGCAAGGGGCACCCTACAGACAGAACAATTGATCAAGTTGATCTTTTAGCCGTGTGCGGTGCCCCCCTCCACCATAGTCCACCTCGATAATACTGTAGCGGTGCTTAGGCGAAGCCCTGCGTTGGTAGAACATCAACATCGTCACCACACCGTCGTGCTGACAAAACTCTCCCTCAACACTCGGCTGGATCGGAGTTCGAGGGACGTCATCGGACTGAACGTGTGCTGAACTCGAAGGTGCCGTTCGTTTGGTACTTGATCGGCAGGATCGTGAAGACGTACGACTACATCAACCGCGTTGTGCTAACACTTCTGCTTTCGGTCTACGAGGGTACGTGGACAACACTCTCACCTCTCGTTGCTGTGCATCACCATGATCTTGCGTGTGCGTAGGATTTTTTTTGAAATTACTATGTTCCCCAACATGGAAGTCTTCCCATCAATGAGATCGTGGACTGTGGGAGGTACACAAAGGACGCGTTTGGTAGAATGCATAAATTTTGGGCACTTTACATCTGTAGCCTGACTCAACATTTGTGAAAATGGGCAAAAAAAAGACATGTTCTATTGTTTGCCTGCCTCCCCTCCAACATGGCTTAGCAGAAATGCACGCATGGTATTTGGTTGCAGCTCTGTTCTAGGCAGACGTGGAGTGCTCATGTTTGGTTACATGCAATACATGTATGATACTCTTTTGTTGGAGTGGCAAGGTTATCAACATACGAAGTGTTCTGCTCTGAAACCCTACCCTCTCCCGCGCCACCACCCGCGAGGCGACTGGGTAGGGAACCCAGATCCCGCCACAGGCTCCCACTCCAACCCTCCTCCCCCTTCCTCGCCGCCACCAGGGGCGCGGCTAGGCGAAGCCCGTCCGATGGTGGTGGCGGGGCTCCTTCCCTTCGGCGCGGTGGAACGGCACGGGCCTCTTTGTCGGGTGCGGGCGCGGGGCGCCGCGGCGTGGTGGCGCGCAGCCTCCTGGCGGGCGTGGCGAGGCATGGGTGGCCGCGGGCAGATGAGCGCGCCTCGTAGCGGCGACCGACAGGCGGCGCGGGTCGCGGCGGCGCTGGCCGACGGCCTCTGCTCCCCTTCCGATGGCAGTGGACGTGGGCGGTGGCGGTGCTCTACCCTGCGTGCATGCTCATCCTAGGCGGCTCCTGGGCAGGGCGGTGGTGCGAGATTGGAGGGGCTATGGTGGCGTGGCGACTAGGTCCCTTCTGGCGGCACGGGGCAGCGGTGTCGGCCCCTTCTCCTGGATCTGGTCCGACGGCGCACGAGGCTAGGCGGGCATCGGTGGTGCCGGCCGCACTCGTCTCAGGGATGGTCCAGATCTAGGGTTCGTGCTCGGGTGGGTCCAGTCGAGGCCCGGGGTGGATCGGAGCTCTTGCTTCGGGTAGGCGAGGTTGGGTGTGGCCTAGAAGGTGCTCACAGGGATGCGCATGCTCCTTTTGCAGGTACGGTGCTCGATGGTGGTGCTTGTGTTACCGGTGCGTCGGTGCATGGATCAGCGCCGGTGATCGCGGACATGGCGTCGTGTGAGCCTGCCTGGCCATGGGCTCGGGGCAGGCTCGCCGGCAGTCTCAGAGTCGTGTCCCCCCAGTCCACTGGGTATTGGCGTGGGATGCAGTTGTGGGTGCCTCCTACGGTGGAGGCGCCTACCCAGACTCGGGGACTGATGCCGGGCTAGGAGTTGATGGACTAGCGTCGCTCTTCCTACCATGGTTGTGTGCGGCGTGAGGTGCGCGTCCGTCGGTATCTTACAATAGGGATGCCGGGGCGGTCGCCCTGGAAGGCGGTCCGCATGGTTGGCTCTTCAATGGGCACCATCGCGGCGGTGGTGTCTATGTCTCTTGGCCATGTGGATGGTGAGGGCTATGTCGGAGAGTGACTCGGGTGCTCACTGCTTTTGGTGACGGTGGCGCCCCAATCCAGATCTAGGGATATGATCCCCTCACTCTATCCCTCGAGACGTCGTGGTGGCATGGGTGGGTTGCCGAGCGAAAGCTCTGCGCTTGGTCGCCAACGACGGCGACGCCTGCGAGCGCCGTTCTCTTCCTGAAGACGTCGTTGCGGGGCTTCTCTCCGTGTCAGGCCCCGGGAGAAAACCTCTGTCCGATTGGACTCGGCATCGGCGTCGCTTCGTGTCATTCTCCCTCTTGGGGGCGGTGTTGTGGAGTGTAGGTGGGTAGGGTGTGGTGTGGCAGTGTTTTTAGCTCAACCTGTATTTCTTTTCGGTTGCGTCGCGTGTTCGTGGCCCGGCCATCTTAGGATCGGCATTGTATTAGGTTTACCCATCACTTTGTATCGTTCGGCCGTGTACTCTGTTGTGTGGTTGCTTTATTTATAAAGCAGGGCGGAAGCCCATTTCAAAAGGTTTTCAACATACATACATGCACAACATAGATAAATAAACATAGCATAAATCATAACCCGGAGTCATAGACACACACTCACAGGTAGTTAAACGACAGACAATTGTAGCAAAGTCTTAAACATCATGCGCACAGGTCTTAAAGGTGCAGAGATAACATCCCAATGATCCATGGCAATTGTCTCATCGTGCCTCTTGCACTTGGCCACCACATCAACACCGCTGTCGTTGAAAACTATCACCTTCAGAGTGTTGGGAGTTGCCAGCTTAAAGGTGACGAGGTATCAATCCTGCTCTAGTGAGCAACGGTGAAGGGGGCCCAACCCTTATCAAGGGTGAGCCTGCCGTTGATCGTCTGGACTGTCACCCTCCAAGCGTAACCGATCTTTCTCGCTTGCACGAATTCCTCTGGGATGATGGTCAAGTGCTTTGGTGATCTCGATTGTCATTGGCAGGCACTCCAGCTTGGGTGCAAGGATGGTTATGTAGAAGTGGCTTGGGCCGACATCCTCATAGAAATGGTCATAGTCTTTGGCCTCTTGGGAGCGTTGCCGAGCTCCAACACCTCCTTGCCCTTCTTGTCAGTCACAACCTCCTAGCCCTGGGAGGAGTTCTCCGAAGCACCATTGTCGATCTGCACCGAACATAAGAGCATGAGGTGAATGGAGGGACAAAATTTAATCCACATATGAACAAAATCAATGGAGGTATCAGAAAATCTACTACACTTCATCTTAAGCATTCATTCATCCCAACCACTTACCTACCATTTGAACCTCCAAAGCCCATATTTATCTACCACCACACTACATCTTCAACCCATCTCTCTGTCTTCTACCGTCTCCTCTTCCACGACTGTCTCTCTCTCTCTCCCTGTGTGTCTGTGTGTGTGTCTCACCACCGCTCCACCGACATGAAACCCCCCTTCCCCAACCCCTTCTCGAAAAATCCTGGGTGGAGGCCATTCATCCTTGGGTGCTCGCTCAATGATGACATGAAGTTCGTCAAGTCAATGAAGGTGTGCTCTTGGTTCAAGAGCATGTACAAGCTACATAAAGAGGCAGACGTTGTGCTGTTGAAGGTGGCGAAGATGGTGTTGAAGAGGCTGATACCTGACCCAGCCAAAGGCACTATGTTACATGACATACTGTTGTGGGTGAAGAATGATGCTGAATCGGTTGATCCAGGTGCTACTTGTGAGCTACCTTGGGATTTTCCCCGAAGAGGAGGGGAGATGCAACACAATAGAGATAAGTATTTCCTTGAGTGAGAACCAATGTATCAATCCAGTAGGAGAATCACGCAAAGCCTCGTGAACAACACCTACACACACAAAAGCAAATACTTGCACCCAACGCGGGCAAGAGGGTTAGGGCTAGAAAAAAAGCTCGAAGCTCGTGAGCTAAACGAGTAGCTCGTGACTTGGCTCGAATCGACTCGAACTCGAAGAACAACGAGTCGAGCCATGCTTTATTTTGAGATCATTTATACACCAAGTTAAATGAGCCAATCTCACGAGTACTCGTGTAACTCGTTAGGCTCGGTACAAAAGATCAGCCACTCTCAATACAAAAAATCAGCCACTCAGCACCCTATGTCCTAGGCGCACAACACAAGGCCTAGCCGTTGAAGGCTCAACCGCCTAGGAGACTCATGCATTATAAGGAAATTACTATTGTTAGTGATATACATGTTTAATATATACATAATCATTTTATAATATTTAAGGTTTTTATTTTCATATCTTTAACGAGCTTAACAAGCTAAACGAGCCAGCTCGTGAGTTATACGAGTCGAGCCAATCTTGAATTTGAGCTCGTTATAATAACGAGTCGAGTCGAGCTAGCTCGTTAACGAAACGAGCTCTAGCAAGTCAAGCCGAGCTGGGTCGACTCGACTCGAATTCTAGCCCTAAAGAGGGTCATCAATCCCCTTGAACTCCTTACTTGCAAGGACCAAATCTTGTAGTGGTAGATAAATTGCAAAACAAAATAAAAGATAAAAAATTGCAGCAAGGATATTTTGGTTTATATATATATATATGATAAAAGTACACCCGGGGTCCATATTTTCACTAGATGCTTCTCTCTCGAACGCATAGCATACGGTGGGTGAACAAATTAATGTTGGGCAATTGATAGAAAAGCGCATAGTTATGACAATATCCAAGGCAATGAGCATGGATATAGGCATCACGTCTGAGATAAGTAGACCGACTCCTGCATGCATCTACTACTATTACGCCACCCATCGACCGCTATCCAGCATGCATCTAGGGTATTAAGTTAATAAAAACAGAGTAACGCCTTAAGCAAGATGAAATGATGCAGGCAAAGTAAACCCAATCAATATGAATAAACCTCGTCGTTTTACCCTTAATGGAACAATACAAATACATGTCTTGTCCCTTTCTATCACTAGGATAGAGCACCGCAAGATTGAACCCATCACAAAGCACCTCTCCCACTGAAGATAAATCAATGTAGTTGGCCAAACCAAACAGATAGATCGTAGAGAAATACAAAGCTATAATAATCATGCATAATAAATTTCAGAAAAGACTTAGTTACTTCTCATGGATATTCAGATCATAAACCCACAATTCATCGGATCCCAACAAACACACCGCAAAAGAAGATTACATCAGATAGAACTCCAAGAACATTGAGGAGAACATTGTATTGAAGATCAAAGAGAGAGATGAAGCCATCTAGCTACTAGCTATGGACCCATAGGTCTGTGGTGAACTACTCATGCATCATCGGAAGGCAACAAGGATGATGTAGAAGCCCTTCGTGATCAATTCCCCCTCCAGTAGAGTACCGGAAAAGGCCTCCAGATGGGATCACTGAAGAACAAAAGCTTGCGGCGGTGGAAAAAGTGTTTCAGGTGGCTCTCTGATATATTGGG
This sequence comes from Triticum urartu, assembly GCF_056163025.1. NCBI lineage: Eukaryota > Viridiplantae > Streptophyta > Magnoliopsida > Poales > Poaceae > Triticum > Triticum urartu. The sequence goes on along the minus strand of NC_141878.1, from coordinate 164,080,751 downwards.
AATATTTGGGAATTTATAGAGGCGGAATTAGGTCAAGAGGTGCCACGAGGGGCCCACAAGCTCAAGGGGCGTGCCCCCGGGGCGCACTTGCTGAGCTTGTCGCTCCCTCGTGACTCTTCTGGTCTTCTCCCAAACCTTCATGGGTCCTTTATGGTCTACAAAAAAATAATCTAATTTTTTTCTCCGTTTGGACTCCATTTGATATTGATTTTCTGAGAAGTCAAAAACAGACAAAAAATAGCAACTGGCACTAGGCACTGGGTTAATAGGTTAGTCCCAAAAAGAGATATAAAATAACATATAAATTCATATAAAACATCCAAGATTGATACTGTAATAGCATGGAACCATAAAAAATTATAGAAACGTTGGAGACGTATCACCAGGTCAGAGAGCTAGATGGGCCAAGTATAGGTCTATCAGGGCTCCTGCTAACTAGGCGGTTGGCGCGGTGGTGCCGACCTCCTTCCTTCTGGATGACAATGAGGATGAGGATGCTAGCAATGCTAAAGCCGTGGAGATGGTGGTCAGGGATCCTCAACTAGGCTGCCATGAAATGCCCTTGGGGGTCGACAATTACAAGCCTCAAGCAATCGCCGCTCCAAGAGCCTCCAGGCTCGCTGTGGCTAGGCCCTAGCTTGTTGGGTTGGATTTGAATGGATGTATAAGCTCGATTTACCACCCCTAGTGAAAATCCTACTCAATCCCGTTCGAACCACTCAAATCCCTAATCAGATATGCCTAAACCGAGTCCCAAATTGAAGCTGGGAGGTAGATTCAATGGTTAAATCGAGTGGGCCATGCGTAAATCAAATGCGGTCATGGTATAAATCGATGCCATCAAGGACAAAGTCCATCGAGTACATGAACTTTTATCGAGGTTCAGGCCCTCGCGGTGGAGGTAATACCATATATCATGCATGCCTGATTGTATTGCTTGGTGTCTCGTATGGGATCTTAAGATAGTTTGGATGCCAACTTGGGAGGCCCCTACCTCCCCTTATATAGGTGTACGAGGGGTAAGGTTATATGGGCCCAAGTCGGTTAAATAGTAGAGTCCTATTAGAACCACTAGTACACATGTCCTAGAGTACAAGTTAAGATTGCCCCTGGTGGGCCGACTTCCAGCTTATAGTGGGTTAACTTCGTGGGAGGTTGAATACCCCCGGTATGGTGTGCCTTCAGTATCCCCGAGTCCGCCATGAGCTCGGCTGCATGAGGCATGATATCAAACCGAGCGCGCCATCTTTGGACTGTTTGGCGAGGTCTTGGGGGACTCCTGAGTGTTCTTGAAAAGAAAAATTATCATGTGCTAGGTCGCCTTGAAGAGCTTGGAGATGACATGATCTATTGGGCTCGCTGGCCCTAAGTGAAAATCAAAGACAACCATGCATGGTGAGCAAGGTGTCTAACCTCCCTATATTTTTGTTGACATCCGACATCGGAAGCTACCGGTGCCTACCGGATATAACATCATATTTGGTTTGGGAACCCGGACCTCCCATAGTCAACTCCAGAATCCAGTGTGTATGGATTTCGGCGCCCCTCTGGTGTTATATTTGCAGACATCAGAGCCATCTTGTGTCAGCTGGAGGTTAATGCTCTAGAGTCGGTCCTGGAATTCGAGATGCCCCGGAAGGTTGTCCCGGAGACTCCCAGGAGACATTTCGGGAGGTGCAAGGAGATCCCAACAGGAAAATTCTTCCCCAGGGGTTATCCTTTCCCCATTGTTTGAGTTGATCTTTCTCTCTCCCTTTCTTTCAAAAGCTTAAAAGCTAGAAAACCTCCACATCTCTCCATCAAATCATTATACTCATTTGAGGGAAAAGAGAGGGGAGCCCCTGATCTATAATTCCCCGAAGAAATATGGGTTCCCCTTTGTGTTCATTGAGGATTTGTTACTCTTGGATGTTGGATAATCCTAATCAGTAGGAGTCACCAGAGAGGAATCAACTCGTGATTAACCCTATGGTTTCTAAAGGTTTGGAGGCCGTATCAAGGTCCACCACTAGTGGTTGAGAATCACCTTCTTGATGATATTTCAAGTAGAAGAGGGTGAGCCTTCATGGTGTTGGTGTGCTTTCGTGGTAACACGCACCCTATAACAGTGACTAGCTTCCCTCTAAGGAAGTGAACATTGTGATACATCTTCGTCTTTGTGTTATTCAGTTATCCCTAAACCTAACTCATTTACTTGCGGTTTAGTTTCCCCACTTGATCTTGCAAGCATCATATATGTTGTATATCTCATCGTAGCATTGTTTAGTCTCGCACTTTATATCCCGGATAGACTAAACTTGCTAATAATGAAAATAAAATTTGTAATTCCTATTCACCCCCTCTAGGTCCATCTCGATCCTTTCACCATGGGCACCCTATCTGACCTATTTCACCATATATCTTCTTCCACACCAAAAACCCCGAGAATGATTTTTTTCACAATTTTCTTCGGGGCAAAGACTACCACCACCTTTGTTCAAGGGTTGTCCGAAGGTAGATTTGGCCTCCATATAGAGGGAATCTTCACATCATCTTCCCCAACTCCTCCTCGATCATCACCATCATGTTTGTACCATCCATGTGCAAGTAATCTATTGGATGCAACAGGGTGGATGGGAATTGGATGAGATCCATCATAGTAGTTGTCAGAATTATCGGATATTGAAGCCTAGTTTCATTAACCGAAAAGGCTTTCGCCCCGCTTTATAAATAAAGCAACAACCAAGCACAAAGTAACAAGGTCACAACAACACACCACACACACTCACACAAAGCCAACGCAGGCACGGTCCAAACGCACACACACACACAGACAAAGAAACCCAAGTTCCGCTGTGGGCACAACACAACAAGCCCAACACAAGCACATGATGAGACAACAGAAAAAGGCATGGCGGTGGCGATGGCGAGGGCGACAATGATCTAATATGGTTCCGGTGGTGGTGGGGGAAGCGGTGGAGCCATCCGAAGAGCCATCGCACGAATCTAGGTGATGATGGAGGTGATGGCGTCTCTCTCCCTGGGGCGGCTAAGCGGCCGCCAAAGCTGCAAGAAACCAGACCATTTGAACAAAGCGTCAGTAGCACGACGAAGAGGGATGCGGTGAATCACAAGTTTATTCCTAGAAGTCTACAGCGTCCAGGCCAGCACCCCAATGGCCAGCCACCTAATGTGGCGCACTACGGGTGGGATCTCCCGGAGTTCGGCGAAGAGAGCGGGGAAGTTGTTGTGGTCCCAGCTTCCATCCACTATTTCACGGAAACAACTCCATAGGAACTATGCGGACACACAGGTGAAGAAGATATAATTCAAATCCTCTTCCGGCCCGCAGAGCAGGCATCACCCATCTCCCGGGCCATTGCGCTTCAAGACCTCGACACCAGACGATAGACGGTCGCGGATCCATTGCCATAAGAAGATCCTAATCTTCAGGGGGAGGCGAATCTCCCAAATGAAGGTGAGCGCCTCTCATGGCCAAGCGAGGGTGCGATGGCATGGTACAGGGACTTGGTGGAGAATTGTCCGGAAGGCTCTAGACACCATCTGGAGCTGTCATCCTCGGTCGTAAGGTCAGGCGCGTGTAAGGCAATGCAGTTGAGCAGCTCCTGCCAGTTGGCGGTCTTAGTCGGGCCAAAAGGCCTCCGGAACGCGATCTTCCCTAAGTCCGTAAGGGCAGCCGCGACCGAGATCTGAGGAGCCACCACAATGGAGAATAGGTCGGGAAATCGGGCCGCAAGGTGCAAGTTGCCAGACCATCTGTTGAACCAGAACAAGGTGGCAGTGCCTGATATGACCTCGATCAAGGTCCCAATCCAGAGGACCGGGAGGAGTTGGATGACAGATTGCCAGAACTGGGAGCCCCCAGACCGCTGGCAGAAAGCGAGAGGCTGGCCTCGGAGGTATTTCTGCTGAATGATGTGAAGCCACAGGCCACCATCTCCGTTGGCAATCCGCCAAAGCCACCGAGTCAGGAGGGCAATGTTCATGCATTTGGAAGACATGATCCCAAGTCCGCCCTGGTCACGCGGCTTGCAGATTTCTGACCACCTAACCATGTGGTACTTCTGCTTGTCGCCCTCACCGGCCCAGAAGAAGCGGCCCTGGACAGTGACGATCTCGTGATGAAGCGTCTCCGGGGGGATGTAGAAGCTCATGATGAACAAGAGCAGGCTGGAGAGGGACAAGTTGATGAGAACCGTCCGTGCAGCTTTCGAGAGCCACCGGCCTTGCCAAGGCTCGATACGGTGCTGAAGCTTCCCCACCGAGGGGTGCAGGTCAGCAACTGTGAGCCTAGCATCACTAATGGGTATCCCCAGATAAGTCGTGGGGAAGCTCCCAAGCTGGCAGTTAAGCCGATCCGCAATACTCCGGCTCTCATCATGGGAGTACCCCAATACCATCACCTCGCTCTTGTCGAAGTTGACCTTGAGGCCAGACATCTGTTGGAAACACAACAGAAGGAACTTGAGGTTCGAAATATCACTCTTCGAGCCTTCCACCATGATGATGGTGTCATCCGCATATTGGAGAAGGGAAATCCCGTGCCCTCCAACAAGATGAGGGACTATCCCCTTTATGTGGCCCGCATCCAAGATGGCCGCCAAAGCATCGACCACCATGTTGAACAGGAACGGGGAGAAGGGGTCGCCCTGGAATACCCCACAGAACATGGGGAAGAAAGGGCCGATCTCCCCATTAATGTTTATCGCAGTCCGACCTGAGGAAACCATTTGCATCACCCTAGTCACCCACCGATCGTCGAAGCCCTTACGGAGAAGACATTCCCGAAGGAAGGACCAGCTAACCGTGTCATACGCCTTGTGGAATTCTAGTTTTAGGAAGACTGCCTTGAGGTGTTTGGAGTGAACCTCATGGAGTGCTTCGTGAAACACTAGGACTCCGTCAAGGATATATCGGCCCTTGATGAAGGCCGACTGATCAGGGTGGGTGATACCGTCAGCAATAGGGGCCACCCTAATGGCGTACCCCTTCGCGAGGATGCGGAAGATGGCGTTAATCACCGTAATCGGGCGGAATTGGCAGATCTCTGAGGCCCCAGCCACTTTGGGGATGAGGGTTATTACACCAAAGTTGAGCTGGGCGAGGTCGATGGACCCGACCAAGAACTCGTCAAATAGGGCCATCACCTCAGGTTTGATCACCTCCTAGAAGGTCTGGAAGAACTTCACTGGGAGCCCATCTGGTCCGGGAGCCGAGGATGGGTTCATGCCCTTAATAGCCGCCCAAACCTCAGCCTCCGAAAATGGTGTCGTGAGGGCCACGTTGTCCGTAGGCGAGATGCAACTATGGGCAGGCCAAATATCTTGCGCCAGAGCAAGACCTCCCCGAGGGGAAGCAGAGAATAGGTCTCTGTAGAAGCCGTCTACATGGGCCCGGATGTCCTCGGGGCTATGTAGAAGGGACTCTCCGTTCCAAAGAAGGGGGATGGAGTTCCGGCGTAGGCGGCCATTTGCAATGGCCTGGAAGTAGGCGGTATTGGCGTCCCCTTTAAGGACCCAATTCTGAGTACCCCGCAAACGCCAGTATGCCTCCTCGTCCGAGTATATGACCGTTAGCTGGTCTTCCAAATCATATCTAAGCAACCATTCGTCCGCCGAGAGGCCAGCGGCGTCGGCCCGCAGGTCGAGAGCCGAGATGTCAAGAAAGAGAGCTTTTTTACGCTCCAGATGTCGCGGCCGACGTTTGCGCCCCAGCCCTTCATGAATTGCCGTGACCGCTTGGCGTAGAAGTGCCAGTTGTCCACGGCTGAAAGGGAGCGATGGGGGGCCTCACGTGCCTCGCGCCATCGCGCGACCACCGCGGCAGCGAACCCAGGCTGGCGCAACCAGAAGGTTTCGAAACAAAATTGGGGCGGAAGGGGAGGCCGCTCATTCTCTAAGGAGAGGAGAAGGGGGATGTGATTTGAGCCAATCCACGTAATCGCCTGGAGCGATGCTAGGGGGCAACGGATGTCCCACTCAGGGGAAGCGAAGACCCTGTCGAGAACGGAGCGGGCTGGCTCAACTTGTCGGTTTGCCCAAGTGAACCTGGCCCCGACTCGATCGAGCTCGCGAAGCCCCATGTCCGCAATGTAGTCATTGAACATCTGCATCCGCGGGAAATTCACCAAATTATTGCTCTTGTCTTCTACCGGTCGAATGAGGTTGAAATCACCTCCCACCACTACCGGTAGTTGAGCGGCTGCTACCTTCCTACGGAGCTCACCGAGGAAGGCCTCCGATCGGCGGTGGTCGGCCGGCCCATAGACCGCAATGATTTCCCATTTGAAGTTCAGTGCCCGCTCAAAGACCTCCATGCTAACGAAGAACTCACCCCGATCCATGCTGCCTACCTCAAAGGTGGCATCCTTCACCCCAAGGAGGATGCCACCCGAGTGGCCCGCACTCCCATTAGAAGGGAGCCAGTGCAAAGCAAATAGGTCGGCGCTCAAGTGCTCGAGCTTCGACAGGGAGAATTCCGTACGCATGGTTTCTTGAATGGCTACAATGTCAATTCGCTCAGTTCGCATGTATTCGATTAGTTGGCGGCGTCGGCCATCTTGGCCGAAACCGTGGATGTTCTAGAAGAGAGTCCGCATCACTCATCCATCGGGGAGCTGCTTGATCCCAAGACACGAGAGGCGCTCTAGGCGCGGAGGGCAGCGGTGCGAGAGCGAGTGCGGCCACGGATCTCAACTGGGGCGGAGGGTTCGGGGCCGTCCCCGAAGGGGCGCCCTAAGAAGAGGGTACGCGTGCACGGGCCTCGGCGAGGCGACCATCTAGGATTTCCCATGCACGGATAGCCTCAATCTGAACTAGCGGGGGGGGGGGGGGGGCAAACTCCCCCCAAAACACAATTGCCGAGTCCGCTGCCACCTTCTCGAGGTGGCCCGAGCGGATCCGACTCCAAAGCCGAAAAGGAATGCGTAGCGGAAGAGGCAGGAATGTGCGGTGTACCTGGCTTGAGGTTCCGGGAAGCGGCCCGGAGCTCTGCCTGCTCGGGGATAGGCAAAGCAGGGCTACCCACCGGTCTGGCAGCCTCGATCCGAGCACTGCGGCGAGAGGAGGTCACCAGAGACGAGGTTGACCTGGCCCGCCTGGAGTAGGCCGCAGTCCGGGGGTGGAGGGGGGCGGCCACCGGGGTGGTCACCACCACCTGCAGCCCCACGGCACCGGAGTCTGAATGCGCCAGAGGCGGACCAAGGTGAGCCAGGCAGAGAGGCCCATCGGGAGCCCGGGGGTCTGGAATCAGCTCGGCGACATGGGGCTGGACATCCGCCCCCTGATGCAGCCTAGAAGCCGCCGCAGGCAGCGTGGGGGAGAGCAGCTCCAACTCCAGGACGGAGGCCCCAGCGAGAGGGCCCGAGGTCGGCGGGTCCAGGGCCGCCACGACCATCTCCGAGAGCTCCACCAAAGGCGCGGAAGGCGTGGGTGTGGCCAAGCTGGGCGGGTCGAAGACGGTCCCGGCGGAGAGGGTGGTGAAGACATCAAGGAGCGGACCGGTGGGAGAGCGAGGCGATGAAGCTGGGAAGACCTGAAGGCTTGCGTCTGAAGCGTCGAGACCGTCGTCCGAAGACGGAGGAGCAGCCAAGGAGTGGGAGCGGCTGGTCCCAGCGCCACTCCTAACAGCAGGAGCGGGAGGCTGGTCGTGAGGAGGACTGTCCTCGGAGTCATCATCGTCCTCCTCCGAACCGGAGTGGCGACCATGGTGGGGGTCACGGTCACTGCGGCGATCCCCGCACCATCCCCGTCTGGCCCGCCCCCCAAGAAGCTATCGTCGGGGATGCGGGGGCGGCCAATGTGGTTGGGCGGCTCGGGGGAGGTGCGGAGGTCAAAACCCTGATCGTTGAAGAACACCCGGACCATGGCGTGAAGCTTGGATGAGTCGAGGGATTTGACCTTGACGCAAACCTCCTCCTTGCGAAGGGACAACTCGTCCACCACCACCACCTTGCCGAGGATGCGGGACATGCTCCGAATGACCTGCTCCGAGCGGGCGATGTCCGGTAGGCCACCGATGAGGATCCAGGCCGTGTCCAAGACAGCCACCGCCAGGGGTCCCACACCGGCACAGAGATGTCCACCACTAGCTTGTAGAGAGCTAGAGTGATGTCTCCGCTGCGGGTGCCGTAGCCGTGGCTGGCAGCGTCGGGGAACACGACCGAGAACTGGCCTCCAGGCAGCATGGCGACCTGCCAATCCCAGGAGGAGTGGTAGAGATGGTTGAGCTCGGCCTCTATCATCTCCGGCGAGGCGACCCCATCCTTCATGGTGACAATCGCCAGGAGCGATGGTGAGGGGGAGGGGATGTCAGGCACCTCGACGTGGAAGAAGCCGAGGCCCTCAATCCCGTGTTCGTACATCACCAACTCCTCCGCCACCGGGCGATCGGGGCAGAGGATCGCCGGGTGGTCAGGATCCGAGCAGAGGTAGCAGCCCTGGGGTCGCGTACATGCCACCTGGGAGTGGCCGGAGAGGCCGCAGTTGAAGCACTTTAGGAGGTCGGAGATGCAGTCACCGGGGAGAAGCGCGGTCGTGGTAGATGCCGCCGGGTCCCGAGTAGAGCCAATGGCCGGGGTCGCCACATTGGGGCACCCCAAGCCCCGCTTCTTCTTACGCTTGCCGCCTGGCCGGCCCCGGCCGGCGCCATTGCCAGCGGGAGGGAAGCTCGGTTCCCCGCGCGGGGGCTGGTAGCAGCGAGACTGGCCAGAGGGGGGCGGAGGGCCTTGCGGTGCCGTGGCTTTGGACGCGGTCAGGGGACCGAGGGCAACCACCGCGCGCAGGGGACCGGCTGGGCTCCCGCCTGCGCACCGGGGAGGGCGAGCGATGGCGTTGGTCGTGCCAATCAGAGGCAGGAGGCGGCGACCGGGACCAGCCACGGTGGTCCGACCAGCCGGGCGAACGACGGGAGGGGGATCAGCGAGCATCGCGGGGAGGGGACCGACGATCTCCGCGGTCGGAGAGTTGCCGGCGGAGGTCGGCCTCGTGCTGGAGAGCGTCAGGGGAGGGACGGGCGGGGTCGCGCCGGTCGTCCGTGCGGGAGTCGTCGGGCCTACGCTCGTCAGCGCGACGTTTGGGGTGCGGGGCCGTGTCGTTCCAGTCCCGGGGCATGCCGGCCGGCGGAGATGGCGGGGACGGGTGGCGAACGGCGCCGACGGCGGAAGGGGATGGGGCGAGGGTTAGGGTTAGGGCAGGGGCGGGAGGGGACGCGCTGGGATGCCGTGGGAAGCCAGCCTGCTGCCAAATAGGCCTGATGGCCGGGCAGGCCGAGCCGGCCCAGGCGCGAGCCAAAGTGGGCTGGCCCGTAGGCGAAGCCGCACCCGACGATGGCCCAGCGCCAGGCCCACAGCGACGCCGCCCAGCCGGCGATGCGGAACGACAGCGCCTAGGGTTTCCCCCGGTGCAGTGGCTGCCGCCGCGGCCGGCGCCGGCGTCAGCGAAGGGGCGACGGAGAGCCAAGGACGTCGCGGGGACAGGCTGGGGGAGAGCCGGAGCGACGAGGAGTCGAAAGCCGCGATGAACGGGCGGAGTGGGGACCTACGGGTGATCACCGACGAGGCAGCCGGCGGCGCGGGAACGGTGGGTCGGACGGCAGCCGCGGCGGGGCGCCAAGAGCGCTGGGCACCGCCCAGGTCGGACCGCCCCGCGACGCCCCACGCTGGAGCGCGGCGGCGACGAGCGGTCCTGGACCCAAGGGCGTCCCTTTTTCGCCGGGTCGGCAGGAGGGGGAGCGCGCGCGGGGGGGGGGGGGGGGGGGGTTGCGGCGAGCCGAAGGGGGAGATGGACAGCCATGCCGCGGCGAGGCCACCATCCCCGGCCCGAGGCGCTGCTCGGCGAGCCGGCGGATCTCGTCGGACGATGGGGCGGCCGGCAACGGCGTCATCATCCTCCGCCACATCGGCCCAGCGAAGCGGCACCACCACCTCGGCGGGGGCAGCGACGGCCTGGGGGAGCAGGGGGCGTGCGGACCCGACCAGAGGCGCAGGGTCGACGGGGGGGCAGCGCAGCAGTGCCGGCGGCCCGGGCGAGGCCGGCCAGAGGCGCGAGCGTCAGAGCCAAGGTCACGGGCGGCGCGACACCATCGGAGCCGCGCGGCGCGGCACCATCGGGGTCGCAGGAGCGCGTCGCCATCTCCGTGCTCAGTTCCGCCGTTCAGACCCCGACCGAGGTCTCTCTAATAATGTTCCAGCCTAGTGTCATTATAGTGCTAAGATTATTGTTGCTATAACTTTGCTATGTGTAATGCTTGTCATCAGGGTCCGAGTGATACAATTTCAGATCATAACTATATTTGTTTTCATGAATATATATGTGTTTGGATCATACATGCAAGTTGTATGCACCTGTTGTAGTTTTGTTTGGATCATACATGCAAGTTGTATGCACCTGTTGTAGTTTTGTACGGGAGACCCCGAGCTGACATGGTCGGGATATCAATATCAATGTGAATGGCTATTATTTTTAGCATTACACGTATTTATCAAGTGTTAATGCTTTGTTTCGGCTGCTTTGTAAAGGGAGCATCTTAATTACTCTTAATTCCAATTGTGATGCCGCTGACACGGGAGGGTAAGACAAAATATATTGTGCAAGTTTTTATTGCAGACACGTACAACTATATTCAACATACATGCCTATATGATGAAAGAATATGAGCTAGGAAAATTGTTCCATGTGGTTTATACTATTATATGATTAATTCCATCCATGTAGCATCCCTTTTATCCATGTCATGCCTACATTTTCATAATTGTTGCTCTCTTTAAGACACTTTGTACTTGGCAACGGATGAATATTGCTGTTTTTGTTTACTTTTTTGCAAATCATACAACAATCACTTCATCGCACTGCCAACTAATAAATTTTCTCGAGCAAGTGTTGTTTTTGGTGTGGCTAAACAGACAGCTCAGCTGCTAAATCCTAAAAATATTCTTTGGCTCTCATAGTGTCAAATATAAATTAGGGTTAAAAAATACTTTCTCTATTGCGATTCCCTACACTTTTGGTTATCACGGTGGACATGCTACGGGATACTATCCCCAGCACTTTGGATTATGAAGGTGGAGATGCTATGGGATACTGATTTCCCTCCCCAATCTGTGGCTAATTTATGAAGATTGTACTCAGAACTATGTTATTATTGAATGAAAGTCATCTTTTTCCCTAAGAAATAGCTCCAACTTTATGGATAATGTCAATAACTATGTACTTGTCGGCTAATCCGGTATTCCATGCAAGGACTAAGCAGGTTGATTTCCATTTTTTAAATGAGTGTGTTGCTAAGAAGGCGTTGGAAATACAATTCACTCCATCCAAGGACCAGTTGGCAGATATATTCATCAAGGCATTGCCGGTTGATGTGTCTTAACAGATTAAGGTTCAATCTCAACTTTTCCGGAAAAAAGAAAGGTTCAATCTCAACTTAGTTTATGTAAAGCTGTAAGTGAAGGGGGGCTGTAAAACTAGTTAGAGTTAGTTAGACTGTTATAATCCTACCGAATTACGCTAACAATCTTGTTGTACAAGTTGGCATCTTGTAATCTGTTGCAGTCTTAGCAACTGACTATTGTCTGACATGCTACTATAAAAATATACAGCCCAGACCAAAACCATGAGCTATTGAACCAATTCCCTAATCGATGCAATCTATGATTCAATCCCATAGTACCAAGAAGAACCAAATTAAGAATTGGCTCCTCTTAATTACGAAGGTGTTGACAACATCAGTGCCTAGCTTGGCCAGCGTATGCACAAACGGTCGATGGAGCCTTGTTAACTTTGGGCTTCAATATTAACCAGGTATGAACTGATCATGCATGCATGGTTCTCTTCTCTTGCCAGTAAGAATGGCTCGGGAACCCAACAAAATTCTGCACTTCTGCCTGCAAAATTAATTTGTAGCAATTCATCCTTTAGAAGCGCACGTATACCGTCAAGCTTAACTGAAAACTTCTTTAACATTGGCACCTATCAATATGCAATTAACTGTTTGGATATTTGTCAAGTGATAAGTCTCATGAAAAAATAATTTTCATAACATCATGAATATAGAGTTCAATATTAACATATTCATACGATATATAACGGTCGAAAATGCACATTGTAGAGGGGGTATATCTACTAGGCATTAACAAGTAATATGAATAAACAAACAATGATCCATTTGGAATGCTGGAACTTCAGTAGAAAACGGTTAATTTCCATGAGGTTCCAGTGAAATTTCAATGATTCAAACAAATTATTTAGGAGAAAATCAATGAATGTGAGCAGTGAAAGGATAGTCAGACACATTTATGAAATGTCTGCTAAATCCAAACATCATGATTCTTTTGAGAAGTGTCCACTATTACCATTTCTATGTCACATACCTAACTAATAGTCACTGAATGAGTGGAATATATGTACATACAGAAGAAGATAAACATATAGGTGATGTTTACTGATGCAACAAGATGAATTTTTTAGAAAAGGAGGACGACCCCCGGCCTCTGCATCTGGGCGATGCATACGGCCGTTATGCAACAAGATGAATGCACGGGATGAAATGATGTCTAGTGCACCGGGCTGAAGCATTAGGTAATGCATTAGACTGACATATTTGGACAAAATGAACAAATATAAAGGAACAAGATGGCATTCAGGTAGTATTCAGTTATGGTTAGGTTAAAAAGCTAGGCTGCTGATGTACTAAAAGTGATCCCGACGAAAGACCGCAATCAACACTGATTCTGTTCTGATGTTCTCCCCTTTATATTTTGGGTGTCAATATAAAATTTGACTCATGATTGAGAGATACGATACTGATAACTCGTCTCTGAAGGGATGGTGATGACTTATCATCATGAGTCATGCTACAAATTCAAATACTAAAGTGATGACTGAATATTGAGAACATAGATTTGTGAAAGTATAAAAAATATAAACTGAACATATTCCCAATTACTAGATTTGCTAGTAAGGATTACTCCAGGTTAGAAAATATTCTACAATTACTGTTATAACCACACGCAAAAAAAAAAGATGGTCAAACATTAGATATGCTTTCCCCGCAAAAGAAAACAACATTAGATTTGCTAGTAAGGATTACTCGCAAATATTAGAGGAGAGTCAAAGATATGAAAGAAATCATGGTTAATTAAGGATAAGTTTAACACACTGAAATTTAATCTAGGACAACTACAATACTTTAGTATGTGTTTTCGATTTCCCATCATATGCTCTATACGACTATACCTCAAATTAATTAGCATGATCTACTAAACTATAACTCTCTTTCTATTCAGAAAGTTCTTTAGTGTGACTAGTTATAGTTTAGGGAGAACTACACCTTTTTGGCCCTTCCTCTTCACTCAACTGGCCGTGATGCCAGAGAAATGAGACAATTCGCCAACGGAGCAAGGGATGAGCAGCATGAGTACATGGCATGGCTCTTTTTAAGGAACCAATTAAGAAGGCATGCATGCTAAGATCCCAATGCAATCAGGCTAGAGAGCGAGGGGGGTAGACATATGGGTCCATATGTCCCAAAGAAAAATGATCCATGTTCACATATCCAGGAGGCAACTCAACAGGAGAGGTTTAAGGATCTGTTTTTGCCATCCAAAAGGGGTGCCGGTGTTGTGAAATCCCATGATTTTGTTTTGAGGGGACAGGGGTCCAGGAACTAGGAACGGCATGCGTTGATGCATGGGGATCATGCATGATGCCATTTTCCATATGCTTTCTGTGGGACAGCTTACCAGCATATCTCTTGAACTAGGTCTACAAACCCCTTCTCCTTGGGCAGAAGGTAGGAGATCCGTACTAGATTTTCTTCTTTTTTCAAGAAAATTTCACAAAATTCTCCATGTAACTGTAAACTATCAGTATTGATCAGTAAACCACATTAAGTTTTCGTTGAACAGAATGACAGTTTTATATCAGAAAAAACACATTTTAGCTTCCACCTTTAGGTTTTCGTTCAACAGAATGGCAACCTCTACTCCGGTTCTGTATCAGAAAAAACTCGATATTTTATTTCATTCTTTAGCTTTACCGGAGCAGTGTGCATATTAGAGAAATACTAGCCAGCTATACATAGTGGTACCTTCATCTATAATACTATACAGTAATTAATTAATGGGTAACTAATGTACCGGCCTTTCACAGCACACAAGAGTCTGATCATTACCTCTAATAAGTACACTAAAAAGGGAAGGCTGCCCAAGCATGATTAGTTTATGGTTCGTGGCTGCCAAAGCATGATTAGTTATAACGAAAAAACACCAAGGGGAGCAAGTGAAATGCAGGGATAAATTTTTAAAATGAACTCAATCCACAAGATCCTCCATAGCTTGATGTTGAACAGATCAATTTTGTGTGTAGCTATACCTATTTTTTGTAAAGAGAAGGCCATGCATGCATATCTCTTTAGTTAGTAGCATCACAAAAGTGAGAATTAATCCAGATATGGATCAAAATTGTAATAATACATCCATTTAAAATTAAAAGTACATCGCGTCCTAGAAAGTGTGGAGACAAGTTTATATATCTTCAATCACAAATTAACTAATAAGAAAAAACAGACTTTTTAGATAAAAAGATGTACCATTGGATTTTTCATGAAAAGTAATTTCATGATATTTTAAAAATGATCTGCTTCAATATTCATACAAAAATAGTGGTCAAATTTGTTCAGTGGAGACGGTACAAATTCGGAAACACGATCCACTCTAGAATATATTTGAAGTAGTAATTAGCAATCTATAGCAACTCCACCAATATAGATTGGAGAGGGGAAGTTGAACAAACAATAAAGTGGAAGCAAATAAAGATAGATGAAGATGTAAAGCGAAGAAGAAATAACTGAAAGTATTAGTTAGTGGTGGTAGAAGGTTTACCAGGTCGAGTGCCAAAAGATCCTCTCCGAGATCTCCCAATGGCGATTGGCGCCCTCTCCAGTTCCCATGCAACGCGTCCACCGATCATGCACAACCTCCTCTTCTTCAATTCGTCTTCGCCTTCGTCGACCTCCCCTTCTCTTGTCCCTCCAACAAGAATGGCAAGTATAGTAGCCCTGGTCCTTGCATGCATGCACATCCCCATTCTCCAGTCCCTCCGAAACCTCACCGAAGCCATTTGAGCAGCCGCAAGATCAAGCACCGATCTTCTTGCTGCCGGCCTCCGGCTTGCTCGATCAGGTTCCATATACTTCATTGCGGCAATGCGATGCAGTAGCCAGCTTGGGAGCAAGAATCCATCAATGGAGGACGCGAGAGGTCGAGCAGCATGGATAGATCACTTGCATTGCTAGTGCCACGAAGAGACCGACATGAGCGTCCGCGTCTGCCAGCCGAGGAAGCACGCGCCGAGGGCCTCCTCCGCCGCATACCCCTCCGACGGGTAGTGTAGCCGCAGCAACAGCCGCGCCTGCGACACCGCGAACGTGCTGGCCGGCCACGGCGAGAGCCCCGCAGCGCGCGCGGCGGCCGTCCACGCTTCGAAGCTGCGGGGCCGCCCACCGCCGCTGCCGGGGCCAGCCACCACCGCGTCGATCTCCGTGCCGAGGATCTCCTGCTCCACCGCCAACCGTTCCGCGCTGCCCGGCGGCACCGTGGCCTCCAGCGCGTCGAACACCGCCGAGTAGAAGTCCATCGCCGCGGCCACCCGCCGCGGTAAGTCGTCGTCGTCCTCTCCTCGGCCGGCTTCGCCTTCCCTCTCGGCGATGGTCACCACGGCGGGGTTCATCGAACGGACCCACCTCAAGAATGCGGTGAGCTCACCGTCGCCGGAGAGCCTGTGGAGGAATAGCACGCAGTTGACGGCCAGAGTCTCGTCCGGGTGCAGCTCAAGGCAGGCGGCCGGGTCGGCGGCAAGCTGAGCCGTGCAGGGGAGGAGCAGCGGGTGGAAGCGGAATGGGAGGTTGAGGGAGCTGGCGAAGGCGCGGAGGCGGTCGCCGGTGCGAAGGAGCACATCGAGGTCGGGGCCGGCGCCGGTGATCCTGACCTCGGGCGGGCCGACGGCGGCGTCAGCGCGGTCGCAGATGGCCTGAAGGAGCGGCGGCCACTGCACGCCGTGTGCGGCGTCGAGGTCCACGATGTGCACGCGCCGCGCGCCGGCAGCGGCCTCCAGGATCGCCTGGTTGGCAGTCAGGTGCGCGAAGCGCAGGAACGGCGCGATCTTGTTGTACGCCAGGTGCGCCGCGGACGATGCAGGCGCCACGCCCATGCCCAGCGGGCCAACGCTACTTCGTCCCTCGTCGGCCCGTAGAGCGAGCGCGCGCGCGAAGTGGTGCGCGAGGCGGTCGGCCGCGTCTCCCCGGGGGTCGGCACCGGAGAGCACGGCGCCCGCGGCGCGCCGCGCCCCGTCGAGGTCCCCGCGGTGCAGCAGGTCGGCGCACGCGAGGACGAGGCCTCTCGGCGAGGCGGCGGCGACCGGTGCGCGCGGCGGTCGGGCGGCGTCATCGTCGGGCTCGGGCGGGTCGAGCATGGCGTCAGCAGCAGTAGCAGGTGGTGGGCGCAGCGCATGGCTCGGGCGGCTTAATAGCAGCGCGGAGGCGGAGGTGGCCGCGGCATCTTCTGAGCTTGCTGCTGCCCCAGCGGCTTCCGTGACAGAGGGACATGATCGATCATCTGCAACACGCGCACACACTACAGGTGTTCCCTTCCACCAGTAGACTATGCAACAGGTAGTACTCTAGAGAGAGAGAGAGAGAGAGAGAGAGATTTCCTCTCTCTCTAGGAGGGGACAGGAGAGAGAGACGAGAGAAAAGGTAGCAGGGTGTGCAACTTTGCATTTGTTGTCTTTTATCCCGTGGACTTTCGCGGGGGGATGGTCAAGATGTTCTTATGTATCTTTTGAAATATTATTATATAGTATACAATTGGATCTAATTTTTATGATTTGTGGATTAAACAAATAAGGCTAGGCTAGCAGAAAGCTTACCTTGTTAGATCATGAAAGTAAGCTCGGAGTTCCAATGTTCACGATATGAACAGTAATTTCTTTAAAAAAATTGAATTTATTTGGTGGCAAACATTAAAAATGTTTGAAATGCTTACAAAATTTCATCATAAAATCACATTTTTGAAAGTCGAAAAAACAACAAAGCTCCAAAATGGATTTGAAAGTAGCATTTTTGAAGCACGGATTGTTTTGCCACAACTTCCATGAATGCGATTCTAGGATCAAACTTTTCGATAATCCGAAACACTCCCTAGTGTTTGCCACACTGTAAGTGTACAAAAGTAGGAGCCCTTCTGTATCTCTTTACTTGTGCACGGACAGTCGTAGCTACACCTGCGGCCGGGCTTGGCAGGGCAGAGGAAGCAAAGATAAAAGACTGCCAAGACAACACCCAAGCCAGAAGCATGAAGAGCGAAGGGACAAGATGGGCTTTCC
The DNA here is from genome assembly GCF_056163025.1 of Triticum urartu. Taxonomy (NCBI): domain Eukaryota; kingdom Viridiplantae; phylum Streptophyta; class Magnoliopsida; order Poales; family Poaceae; genus Triticum; species Triticum urartu. The sequence goes on along the minus strand of NC_141878.1, from coordinate 164,063,373 downwards.
CCGGCAAGAGCCTTGCCGGGGCAACTTGCCCAACACCAGCAAGACTGCCATCCTTGAGCCTGAGAGTTATGACGTCATCGACAACGTCAAGACCAAGGCTCGGAAGCGCCTGCATGGTGGCATGCAGATCTTGATGAAAACCAAAGGCCTGCAAGCCTAGATGGGCACCAGAAGACGAAGACCCCCTGGCAAGATCCTTGCCGGGGATGCCTGCAAGCCTCCCGGCAAGACCTTTGCCGGGGACGCCCACGAGATCCCGGCAAGGCCTTTACCAGGGGCGTCTCCGGGGCCTTGGCCAGGCCCGCTCTTGCCAAATCTTCGCTGCCCCGCGCCCGTTCCAACGTGGCAACCAGCCTACCAACTAGGCACGCACCTACGTGGCAGCATGCGGCCTCTAGGCCAACCAGCCAAGCACCTGCGTGGTGGCATGTAGATCTTCATGAAGACCCTGCCACCGCACCAGCTCAGCAGCCAGCCAGTCAGCGTGGCGCTGCATGCCTCGTCACCTTGGACGCGCGTCGAAGCAAGGCGAGGCGGCGACGGACGGGACGAGCTTCTTTGCCGTCCCCGATAAAACAAGATGACACATAGGCAGCGCATTAAATGCGTTTGTCCTAGGATGTCAGGAGATAAACTTGCACATTATACGTACTTTCCACCTCCTGTGTGCGACTGTGGCAACCCCTTTGACATATAAAAGGAGGCACGAGGCGTACTGAGGAAGGATTCAGACTTTTTGGACTAGGCATGCACCACAACTAGTTCAAGAGCTCAAGAACACAAAATACACAAAAAGCAGGACTAGGGTTTTACGCATCATTTGCGGACCGAACCTGGGTAAAAATCCCACTGAGTTTATCTTCTAGACCCGCTCTTTGCGCAACCCCATGCCCCGCCAACCGTAGAAGGGACTCCGTCGAGGGATCCCATAGGTGTCGTTCCTGAACCCCGGCATCTTTGGCGCGCCAGGTAGGGGCGCTGAGGCTGTGAAAATCCGGTTTTGAAGCCAACTCATCGACTCCTTCGTCGCGATGGCCCGAGAGAAGAAGGCGACGTCGATCAGCCACGCTTTGGTGCCATCAGCTAGGCGAGACGGTGCTGTCCGCAGCAGCAACAACCATCCGCGTGGCGACGAAAAGCTAAGTCACATAAAGCCTTGAGCAATTTTCCTTTTTATAAGGTTATCTTCCTCGAAAGATCTTGCTCCTTGTATGGAAAACCTGCACGCAAAGGAACCCTTCCACTATTGGCAACGCCCTTGTTCTGTTTTGAGTCCGCTCAACAGATCAGGCGGCTGCGCCGAGAACGGCAAGGTGATTTGCCCGCCAGCAAGCGCCCCCCGGCAGGCTGCTAAGGATCCGTTCCTCAAAGCGCCACAACATGGGTTTACGCGCTGGCAATCCTATCCAACTAGACGTAGGGTGTGTACATACAAGGAAAGATCGAACAGGAAGATAGCATGCTTCATTTCAAAGTACTGCAGAGTTATATTACATTAGTGGTTGCCGCGGTTCTAACTTAAGATAAATTGTCTTGGGCATGAACTCGCGGCGGCAAGGAAGAACGGGGTGGCTAGTCCCGGCATTGGCCCTCCACCCTCTTGACTCCGTCGACGTAGATGATGATGGGCTCAATATGCCCTTCGAGCGCCGCGAGGTCAGTACCCTCCGGCAAGCTCTCAAGCGCGTCAGCGAAGTCGGCGCTGGGGTTCCAGAACCCCGACATCTTTGGCACATGTAATGCCCCAAGACCGTTGCGCCAGGTGTCTTCCAGTTATTCACTGTTGTTGCCTTGTCATTTTTTGCGTTTCATGCATTTCATATCATGTCATCATGTGCATCGCATTTGCATACATGTTCGTGTCATGCATCCGAGCATTTTCCCCATTGTCCGTTTTGCAATCCGGCACTCCTATGTCCTCCGCGCCCCCTTTTGCCTCTTTTTCGTGTGCGGTTGTTAAACGTTCTCGGATTAGACTGAGATTTGCCAATCGGCCTTGGTATACCACCGGTAGACCGCCTGTAAAGTTTCGTGCCATTTGGAGTCCGTTTGATACTCCAACGGTTAACCGAGGAACCGTAAAGGCCTCGTGTGTGTTGCAGCCCAACACCCCTCCAAAGTGACCCAAAATCCATCCAAACCTGCTCCATCCTCTCGGTCGTTCGATCATGATCGCGTGGCCGAAAACCGCACCTCATTTGGACTCTCCTAGCTCCCTCTACCTATAAATATGTGACTCCCCCCGAAATTTTCGCGCAGATGAAACCCTAGATCCAACTCCCTCCGCGCCGCCGGACACGTCCACCGACGGCCGGACATGTCCACCACCGCCGCCACGTGTTTCATCCAATCAGGGCTCGCCACGTCATCACCGTCGCCTCCTCAACCAACCGCACGTTGCCAAGTGTCGCCGCCATCCTCCTCCACTGCGTGGGCCCGCGAGCCCATCTCCGGCCCGCTCCGGGCCGCGGCGGGCCCGAACCACCCGAGCCGCCCGGATCTCGCGCCGCCTTCATCTCCGGTCGCTGGCAAGCAGCTCGCCGGAGCGCCTCAGACCACCGCCTGCCGCCGTCGGTCAACCCGCCGGACCCCGCCGCGCTTCGAATCCGACGCCATCCCCGCTGCCTCGCGGGCCATCTCCGCCGCCTGCGCACCGCGCCACCGCGCCGCCCCGCACACCCGGTCGCCGCCGTTCGTCTTCCTCGCTGCCCTGTAGTGCCTCGCCGATCGGAGCTCCTCCACGATCGCCGGACGCCACCCGCCGGCAAGCTCCGCCGCCCGCGCTTCCACCATCCCGCATCACCGCGCCGACCACGGCTTCGGCCCGATCTGGCCAGGAGCCCATGGATCCATCCTCCTCCGCCCCCCTCGTCCCTCGTCGTCCTCTCCCTCCCCATCGCCGGCGAACCGCAACTCCGGCGAGGATCCGGCGAACCTCGGTTCGCGCACCCAGATCCAGATCCGGTCAAACAAGGTTGACCCCGAATTATTTCTCTAAGTCCTTTTCATTTCACTTTCTGGAGCCCTGTTCATCATGTCATAACTTCATCACCGTAGTTCCATTTTGCATGCATAATATATCAAATTGTTCATCTGGATGTCCTCTTCATTTCATTCCATTGCACCATGCCTGTTTGAGTCCATCTTGATGCCCTAAATGCTGTTGGAAGAGTGCTATAAAATGTTAGGTGCTGATTCTTATCAGTTTATGAGCATTTGTCATTTTTTCCATGATTAATGTGTGCTGCATACGGTCATGAACTATACATGTGTTTTGTTATATCCCATGCCATCTTTACAGGGGTGTATGCCATATATTTTTGTGATCAATGTGGTGACTAGCACAAGCATGCAAAGTAGCTCTTGTGATGTTGCTGATTTTAGGGACTTAGAATTCTTGTAAGTTCTTTTCATGCTGTTATTTTTATGCCATGTATTCATGTTGCTACAGAGTGATCCATGCCTCTTTTGAGCATGTTCAGTAAGGATGATTTTGAGATATTGTTATGCTCTATCCATCCATGTCTTTTGTTGCAATTATAGAGTGCCCTAGCATGAATCAATCTTGCTTTACTTTTGCTATAAAATGTTCCTAGCAGATTGTTTACATGTTAATCAATTTTGCCGAGGTTGTTGTAGTTGATCCATGCATGCTATGAGTTTGTTCTTGCCATGTTTAGCTTCTTGATCATGTCTTCTTGCTGGGAGTATGCTTAGTTTGTCATGCAATGCCCTGTGTTGAGTGCATCGAGCTCGCAAACATGCCTTCGTAATTCTGTTCATGCCATGTCCAGTTTTCTGCTAAGTCTGAATCTGTTAACGAAACTTGCTATGTTTACATGGGTGCCATCATATCTTCTGATCCTTTTTGGCTTATGGTCAGTAAGGGACTTTTGTTATATGCTTTGAGTAGATTCATTCCATGCTTTGCTTTGCCATGATATGTTCCTGTAGCGTGTTGTTATCTTGCTCTAAACATTGCTTCCTGATGTTAAATCCTGACATGTTATTTTCACCAAGTCTGTGAACCTGATATCTTTTGCACTTTTGCCATGCTTGTTTGAACTTGCTATTGTGTGATTTAGCCGTAGCTCAGTGTTAATCTTTTGTCGAGCATCTTGGGTGGATCACTGTCATGTGCTTTGTTGCTATGTTGGAGTGCAATAGCTTAGTTTCTTGAGGCATTTTAGATGTTAATCGCAGAATTGTGCCATTATTGTTTTGCCTGCCATTTGCAAACCGTGCATCCGATTCCAGTGATCTTTATATCGATTTCAACCGAAATCAACTCATCTTTCCAGCGGCACACTTGGTTTGCCAAGTTGAGACCTGGTTCAATCTTTTCCTTCCGGAGCTCGCATATGCATTGCATATCACATCCCGCATATCATGCCATGTTTTGCATCATGTTGCTTGCGCATTGCACTGTGGTTGATTGTGGTTTCCTTTGCTTGTGTTCTTGTCTTGGGTAGATCCAGGAGACGAGTTCGTGTTCGAGGTACCCATTTAGTACGCTTACGGGGATCAAGTTTTCGTCTTCTCGGAGAACTTTGCAGGCAAGATGACCATACCCTCGAAATCACTTCTATCTTTGCTTGCTAGTTGCTCGCTCTATTGCTATGCCTATGCCGTGATACCTACCACATGCTTTATCATGCCTCCCATATTTCCATGTCAAACCTCTAACCCACTTTGTCCTAGCAAACCGTTGTTTGGCTATGTTACCGCTTTGCTCAGCCCCTCTTATAGCGTTGCTAGTTGTAGGTGAAGATGGAGTTTGTTCCTTGTTGGAACATGATTATTGTTTGGGATATCACAATATCTCTTATTTAATTAATGCATCTATATACTTGGTAAAGGGTGGAAGGCTCGGCCTTACGCCTGGTGTTTTGTTCCACTCTTGCCGCCCTAGTTTCCGTCATACCGGTGTTATGTTCCTTGATTTTGCGTTCCTTACGCGGTTGGGTTATAATGAGAACCCCTTGACAGTTCGCCTTGAATAAAACTCCTCCAGCAAGGCCCAACCTTGGTTTTACCATTTGCCACCTAATCCCTTTTCCCTTGGGTTCTGCAGACTCAAGGGTCATCTTTATTTTAACCCCCCGGGCCAGTGCTTGTCTAAGTGTTGGTCCGAACCTGTCAGCTGCCGGTGGCCACCAAGGGCAACTCTGGGCTGGCCTACCGGAAGTTTGGACAATCCGGTGTTGCCCTGAGAACGAGATATGTGCAGCTCCTATCAGGATGTCGGCACATCGGGCGGCTTTGCTGGTCTTGTTTTACCATTGTCGAAATGTCTTGTAACCGGGATTCCGAGTCTGACCGGGTCTTCCCGCTAGAAGGAATATCCTTCGTTGACCGTGAGAGCTTGTGATGGTCTAAGTTGGGACACCCCTGCAGGGTTTTGAACTTTTGAAAGCCGTGCCCGCGGTTATGGGCAGATGAGAATTTGTTAATGTCCGGTTGTAGAGAACTTGACACTTAACTTAATTTAAAATGCATCAACCGCGTGTGTAGCCATGATGGTCTCTTCTCGGCGGAGTCTGGGAAGTGAACACGGTTCTTGTGTTATGTTTGACGTAAGTAGTTTCAGGATCACTTCTAGTTCATGACCATGCTTTGCTTCTCTTCTCGCTCTCATTTGCATAAGTTAGCCACCATATATGCTAGTGCTTGCTGCAGCTCCACCTCATACCTTTTCGATACCCATAAGCTTAAATAGTCTTGATCGCGAGGGTGTGAGATTGCTGAGTCCCCGTGACTCACAGATTACTTCCAAAACCAGTTTGCAGGTGCCGATGAAACCGTGCAGGTGACGCAACCGAGCTCAAGGAGGAGCTCGATGAAGATCGTGTTCGTTGTGTTGTTTCGTTTCCAGTTGATCAACAGTGGAGCCCAGTCAGGGCGATCGGGGATCTTTTGCATTAGGGGTAGTATTCTTTTATTTTGGTTCCGTAGTCGGACCTTGTATGTATCTGGTTGTTGTAATGCTATAATCTTGTATTGTGTGAAGTGGTGATTGTAAGCCAACTCTGTACCTCTTTCTTATTCAGTACATGGGATGTGTAAAGATTACCCCTCTTGTGACATGCCTACAATGCGGTTATGCCTCTAAGTCGTGCTCCGACACGTGGGAGATATAGCCGCATCGTGGGTGTTACAAGTTGGTAATCAGAGCCTTCCCCGACTTAGGAGACCCCTGCTTGATTGAATCGCTGGCGTTTTTGAGTATAGAAAAATGTTTTGAGTCTTATAGGATTATATATATCTGAGAGTAGGATTCTTTTTACTCCTCAGTCCCTTCGTCGCTCTGGTGAGGCATCCTGACGTAGAGTTTTGACTCTTCTCTTCTCAAATTTCACTAAAAAAATTTAGGTTCACGCGGGTATCTTGGAATCGTTCTGATGGTTTTGTGACGAGAACATTGTTCTTGGTGCCTCCTGACATTTAGGGGTTGTGGCAGTGTCCCGGGGAGTTGAGCACCGAGGTGTTATCGTCACAATTTTATCGCTGCAGTTCTGGAATACCTGAGTTTTGCCGACATCGAAAATCTCTTTTATGCAGTTGTTGGTGAGATAACCACCCAGTACTGGGGCGGGAGTTCGGTAGTATTGCCATAACTCGTATAACGGATGCTTTTTGAAGGTTGAGGTAAATGATTTATGAAGGTTTCTTGGTTATGTGTTGAAGGATGGATACAGCTGGATGTAGGTTTTGCTAGTTTGGGTGAGATATTATGCTTCCCCTGTATCCCCAACACCTGATTGCATAACTGGAAAGTTTCGGGATTTTATAAGTGGGAATTCAAGTAGCTCCTAGGATATCTTTCCGACAGATGTATGATATGAAATTGGGGTTCGACGTCTAGTGGTCCGCCTATCCACGGTTGGTTTTACAGTGGTCTCGTTGTGTCTTAAAGAGTCCTTGGCTATGCTGACTCGGGGACGCTTCGTATGTCGTGTGCACTGCCTTGTACATGATGGTGCTGTACGATCGAGCCCGTGTGGGCCCCACCATGAAAACTTCGGACGGAATCTCTATCATATGTTTGTTCCGGCTTATTTTGCAAGCCAATCCTTTGTTTTGTTTTTCAGTTGTGGTATTCGGGTTGCTTCGAAGTCAAGTGTTGATTCCATACCTTTCTTAAACGGTGTTCTCATACTCCGATGTGAATACCAATCCTTCTTGATCATTGAGTTTTTCATGTTAGTTCTTTTTCAACCGGTGTGCTCCTCTTCAAATGGATCCAATCTTGTCAACATTCGCAAGATCAATTATCAGTTCTTCTCAACGGTGTTTGTTTCATCCGTCTCCAAGTTGCCTTTGTTTTCCGCCCACCCACCCTTTTTCTTCAAGGGCTTAGATTTCTGAATCAAGTATCCATTTTATTCATGTGAATTTTCTCCATTCCTTTCTTTCAATGTTCTTATCCAGTGATTCACAGGAAGATTCTAATGGAGCTTCAAGTTCATCATTCTTCATTCTTTGCTTCTCCGGTGGATTCAAGTCAAGATTTGTCGATCATATCCTTTTATCATTTCAAATGCTTACGTATGCCGGTGCACCTCTTAATCTTCCTCGCTTGCTATTCAATTGTTCCGGAGTGTTCAAGATATCTCAAAGATTCGTGTTTCCACTCTGCATTCATTCAAGCTCTTTCGAGGTGGTTATCTCATTGAAGCCATTTAAATTCAACCGGTGCATTCTCTCTTTTAAATCCTTCAACAGTGTTTCTTTTGAGTGGGCCCTAACCCACATGTATTTTTCCAAGATCTTACCTAACTCTTCTAATTCTTTTCAGGAGTTATTCTCAAATTCATTTCAAAGTTTGACGTAAGAATGAATTATCATCAGTCATATGTATTTCTCCAAGATCGGTTAAATTCTTTTCATCGTTGGTTCAACCTTTCTAATTTCCATTCCGGAGTGCCGCAACAATTCATGGTGGTGTTTCTCGTCATCATTCTCGAATTTTGAAGACCGAAGTCGATTTTTTCCCTCTCAATCTTGTCCATTCTCTCGATGATTCGTGGTTCTAGCTTATTGCCATCCTCTCATAATTGTTTTTGATTGTGAGAATTCTTTTCACTCATCCGGAGCATTTCAGGAGTCTTATCAGTTTGATTCCCTGGAGCCTATTGATACGTCTCTGTCGTATCTACTTTTCCAAACACTCTTGCCCTTGTTTTGGACTCTAACTTGTATGATTTGAATGGAACTAACCCGAACTGACGATGTTTTCAGCAGAATTGCCATGGTGTTGTTTTATGTGCAGAAAACAAATATTCTCGGAATGACCTGAAACTCCACGGAACATCTTAGAAAAAATAATAAAAAATCCTCGCCAAAGATGAAGACCAGGGGGCCCACACCCTTCTCACGAGGGTGGGGGGCGCCCCCCCTACCTTGTGGGCCCCCTGGATGCCCTCCGACGCCAACTCCAACTCTATATATTTGCTTTCAGATAGAAAAAATAAGAGAGAAGAAATCGTCGCATTTTACGATACGGAGCCGCCGCCAAGCGCTAAAACCTCTCGGGAGGGCTGATCTGGAGTCCGTTCGGGGCTCCGGAGAGGGGGATTCGTCGCCGTCGTCATCATCAACCATCCTCCATCACCAATTTCATGATGCTCACCGCCGTGCGTGAGTAATTCCATCGTAGGCTTGCTGGACGGTGATGGGTTGGATGAGATTTATCATGTAATCGAGTTAGTTTTGTTAGGGTTTGATCCCTAGTATCCACTATGTTCTGAGATTGATGTTGCTATGACTTTGCTATGCTTAATGCTTGTCACTAGGGCCCGAGTGCCATGATTTCAGATCTGAACCTATTATGTTTTCATGAATATCTGTGAGTTCTTGATCCTATCTTGCAAGTCTATAGTCACCTACTATGTGTTATGATCCGGCAACCCCGAAGTGAAAATAATCGGGACCACTCCCGGTGATGACCATAGTTTGAGGAGTTCATGTATTCACTATGTGCTAATGCTTTGTTCCGGTTCTCTATTAAAAGGAGGCCTTAATATCCCTTAGTTTCCAATAGGACCCCGCTGCCACGGGAGGGTAGGACAAAAGATATCATGCAAGTTCTTTTCCATAAGCATGTATGACTATATACAGAATACATGCCTACATTACATTGATGAATTGGAGCTAGTTCTGTGTCACCCTATGTTATGACTGTTACATGATGAACCGCATCCGGCATAATTATCCATCACTGATCCGGTGCCTACGAGTTTTCCATATACTGGTTCTCGCTTATTTACTTTCCCGCTGCTACTGTTACAATCACTACAAAATACCAAAAACATTACTATTGCTGTCTTTACTTTTGTTGCCGCTACCACCACTATCATATTACTTTGCTACTAAACACTTTGCTGCAGATACTAAGTTTCCAGGTGTGGTTGAATTGACAACTCAGCTGCTAATACTTGAGAATATTCTTTGGCTCCCCTTGTGTCAAATCAATAAATTTGGGTTGAATACTCTACCCTTGAAAGCTGTTGCGATCCCCTATACTTGTGGGTTATCAAGACTAATTTCTGGCGCCGTTGCCGGGGAGCATAGGTCTATTCTTTGAGTCACTTGGGATTTATATCTGCTTATCACTATGAAGAAATTGAGAGATCCAAAAACCAAGATCTATCCCTCAACTACGAGGGGAGGTAAGGAACTGCCATCTAGCTCTGCACTTGATTCACCTTCTGTTATGAGTAAGTTTGCGACACCTACACCAGCTTCTGCTATTCGTTCTAATATGTCGCATGTTATTGATGATGCCACTTCTGCTATGCATGATACTTATGATGAAACTGCTTCTATTCCTGATACTACTATGCCCCTTAGTGAATTTCTTGATGAACAAATTGCTAGGGCTAGAGAAAAAGAAATTATTGAATCTGAATACGATGATGATAGTGATGATGAAAATATGCCCGTTATTCCTGAGGGCTATCTTTTTGATATGGAATCTTCTGCCGCTATTTTAGCTTGCAAAGATAGATATGAGCTTAAGAGATTATTAGTTAAATGGAACAAAGAATCACTTAGAGATAAAATGAAACCCGACCCTGCTTTTGCTACTTGACCTATATGTGTTCCTGATCAGGATTATGAATTCTCTGTTGATCCTGATATAATTACTTTGGTCGAATCTGATCTGTTCTATGGCTATGAATCTGAAACTGTTGTGGCACATCTTACTAAGTTAAATGATATAGCTGCCCTGTTCACTAATGATGAGAGATCGCGTTACTTCTATATACTCAAAATATTTCCGTTCTCATTAAAGGGTGATTCTAAGATATGGTTTAATTCTCTTGATCCTGGTTGTGTGCGTAGTCCCCAGGATATGATTTATTACTTCTCTGCTAAATATTTCCCTGCTCATAAGTAACATGCTGCTTTGAGGGGAATATACAACTTCGTGCAAATTAAAGAAGAGAGTCTCCCACAAGCTTGGGGGAGGCTTCTCAAGTTACTTAATGCTTTGCCTGATCATCCTCTTAAGAAACCTGAAATACTTGATATCTTTTATAATGGACTAACCGATGCTTCCAGAGATCACCTGGATAGTTGTGTTGGTTCTCTTTTCAGGGAAAGAACACCGGTTGAAGCTGAAATCCTATTGAATAATATGTTGACAAATGAAAATAATTGGGCACCTCCTGAGCTAGCTCCTAAGCCAACTCCTGCTCCAATTACTGAACCTATTCCTAAACCAACTCCGAAGAAGAGAGGTGTTCTATTTCTCAGTCCCGAAGATATGCAAGAGGCAAAGAAATCTATGAAAGAAAAAGGTATTAAAGCTGAAGACGTTAAGAATTTACCTCCTATTGAAGAAATACATGGTCTTAATTCACCACCTGTTGAAGAAACATACGATCTTAATTCTTTATTTACTGAAGAACCTCCTGATCCCGATATCCTGACACATGTACTAAAGGTAAATTCTCTCTATAGATATGATAAAGCTGAAGTTCCTCCTACTAAAATTGCTAGTCAGTGCTTCGATGAGTTTGATAACTTTATGTTTAAGCAAGACGACTTCAATGCTTATTTTGGTAGACAATTAAAAGAAAATGCTTATATGATTAGACGCTTGGGTGATTATATGGCTAATATTAAAGGTGAACTTAAACTTGTTAGCAAACATGCTTCTATGGTTACCACTCAAGTAGAACAAGTACTTAAGGCTCAAAAAGAAGTGCTTGATGAAATGAATAGTAAGAAAAATGATTATGCTGTTAGAGTGGCTACTAGAAATGGTAGAATGACTCAGGAACCTTTGTATCCTGAAGGCCACCCTAAGAGAATCGAGCAAGATTCTCAAAGAAATAATATTGATGTTCCTAGTTCTTCTAAAAAGAAGAAGAAGAAAAATGATAGAACCGTGCAAACTTCTAGTGAACCTATTGCTGAACCACCTGATAATCCAAATGATATTTCTATGTCTGATGCTGAAACACAATCTGGTAATGAACATGAACCTAATGAAAATATTAATAATGATGTTCATGATGATGCTCAACCTAGTAATGACAATGATGTAGAAGTTGAACCTGCTGTTAATCTTGACAACCCACAATCAAAGAATCAACGTTATGATAAAAGAGACTTTGTTGCTAGGAAACATGGTAAAGAAAGGGAACCTTGGGTTTAGAAACCCATGCCTTTTCCTCCGAAACCATCCAAGAAAAAGGATGACGAGGATTTTGAGCGCTTTGCTGAAATGATTAGGCCTATCTTTTTGCGTATGAGATTAACTGATGTGCTCAAAACAAATCCTTATGCTAAATATATGAAGGATATCATTACTAATAAAAGAAAGATACCGGAAGCTGAGATTTCCACCATGCTTGCTAATTATACTTTTAAGGGTGGAATACCAAAGAAACTTGGAGACCCCGGAGTACCTACTATACCTTGCTCCATTAAAAGAAATTATATTAAAACTGCTTTATGTGATCTTGGAGCCGGTGTTAGTGTTATGCCCCTCTCTTTATATCGTAGACTTGACTTGAATAAGTTGACACCTACTGAATATCTTTGCAAATGGTTGATAAATAAACTACTATACCTGTCGGTATTTGTGGGGATGTGCCTGTTGTGGTTGCAAACGTTACTATTTTAACGGACTTTGTTATACTTGATATTCCCGAGGATGATAGTATGTCTATTATTCTTGGAAGACCTTTTCTTAATACTACAGGGGCTGTTATTGATTGCAACAAAGGAAATGTCACTTTTGATGTTAATGGTAATGAGCATACGGTACACTTTCCGAGGAAACAACCTCAAGTTCAAGTATCAACTCTATTGGAAAAATTCCATCGATTATATTTGGAGGTTTTGAATTTCCTCTTCCTACTGTCAAGAAGAAATATGATATTCTTATTATTGGGGATGTGCATATCCCCGTTGAGGTAACTTAGTGTTATTCGAAATTCCTCCGGCTTCATGATTATCGGAATGAGTTTGTTAACAAGACTTGATCAACCTTGTTAGTGGATTCTTTTTGATGAGCATGAGATGGATGAAACTAGAAGCACAAACTTCTGTACCCCACTTTTACTTTCTGTTATTTATATTAAATAAAGTAAAAATAGTATTTTCAGTCTGTTTCCTGGCTTATCCGTGCAATATAAAAATATCCCAAAAATAAAAGTCCTCAGAATGCCATGCCAATTTAATATGATTTTTTCGGGAATATTTGAGGATTTATTGTGCAAAAATTACCGCGGGAGGAGCTGCCACCTGGCCACGAGGGTGGTGGGTGCGCCCCCCCTCTAGGGCGCGCCCCCTGCCTCGTGAGCCCACGGTGGCCCTCCTCCACTTATCCCAGTACCCATCTTCTTCCTCTGTCTCACACAAACCCGAAAACCCAACTCAAGCACGAGTTCCAGCGACTTTTGCTGTGATTTTCGATCTCCTTGCTCAAAGCACCTCTCGCAAAACTGCTTGGGGAGATTGTTCCTTGGTATGTGACTCCTCCATTGGTCCAATTAGTTTTTGTTCTAGTGCTTTATTCTTTGCAAATTTGTGCTGCATAGGTGACCATGTTCTTGAGCATGCATGTCAAATTTATATGGTTCTAAGTAGTTCTAATGCTTTATATAGGCTCTAGGCACTTGTAGGAGTAGTTGCTATCATTTTTATTGAAGTTGGTTCACTTTTGTTTGAAGTTACTAAAAATTTAGATTATTTCAGAAAAATAATGAGGAGATTTTTGAGAGGCTCATCGAGCCAAAGCTCGAAGGAAAAGGCACCGAAGCCTAAGTATAATTTGCTGCGCACCGTGGAGATTCGGGCGTGTGAATGGCCTTCTGAAGATTTCTTGAGAGCAGCCAGTATCTATGAAGATTTTCATGAATTGGCTCACAATGCAGGCCTCACCACTTTCCTCCATGACCAATGCGATCAGTATCTCTTACTCACAAATACTTTTGTGCAAAACTTTCATTTTCATTCTAGGAACTCACCACCTACGGTGGAGTTTCATTTATATGATGAGCATAAGGAGATGTCACTTTATGATTTCTATCGGATTTGTTTAGTCCCTTTTGAGGGCAAGATAGAAGAACCACATCATGATGATGTGGCTGGGTTTATTGATACTATCACTGTAGGAGAAACTAGAAAGGTTTCCGATGCACGAATCACTAGCATACATTTTCTTGTTTTACGTTACTTTGCATTATTTGCTAGTCCTTGTTTAATTGGACGCGGAAACTGTGGAAACCTTACTATCCCTGATATAGTTATTCTGCACCACAGTTTATACAGTGATAACACTTTTAGTATGGGCGGTATTATTGCTAGACGGTTAAGTATGAACCGTACCAAAGGCCCCATCTTTGGAGGCGTCTATGCCACATGCCTAGCTGCACATTTTAACATACCTATTAGGCATGCTGAGAAGGAATAAAAGGTGCTGCCCCGTGTTTATCTAGATCATAAAAGTATGGTGGCACATGATTTTATTGTTAAGAATAGGGCAGGAGAGCTTAAGTATCAATTGTTCTTTAACAAACATCATCCTGAGACTATTATCCTATCTGCTCCTTCTTTGTTTAATTTTGTAGGACCCTACCTCGTTACGTGGGCTGCCGTCCAAGCTTACAAGAATCCTACACCAGCCCCGGAACAGGAGCCACAAGAGTACGACCCCAACAACTATTATTATGGATATCCGCCAGGCCAGCCGTGGCCATAGACCAACTTAGGCCAAAAGCCTAAGCTTGGGGGAGTACGTATTTCTCACCGACATTACATTTATGTTCACACACACTCATTGCTAGATGTCGGTGCTCATACTCTTTCACTGTAATATCCATGCTAGTTTAGTTTCTTTTTCCTGCTTTCTTTTTGTGTGTTTGTTAAACCTTAAGAAAAACCAAAAAAAATTAGTAGTAGTTTATTTTTCTGCTGTAGTAGTAATAATTAAAAAGAAAACCCAAAAATATTTCATGTTCTTCTTTTGCTTGTTGGGAGCTTTCCCATGTAAATAGTTTTATTTCTTTTCTTTTCTTTATGGGTCAGTAGGAGAAGACCATAATTAAATTGTTGAAGTGGCTCTTATATGCATTATTGTTGATTTAACCAAGAGCCCATATTGCCCTGTCTTCTCCTGTTTATTGAATGCTCGCAGATTCCAGCTTAGTCCAATGCACGTACACTCTTATTATTATTCACACCGTTCGGTCGTGCAAGTGAAAGGCAATTATGATGATATATGATGGACTGGCTGAGATGAGAAAAGCTGGTATGAACTCGACCTCTTTTGTTTTTGTAAATATGATGAGTCCCTCGTTCTTGATTCAGCTTATTATGAATAAACATGTTTGCAATGACAATTAGAGATCATAGTTGCTTGTGCCATGCTTGATTAGCTATGAGTTATAATGGTTTACCTTGTGTGCCAACATGCTATTGAGATGATTATGATGTGGTATGATGGGGTGGTATCCTCCTTTGAATGATTTAAGTGACTTGACTTGGCACATGTTCATGCATGTAGTTGAAACAAAATCAACAGAGCCTTCAAAATATTTATGTTCATGGTGGATTATATCCTGCTCATGCTTGCATCCAATGTTTATTAATTTTAATGCATGTACATGGCTGTTGTCGCTCTCTAGTTGGTCGCTTCCCAGTCTTTTGCTAGCCTTCACTTGTACTGAGAGGGAATACTGCTTGTGCACCCAATCCCTTAAACCCCAAAGTTATTCCAGATGAGTCCACTATACTATCCTATATGCGGTATCTACCTGCCGTTCCAAATAATTTGTATGTGCCAAACTCTAAACCTTCAAATAAACATTCTATTTTGTATGCTCGAATAGCTCATGTATCAACCAAGGCTGTCCTTATCTTCCGTGTTAGGCGGGTTATTCTCAAGAGGAGTGGACTTCGCTCCTCACTCACGAGAAAATGGCTGGTCACCGGGATGCCTAGTCCCATGCTTTATGCAAACTAAATCAAAATTAATTGCAAACAAAACTCCCCCTGGGACCTGATGTATGTTGGAGGCACTCGTTGTTTCGAGCAAGCCATGGATTGATGCTTGTTGGTGGAGGGGGAGTATAAACTTTACCATTCTATTTGGGAACCACCTATAATGTGTTTAGCATGGAAGATATCACCATCTTTTAGTTGTTACGTTGACAATGAAAGTATACCACTCAAAATACAATTTATCTCTATTTCAAAACCGAGCTCTGGCACCTCTACAAATCCCTGCTTCCCTCTGCGAAGGGCCTATCCATTTACTTTTATGTTGAGTCATCACCCTCTTATTAAAGAGCACTAGCTGGAGAGCACAACCGTCATTTGCATTCATCACTGTTAATTTATATTGGGTATGACTATGACTGGATCTCTTTTACCATGAATTACAATGTCTAGTCAGTCCTTGATCTTTAAAGGTGCTCTGCATTTATGTTTTGCGGTCTCAGAAAGGGCTAGCGAGATACCATCTTGTTATATCATATTATGATTGTTTTGAGAAAGTGTTGTCATCCGAGGTTTATTATTATGACTTGCTAGTTGATTATGCTATTGATATGAGTAATTATGAGACCTGAGAATTATTGCAAATGTGGTTAGTTATGATCTATGCTGAAAACTTGAATGCTGGCTTGACATAGTTACAACAACAAGAGCAAACAGAGTTTGTAAAAGTTTTTCTTTCTTTCTTTCAGTTTGTCAACTGAATTGCTTGAGGACAAGCAAGGGTTTAAGCTTGGGGGAGTTGATACGTCTCCGTCGTATCAACTTTTCCAAACACTTTTGCCCTTGTTTTGGACTCTAACTTGTATGATTTGAATGGAACTAACCCGGACTGACGCTGTTTTCAGCAGAATTGCCATGGTGTTGTTTTATGTGCAGAAAACAGATATTCTCGGAATGACCTAAAACTCCACAGAACATCTCAGAAAAATAATAAAAAATCCTCGCCAAAGATGAAGACCAGGGGGCCCACACCCTTCTCACGAGGGTGGGGGCGCCCTCCTAGGGCGCGCCCCCCTACCTCGTGGGCCCCCTGGATGCCCTCCGACGCCAACTCCAACTCTATATATTTTCTTTTGGAGAGAAAAAAATAAGAGAGAAGAAATCATCGCGTTTTACGATACGGAGCCGCCGCCAAGCCCTAAAACCTCTCGGGAGGGCTGATCTGGAGTCTGTTCGGGGCTCCGGAGAGGGGGATTCATCGCCGTCGTCATCATCAACCATCCTCCATCACCAATTTCGTGATGCTCACCGCCGTGCGTGAGTAATTCCATCGTAGGCTTGCTGGACGGTGATGGGTTGGATGAGATTTATCATGTAATCGAGTTAGTTTTGTTAGGGTTTGATCCCTAGTATCCACTATGTTATGAGATTAATGTTGCTATGACTTTGCTATGCTTAATGCTTGTCACTAGGGCCCGAGTGCCATGATTTCAGATCTAAACCTATTATGTTTTCATGAATATATGTGAGTTCTTGATCCTATCTTGCAAGTCTATAGTCACCTACTATGTGTTATGATCCGGCAACCCTGAAGTGACAATAATCGGGACCACTCCCAGTGATGACCATAGTTTGAGGAGTTCATGTATTCACTATGTGCTAATGCTTTGTTCCGGTTCTCTATTAAAAGGAGGCCTTAATATCCCTTAGTTTCCAATAGGACCCCGCTGCCACGGGAGGGTAGGACAAAAGATGTCATGCAAGTTCTTTTCCATAAGCACGTATGACTATATACGGAATACATGCCTACATTACATTGATGAATTGGAGCTAGTTCTGTGTCACCCTATGTTATGACTGTTACATGATGAACCGCATCCGGCATAATTATCCATCACTGATCCGGTGCCTACGAGTTTTCCATATACTGGTTCTCGCTTATTTACTTTCCCGCTGCTACTGTTACAATCACTACAAAATACCAAAAACATTACTATTGCCGTCTTTACTTTTCTTGACGCTACCACCACTATCATATTACTTTGCTACTAAACACTTTGCTGCAGATACTAAGTTTCCAGGTGTGGTTGAATTGACAACTCAGCTGCTAATACTTGAGAATATTCTTTGGCTCCCCTTGTGTCGAATCAATAAATTTGGGTTGAATACTCTACCCTCGAAATCTGTTGCGATCCCCTATACTTGTGGGTTACCACCTATCATTTCAGAAGATTTATTCATTTTCAGCTTTCAGCTATCTTTCCCCAAATCTTACCGGTGCATCATTCAAGTATTATCTAATCAGCTCGTGATCTATTCGTTCTCTTGCATCTAAATTCTCTCAAGTGTCTTCATTCGTTTTCCAATTCTACCCAGTGATTTGTGCCTTTGCTACTCTCTTGTTCAATTCTTAAGGTGGCTCTTCCAAGTTTATTGTTCCTTCGTAATCATATCAATTTATTCATTGTTTCAATTCTACCGGTGGTTCGTCGAAGACCTTCTCAAGTTTGAGCTATATCTCTCTTAATCCTTTCTATGAGAATAAGTAGTATGCCAGATTCATTGCTTGTCATCAATCTAGATTGATGAATGATAAGCATAATGTAATTCTTATTCTTGTTTCATCGAGTAAATTCAATTTCTGCTTTCCGGAGTGGTTCATCATATCACATTCTCGGTTCGAGATGCTTTATCTTTTCTTTTTCCGGAATTCCTAGTTCTCTCAATTTTCTCGTCTTGAAGATCCATCTAATCATCGCAAGGCTTCACCTTGTGTTTTCAACTTCTCTTTCTTTTTGTTTGATCATTCTTTTATTACCGGAGTTCTTCATGGAGGCTCTACATGATGGTTTATCAAGGATCTAATTCCTTCTTGAAGTGTTCATCAAGATTCTTTATAGAGGAGTTCAAGCATTCTTCATCTTGCATTCCGAAGTGCAATTCTTTCATATCTCATCATTTGAGGTGGTATTATGTCATTCTTGATAATCTCCCTTCGTGTTTCATGATTCACAAGTTATCAAGAATGAGGTAGCTTAAATCCATCAATCTCGTCATTGGAGTTATCTTGGGTTATATTTCACCTACAGCTTTCCCTAAGGAATGTTGTTATTGTGGTGCTTACCTATGATCCAAGTTTCTCCTATCCTCTCAGCGGAAAAGTTTTTCATCTCCTCGCCGATCTAAAGCAAGCAATTGTTTCCGTTAGTGGCAGAATTTGAACTCATAATTTTGAGATGTCTTCCATAAGCCCACATCAAGCTTATCCGTTCGTTGTCGATAATCCAACAACTCCGTTCTAGCATTTGTTGTAAGCGTGCGCTCTCAAGACCTTGTTTCCCTCCGTTCATTCCATTCCATTCTTTCATTTCTTCCGGAGGCATTGTGATGTTGCTCTCTTCACCCATCATCTTGTTTTGTCAAAGATCATGTTATTTTCGTGCTTATCCATTTAACCGTAGTGTTGTGCCCTTTGCTCAAGTTCTTTCATCTTATCAAGTCTTGCATCTCTTTTCAACCGGAGTAGTGTCCGAATTTATTCTTCTTCGTTCCTCTTTTCTGACGGAGTGTTTTCAACTTTGTTCATCTTCGTTGTATTCTTTTCTCAAAGATGGTTTAACCTCTCAAGGTTCTTGGTTTCACTCGTTTGTCAAAGAAGCAACTTTGTTTTACCTCTTCCTTTTCCTTTTCCCTCCGGTGCCATCCTAGATCTCGGGACGAGATCCTCTCGTAGTGGTGGAGTGTTGTAACGCCCCGAGACCGTTGCGCCAGGTGTCTTCCAGTTATTCACTGTTGTTGCCTTGTCATTTGTTTGCGTGTCATGCATTTCATATCATGTCATCATGTGCATCGCATTTGCATACATGTTCGTCTCATGCATCCGAGCATTTTCCCCGTTGTCCGTTTTGCAATCCGGCGCTCCAATGTCCTCCGGCGCCCCCTTTTGCCTCTTTTCGTGTGCGGTTGTTAAACGTTCTCGGATTGGACCGAGATTTGCCAAGCGGCCTTGGTATACCACCGGTAGACCGCCTGTCAAGTTTCGTGCCATTTGGAGTTCGTTTGATACTCCAACAGTTAACCGAGGAACCGTAAAGGCCTCGTGTGTGTTGCAGCCCAACACCCCTCCAAAGTGGCCCAAAACCCATCCAAACCCCCTCCATCCTCTCGGTCGTTCGATCATGATCGCGTGGCCGAAAACCGCACCTCATTTGGACTCTCCTAGCTCCCTCTACCTATAAATATGTGACTCCCCCCGAAATTTTCGCGCAGATGAAACCCTAGATCCAACTGCCTCCGCGCCGCCGGACACGTCCACCGACGACCGGACATGTCCACCGCCGCCGCCACGTGTTTCAGCCAATCAGAGCTCATCACATCATCATCGCCGCCTCCTCAACCAATCGCATGTCGCCAAGTGTCGCCGCCATCCTCCTCCACCGCGAGGGCCCGCGAGCCCATCTTCGGCCCGCTCCGGGCCGCGGCGGGCCCGAACCACCCGAGCCGCCCAGATCTCGCGCCGCCTTCGTCTCCGGTCGCCGCCGGCAAGCAGCTCGCTGGAGCACCTCGGACCACCGCCTGCCGCCGTCGGTCAACCCGCCGGACCCCGCCGCACTTCGAATCCGGCGCCATCCCCGCCGCCTCGCGCGCCATCTCCGCCGCCTGCGCACCGCGCCACCCCGCGGGCCCGGTCGCCGCCGTTCGTCTTCCTCACCGCCCTGCAGTGCCTCGCCGGTCGGAGCTCCTCCACGGTCGCCGGACGCCACCCGCCGGCAAGCTCCGCCGCCCGCGCTTCCACCATCCCGCATCGCCGCGCCGACCACGGCTCCGGCCCGATCTGGCCACGAGCCCATGGATCCAGCCTCCTCCGGCCCCCTCGTCCCTCGTCATCCTCTCCCTCGCTGTCACCGGCGATCCGCAACTCCGGCGAGGATCCGGCGAACCTCGGTTCGCGCGCTTAGATCCAGATCCGGTCAAACGAGGTTGACCCCGAATTATTTCTCTAAGTCCTTTTCATTTCACTTTCTGGAGCCCTGTTCATCATGCCATAACTTCATCACCGTAGCTCCGTTTTGCATGCATAATATATCAAATTGTTCGTCTGGATGTCCTCTTCATTTCATTCCATTGCACCATGCCTGTTTGAGTCCATCTTGATGCCCTAAATGCTGTTGCAAGAGTGCTATAAAATCTTAGGGGCTGATTCTTATCAGTTTATGAGCATTTGTCATTTTTGCCATGATTAATGTGTGCTGCATACGGTCATGAGCTATACATGTGTTTTGTTATATGCCATGCCATCTTTACAGGGGTGTATGCCATGTATTTTTGTGATCAATGTGGTGACCAGCACAAGCATGCAAAGTAGCTCTCGTGATGTTGCTGATTTCAGGGACTTAGAATTCTTGTAAGTTCTTTTCATGCTGTTATTTTTATGCCATGTATTCATGTTGCTACAGAGTGATCCATGCCTCTTTTGAGCATGTTCAGTAAGGATGATTTTGAGATATTGTTATGTTCTATCCATCCATGTCTTTTTTTGCAATTATAGAGTGCCGTAGCATGACTCAATCTTGCTCTACTTTTGCTATAAAATGTTCCTGGCAGATTGTTTACATGTTAATAAATTTTGCCGAGGTTGTTGTAGTTGATCCATGCATGCTATGAGTTTGTTCTTGCCATGTTTAGCTTCTTGATCATGTCTTCTTGCTGGGAGTATGCTTAGTTTGTCATGCAATGCCTTGTGTTGAGTGCATCGAGCTCGCAAACATGCCTTCATAATTCTGTTCATGCCATGTCCAGTTTTCTGCTAAGTCTGAATCTGTTAACGAAACTTGCTATGTTTACATGGGTGCCATCATATCTTCTGATCCTTTTTGGCTTTGAGTAGATTTATGCCATGCTTTGCTTTGCCATGATATGTTCCTGTAGCATGTTGTTATCTTGCTCTAAACATTGCTTCCTGATGTTAAATCCTGACATGTTATTTTCACCAAGTCTGTGAACCTAATATCTTTTGCACTTTTGCCATGCTTGTTTGAACTTGCTATTGTGTGATTTAGCCATAGCTCAGTGTTCATCTTTTGTCAAGCATCTTGGGTGGATCACTGTCATGTGCTTTGTTGCTATGTTGGAGTGCAGTAGCTTAGTTTCTTGAGGCATTTTAGATGGCATCGTGTTGTTAATCGCAGAATCGTGTCATTATTGTTTTGCTTGCCATTTGCAAACCGTGCATCCGATTCCAGTGATCTTTATATCGATTTCGACCGAAACCAACTCATCTTTCTAGCGGCGCACTTGGTATGCCAAGTTCAGGCTTGTTGTGAGAAGCTCTGGTTTGTGAGAAGCATATCCCCAAACATGCCCCAAATGGGACAAACAATTTACCACGACATGTTGATGCCGCTCCATGATAGCATGCCTTGTTTCATGAATTTCAGACGAGCTTTGGATTTATTAGAATTTAAAAACCAGGTATCTAAATGTTTGCGGCCGAGTAACCGTGGCAGGGTGTTTGACATTCATTCCCATTTCTTGCATGGGACCTAAGCAGGCAACCGAGGACACATATTTGAATTTTCAACCAATTTATAAGCATTAGAGCATGTGCATGTAGTTCAAATTTGAATTATGCACATAAATGCATTGAAAACTCAGTTAATGCATAAAAATGTCCAAACGAACCCCGAAAAATCCCAAAAATTGACACAACACTCCTGTTGTTCTATGTTGACACGAGAGAATTTTTGAAAGCAATAAGATGCAATGGATATCGTTTCATCCCCAAAGGTGGGACGTTCCCTACCGAAACCATCAGGCTTGTTGTGAGAAGCTCTGGTTTGTGAGAAGCATATCCCCAAACCTGCCCCAAATGGGACAAAAAATTTACCATGATGCTACCTCTTGAGCATGCGTTGGTTTTCCCTTGAAGAGGAAAGGGTGATGCAGCAAAGTAGCATAGGTATTTCCCTCAGTTTTTTGAGAACCAAGGTATCAATCCAGTAGGAGACTACACGCAAGTCGCCTAGTACCTGGACAAACAAACAAGAACCTTGCAACCAACACAATAAAGGGGTTGTCAGTCCCTTCACGACCACTTGCAAAAGTGAGATCTGATAAAGATAATAAGATAAATATTTTTGGTATTTTTATTGTATAGATTGGAAATAAAGATTGCAAAATAAATGGCGACAAAAATGGCTAGTTGACGGGAAACCAATATGATGCAAAGTAGACCCGGGGGCCATGGGTTTCACTAGTGGCTTCTCTCAAGATAGCATATATTACGGTGGGTGAACAAATTACTGCCGAGCAAATTGGTAGAAAAGCGCATAGTTATGATGGTATCTAGGCATGATCATGAACATGGGCATCACGTCCATGTCGAGTAGACTGAAACGATACTGCATCTACTACTATTACTCCACACATCGACCGCTATCCACCATGCATCTAGAGTATTAAGTTCATAAGAACAGAGTAACGCATTAGGCAAGATGACATGATGTAGAGGGATAAACTCAAGCAATATGATATAAACCCCATCTTTTTATCCTCGATGGCAACAATACAATACGTGCCTTGCTGCCCCTACTGTCACTGGGAAAGGACACCGCAAGATTGAACCCAAAGCTAAGCACTTCTCCCATTGCAAGAAAGATCAATCTAGTAGGCCAAACCAAACTGATAATTTGAAGAGACTTGCAAAGATATCAAATCATGCATATAAGACTTCAGAGAAGAATCAAATATTGTTCATAGATAATCTTAATCATAAACCCACAATTCATCGGATCTCGACAAACACACCGCAAAAAGAATTACATCGAATAGATCTCTAAGAACATCGAGGAGAACTTTGTATTGAGATCCAAAGAGAGAGAATAAGCCATCTAGCTAATAACTATGGACCCAAAGGTCTGTGGTAAACTACTCACACATCATTGGAGAGGCCATGGTGTTGATGTAGAAGCCCTCCGTGATCGAATCCCCCTCTGGCAGATCGCCGAAAAAGGTCCCCAGATGGGATCTCACGGGTACAGAAGGTTGCAGCGGTGGAAAAGTGGTTTCGTGGCTCCCCAAGATGTTTTCAGGGTATAAGAGTATATATAGGCACAAGAAGTAGGTCGGTGGAGCTACGAGGGGCCCACGAGGGTGGGGGCGCGCCTCGCCACCTGGGCGCGCCGCCCTACCTCATGGCTGCCTCGTTGCTTCCTTGACCTCCACTCCAAGTCTCCTGGATTGCGTTTGTTCCAAAAAAAACATCCTCACGAAGGTTTCGTTTTGTTTGGATTCCGTTTGATATTCCTTTTCTGCGAAACACTGAAATAGGCAAAAAATAGCAACTGGCACTGGGCCTCCGGTTAATAGGTTAGTCCCAAAAATAATATAAAAGTGCATATTAAAGCCCATTAAACATCCAAAACAGAAAATATAATAGCATGGAACAATCAAAAATTATAGATACGTTGAAGACGTATCAGCATCCCCAAGCTTAATTCCTGCTCGTCCTCGTGTAGGTAAATGATAAAAACAGAATTTTTGATGTGGAATGCTACCTAACATAATTTTCAATGTAATTTTCTTTATTGTCGCATGAATATTCAGATCCAAAAATTCAAGAAAAAAGTTTAATATTGACATAATAATAATACTTCAAGCATACTAACCAAGAAATTATGTCTTCTCAAAATAACATGGCCAAAGAAAGTTATCCCTACAAAATCATATAGTATGGCTATGCTCTATCTTCATCACACAAAATATTTAAATCACGCACAACCTCAATGATAAGCCAAGCAATTCTTTCATACTTCTGATGTTCTCAAACTTTTTCAATCTTCACGCAATACATGAGCGTGAGCCATGGATATAGGACTATAGGTGGAATAGAATGGTGGTTGTGGAGAAGACAAAAAGGAGAAGATAGTCTCACATCAACTAGGCGTATCAACGGGCTATGGAGATGCCCATCAATAGATATCAATGTGAGTGAGTAGGGATTGCCATGAAACGGATGCACTAGAGCTATAAGTGTATGAAAGCTCAACAAAATAAACTAAGTGGGTGTGCATCCAACTCGCTTGCTCACGAGGACCTAGGGGCCCATGAGGGTGGGGGCGTGCCTGGCCCCCTGGGCGCGTCACCCTACCTCGTGGCCGCCTCGTTGCTTCCTTGACCTCCACTCCAAGTCTCGTGGATTGCGTTTGTTCCAAAAAACATCCTCGCGAAGGTTTCATTTTGTTTGGATTCCGTTTGATATTCCTTTTATGCGAAACACTGAAATAGGCAAAAAAAACAGCAACTCGCACTGGGCCTCCGGTTAATAGGTTTGTCCCAAAAATAATATAAAAGTGCATATTAAAGCCCATTAAACATCCAAAACAGAAAATATAATAGCATGGAACAATCAAAAATTATAGATACGTTGGAGACGTATCAGCATCCCCAAGCTTAATTCCTGCTCGTCCTCGAGTAGGTAAATGATAAAAATAGAATTTTTGATGTGGAATGCTACCTAACATAATTTTCAATGTAATTTTCTTTATTATGGCATGAATATTCAGATCCTAAAATTCAAGAGAAAAGTTTAATATTGACATCATAATAATACTTCAAGCATGCAACCAAGCAATTATGTCTTCTCAAAATAACATGGCCAAAGAAAGTTATCCCTACAAAATCATATAGTCTGGCTATGCTCTATCTTCATCACACAAAATATTTAAGTCATGCAAAACCTCAATGATAAGCTAAGCAATTCTTTCATACTTCTGATGTTCTCAAACATTTTCAATCTTCATGCAATACATGAGCGTGAGCCATGGATATAGCTCTATAGGTGGAATAGAATGGTGGTTGTGGAGAAGACATAAAGGAGAAGATAGTCTCACATCAACTAGGCGTATCAACGGGCTATGGAGATGCCCATCAATAGATATCAATGTGAGTGAGTAGGGATTGCCATGCAACAGATGCACTAGAGCTATAAGTGTATGAAAGCTCAACAAAAGAAACTAAGTGGGTGTGCATCCAACTCGCTTGCTCACGAAGACCTAGGGGCCCACGAGGGTGGGGGCGCGCCGCCCTACCTCGTGGCCACCTCGTTGCTTCCTTGACCTCCACTCCAAGTCTCCTGGATTGCGTTTGTTCCAAAAAACATCCTCGCGAAGGTTTCATTTTGTTTGGATTCCGTTTGATATTCCTTTTCTGTGAAACACTAAAATAGGCAAAAAAACAGCAACTGGCATTGGGCCTCCGGTTAATAGGTTAGTCCCAAAAATAATATAAAAGTGCATATTAAAGCCCATTAAACATCCAAAATAGAAAATATAATAGCATGGAACAATCAAAAATTATAGATACGTTGGAGACGTATCAGCATCCCCAAGCTTAATTCCTGCTCGTCCTCGAGTAGGTAAATGATAAAGATAGAATTTTTGATGTGGAATGCTACCTAACATAATTTTCAATGTAATTTTCTTTATTGTGGCATGAATATTCAGATCCAAAAATTCTCGCCCCTCCCATGCCATGTAGGACAAGGACCAGAGGGGAAACCCTTCTCCCATCTAGGGAGGAGGTCAAGGAAGAAGAAGACGAAGGGGCCCCCCTCCCCTTCTCTTCCGGTGGCGCCGGAACGCTGCCGTGGTCATCATCATCATCACCGCGATCTACTCCAACACCTCTGCCATCTTCACCAACATCTCCATCAACTTCCCCCTCTATCTACAGCGGTCCACTCTCCCGCAACCCGCTGTACCCTCTACTTGAACATGGTGCTTTATGCTTCATATTATTATCCAATGATGTGTTGCCATCCTATGATGTCTGAGTAGATTTTCGTTGTCCTATCGGTGGTTGATGAATTGCTATGATTGATTTAATTTGCTTGTGGTTATGTTGCTGTCCTTTGGTGCCCATCATATGAGCGTGCGCGTGGATCACACCATCGGGTTAGTTGTATGTTGTTAGGACTATGTATTGGAGGGCAAGAGTGACAGAAGCTTCAACCTAGCATAGAAATTGATGCATACGGGATTGAAGGGGGACCAATATATCTTAATGCTATGGTTGGGTTTACCTTAATGAACGTTAGTAGTTGCAGACGCTTGCTAATAGTTCCAATCGTAAGTGCATAGAATTCCAAGTCAGGGATGATATGCTAGCAGTGGCCTCTCCGACATAATACTTGCTATCGGTCTAGCAAAGTAGTCAATTGCTTAAGGGGCAATTTCACAACTCCTACCACCACTTTTCCACACTCGCTATATTAACTTTATTGCTTCTTTACTTACAACAACCCCTACTTTTTATTTACTTGCTCTTTATTATCTTGCAAACCTATCCAACAACACCTACAAAGTACTTCTAGTTTCATACTTGTTCTAGGTAAAGTGAACATCAAGCGTTCGTAGAGTTGTATCGATGGTCGATAGAGCTTGAGGGAATATTTGTTCTGCCTTTAGCTCCTCGTTGGGTTCGACACTCTTACTTATCAAAAACTATCGCGATCCCCTATACTTGTGGGTTATCAGGCCCTTTTTCTGGCGCCGGTTCCGTGGAGCAATAGCGTGGGGTGAATATTCTCGTGCGTGCTTGTTTGCTTTATCACTAAGTAATTTCTATTTGCTGTTCTTAGTTGTTCTTTATCTTTAGTTATGGATATGGAACACGAAATACCAAAAAAATTAGGTGTAGTTTCTACTCATGGAGATGGGGAACCTCCTAAAACCCTCGATGCTGGTTATGTGAAAGATACCATGTACTACTTTAATAATCCTGAGAAAACCCCATTCAATTATGTAATGGGAGTAACATTGGATCAACATGAATACTTTAGGGATTACCGCTTGACACAAAAAGGGAAACTATTATGGGATCAAATTCATATATTGAAGTGGTATGCTAGGAAACTATGCTTGAGATATGATTATACTTGTTGCTCTAGGATGAAGGCCCCACACCTTCCCTTTTCATGCAAATTTAATGATAATAAAACCTTATCTTCTTATGCTAATGGTATATATGATTACTATGATGTGGAACCAATAGAAGAATTTGTAGTTTTTATGGGTGTTTATGAAATTGAATCTATGTTTAAAGAGTTTGAAGATTTTGATGATGCTGTTTATAGACCTGAAAATTTAGCTATCCTTAAATATTGTTATGAGAATTATGAATACAATTATGATATTAATGCACTTATTGAGAAAGTCTCTGATGTCCAAGAAGATACTAATATTTTGCAGGAATCTATGGAAGAAGAAGTTGATGAATCTGTGAGCTCATTGGATGAAAAAGATGAGGAGGGGAGCGAACAACAAAAGGAGGAAGAGCGGATTTATCACCCGTACCCACATTCTAATGACAGTAACTCTTCAACTCATACATTGTTTAATTCCCCTTCGTGCCTACGGAAGGATGATTGCTATGATGACTGTTATGATCCCTTTAATTCTTTTGAAATATCCCTTTTTGATGATGCTTGATATGCTTGTGGAAAAGATGCCAATATGAATTATGCTTATGGAGATGAACTTGCTATAGTTCCTTATGTTAAACATGAAATTGTTGCTATTGCACCCACACATGATAGTCCTATTATCTTTTTGAATTCTCCCAACTACACTATATCGGAGAAGTTTGCACTTATTAAGGATTATATTGATGGGTTGCCTTTTACCATTGCACATGATGATTTTGATAGATATAATATGCATGTGCTTGCTGCTCCTACTTGCAACTATTATGAGATAGGAACTATATCTCCACCTCTCTATGTTTCCAACACGATAAAATTGCAAGAAACAGCTTATACTATGCATTGGCCTTTAGTTTGTGTGCATGAATTGTTCTTTTATGACATGCCGATGCATAGGAAGAGAGTTAGACTTCGTCATTGCTTGATATATGTTGCTTTATGCTCACTACTAAATGCCAAATCATTGATAATTAAAATTGGCTTTGATATACCTTGGGATCCGGGTGGATTCACTACTTGAGCACTTTATGCCTAGCTTAATGGATTTAAAGAAAGAGCTGCCAGGGAGACAACCCGGAAGTTTTAGAGAGTCATTTATTTCTGTTGAGTGCTTTCTTATAGTTTAAAAACAACTAAAATAAAGAGGGGAACCCAAAACTTTTTCAAAAAGGAAAGTGAAAGTGAGAAAGACAAGCATTATTGAAGTGGGAGAGCTCCTTGAACTTTGTTCATGCTCACGGCAACTTTGTGAATCTTGATTACAGAAAATTTTCAACAAAAATAATTATCCCCTTGTACAATTCCATTGTATTATAAAAATAATGTGCCAAGGTTTGCCTTTAGGATTTTTACATTTGCTTGATGGTTTGTACGGTGCAGGACAGAAACTTTGGCTGCAATGCGCGATTTTACATTTTTGGATGGAACGTCAAATGGTTCTGATTCTTTTTGCACTGTCTTTATATACAAATTGTTTATTTTTCCTAATTTTGGAAGAAGTTTTCAAGTATCAGAAGTATGGTGAATGTTCAGATTATTACAGACTGTTCTGCTTTAAATAGATACTGTTTTGATCCATAGTTTGCTTGTTTTGATGAAACTATCAATTTATATTAGTGGATTAAGCCATGAAAAAGTTATATTAGAATAGACACAATGCAAAAACAAAATATGAATTGGTTTGCAACAGTACTTAGAGTAGTGATTTGCTTTATTATACTAACGGATCTTACCGAGTTTTTTGTTGAAGTTTTGTGTGGATGAAGTGTTTGATGATCAAGAAGGTCTCGATGTGAGAAGAAGGAAGAGAGGCAAGAGCTCAAGCTTGGGGATGCCCGAGGCACCCCAAGTAAACATTCAAGGAGACTCAAGCGTCTAAGCTTGGGGATGCCCCGGAAGGCATCCCCTCTTTCTTCAACAAGTATCGGTATGTTTTCGGATTCGTTTCGTTCATGCGATATGTGCAGATCTTGGAGCGTATTTTGCATTTAGTTTTCATTTTTCTTTTATGCACCATGCTGTTATGAGATAGTCCTTGGTTGATTTACAGAATGCTCATTGCACTTCACTTATATCTTTTGAGTATGGCTTTATAGAATGCTTCATGTGCTTCACTTATATCATTTGAAGTTTGGATTGCCTGTTTCTCTTTACATAGGAAACCGCCATTTGTAGAATGCTCTTTTGCTTCACTTATATTTGTTAGAGCGTGGGAATATCTTTTGTAGAAATAATTAAACTCTCTTGCTTCACTTATATCTATTTAGAGAGATGATATGAACTGGTCATTCACATGGTTTGTCATAAAATCCTACATAAAACTTGTAGATCACTGAATATGATATGTTTGATTCCTTGCAATAGTTTTGCGATATAAAGATGGTGATATTTGAGTCATGCTAGTGGGTAGTTGTGGATTAGTAGAAATACTTGTGTTGAGGTTTGTGATTCCCGTAGCATGCACGTATGGTGAACCATTATGTAACGAAGTCGGAGCATGAGGTATTTATTGATTGTCTTCCTTACGAGTGGTGGTCGGGGATGAGCGATGGTCTTTTCCTACCAATCTATTCCCCTAGGGGCATGCGTAGTAGTACTTTGCTTCGAGGGCTAATAAACTTTTGCAATAAGTATGTGAGTTCTTTATGACTAATGTTGAGTCCATGGATTATACACACTCTCACCCTTCCACCATTGCTAGCCTCTCCAGTACCGCGCAACTTTCGCCGGTACCATAAACCCACCATATACCTTCCTCAAAACAGCCACCATACCTACCTATCATGGCATTTCCATAGCCATTCCGAGATATATTTCCATGCAACTTCCATCATCATCATATACATGACTTGAGCATCATTGTCATATTGCTTTGCATGATCATAAGATAGCTAGCATGATGTTTTCATGGCTTGTCCATTTTTTGATGTCATTGCTACCTAGATCATTGCACATCCCAGTACACCGCCGGAGGCATTCATATAGAGTCATATCTTTGTTCTATTATCGAGTTGTAATATTGAGTTGTAAGTAAATAAAAGTGTGATGATCATCATTATTAGAGCATTGCCCTAGTGAGGAAAGGATGATGGAGACTATGATTCCCCCAAAAGTCGGGATGAGACTCTGGACTTTAAAAATAAATAAAAGAGGCCAAAGAAGCCCAAATAAAAAAAAGAGGCCAAAGAAGCCCACAAAAAAGGAAAATAAAAAAAATGAGAGAAAAAGAGAGAAGGGGCAATGTTACCATCCTTTTACCACACTTGTGCTTCAGAGTAGCACCATGTTCTTCATATAGAGAGACTCTTGAGTTATCACTTTCATATACTAGTGGGAATTTTCATTATAGAACTTGGCTTGTATATTCCAACGATGGGGTTCCTCAAATGCCCTAGGTCTTCATGAGCAAGCAAGTTGGATGCACACCCACTTAGTTTCAGTTTGAGCTTTCATACACTTATAGCTCTTAGTGCATCTGTTACATGGCAATCCCTACTCACTCACATTGATATCTATTGATGGGCATCTCCATAGCCCTTTGAAACGCCTAGTTGATGTGAGACTATCTTCTCCTTTTGGTCTTCTCCACAACCACCATTATGTTCCACCTATAGTGCTATATCCATGGCTCACGCTCATGTATTGCATGAGGGTTGAAAATGCTGAAGCGCGTTAAAAAGTATGAACCAATTGCTCGGCTTGTCATCGGGGTTGTGCATGATGTGAATATTTTGTGTGGTGAAGATTATATGATTTTGTAGGGATAACTTTCTTTGGTCTTGTTATTTTGAAAAGACATGATTGCTTTATTAGTGGGCTCCAAGTATTATTGTTTTTATGTCAAATGATAGACTATGGCTTTGAATCACTCGTACCTTAATATTCATGCCATGATTAGATATGTGATCAAGATTATGCTAGGTAGCATTCCAAATAAAAAATTATCTTTTTTATCATTTACCTACTCAAGGATGAGCAGGAATTAAGCTTGGGGATGCTGATACGTCTCCGTCGTATCTATAATTTTTGATTTTTCCATGCTAATATTCTACAACTTTCATATACTTTTGGCAACTTTTTATACTATTTTTGGGACTAACATATTGATCCAGTGCCTAGTGCCAGTTCTTGTTTGTTGCATGTTTATTGTTTCGCAGAATATCCATATCAAACAGAGTCCAAACGGGATAAAAACCGATGGAGATTATTTTTGGAATATATATGATTTTTAGGAAGAAAAATCCACGCGAGATGGTGCCCGAGGGGGCCACGAGGCAGGGGGCATGCCCCAGGGGGGTACGCGCGCCCCTGACCCTCGTGGCCACCCTGTAAGGCGGTTGATACCCTTCTTTCGCCGCAAGAAAGCTAATATCCGGATAGAGATCGTGTTAAAATTTCAGCCAAATCGGAGTTACGGATCTCCAGGAATATAAGAAACAATGAAAGGGCAGAATACGAGAACGCAGAAACAGAGAGAGACAGAGAGACAGATTGAATCTCGGAGGGGCTCTCGCCCCTCCCATTCCATGGAGGCCAAGGACCAGAGGGAAACCCTTCTCCAATCTAGGGAGGAGGTCAAGGAAGAAGAAGACGAAGGGGCCCCCTCTCCCCTTCTCTTCCGATGGCGCTGGAACACTGCCGTGGCCATCATCATCATCATCGCGATCTACTCCAACACCTTCGCCATCTTCACCAACATCTCCATCACCTTCCCCCTCTATCTACAATGGCCCACTCTCCCGCAACCCGCTGTACCCTCTACTTGAACATGGTGCTTTATGCTTCATATTATTATCCAATGATGTGTTGCCATCCTATGATGTCTGAGTAGATTTTCGTTGTCCTATCGGTGGTTGATGAATTGCTATGATTGATTTAATTTGCTTGTGGTTATGCTGTTGTCCTTTGGTGCCCATCATATGAGCGCGCGCGTGGATCACACCATCGGGTTAGTTGTATGTTGATACGACTATGTATTGGAGGGCAAGAGTGACAGAAGCTTCAACCTAGCATAGAAATTGATGCATACGAGATTGAAAGGGGACCAATATATCTTAATGCTATGGTTGGGTTTACCTTAATGAACGCTAGTAGTTGTAGACGCTTGCTAATAGTTCCAATCATAAGTGCATTGAATTCCAAGTCAGGGAACATGCTAGCAGTGGCCTCTCCCACATAATACTTGCTATCGGTCTAGTAAAGTAGTCAATTGCTTAAGGGGCAATTTCACAACTCCTACCACGACTTTTCCACACTCGCTATATTTACTTTATTGCTTCTTTACTTACAACAGCCCCTACTTTTTATTTACTTGCTCTTTATTATCTTGCAAGCCTATCCAACAACACCTACAAAGTACTTCTAGTTTCATACTTGTTCTAGGTAAAGTGAACATCAAGCATGCGTAGAGTTGTATCGGTGGTCGATAGAACTTGAGGGAATATTTGTTCTGCCTTTAGCTCCTCGTTGGGTTCGACACTTTTACTTATCGAAAACTGTTGCGATCCCCTATACTTGTGGGTTATCAGTTGTCATAGTTAATCCTAATGCCCACACCAATATCTAGCAATGTTGTTGCTTTAGAAATTTCTACTGTCCTTGTAGGATTTCCATTCATATAAGGAACATGCTTCTGTTCATTTGATGTATGTTTCATCACTTGTTTGTCACCCTCCTTTCCACCTTTTTTGTGCAAACAGAGACATACATTTCACGCTTGATCTTAGTTCGACTGTACAAATGATATCCAAATTATAGTTGAACATTCTAGGAGCTTCACAACCAACCTTGATGTTGCTCAATTTTATTGCAACTAATGAAGAAGAAGCTCTGTGGGTTTCGTTTTCTGTTGGAAATGGAACCAGGGCTGGAGCCCTTTTCTTCAAAAAATGAAGAAGAAGCTGCTAGCTCATGGGACATTGCTTCATTTTAGGTGAACTGCACCAAAAGGTCCCATGAATTGAATCATCCATGTTGGTGACTGGTTTCATCCCTTCTACGATGGCGTTGACTACAGACATGGTTCCCATCACGAGGTATGTTCCTTTTTGGTCTGACCCTTTGCCAAAGATCCTGCATGTTGTGTCTGCTCTTGTGCTACTGTTTTGGCACTGGCATGATAAAGCAGTAATGTTATTATTTTGCACCTTAATCTAGTGGCACTATTAATTTGAGGCAATGTTTTGGCACCGCTAGTGGCACTAAATTTTTTTGTATATCGAAAGAGGGGGGTTCCTCTGATTTCATTAAAAAAATCCAACCATAGAGAACCATTATCCAACAACATCTTAGTGTAAACGGGCAGTTATGCAACTACTACTAGAATAGACTGAGTACTAGCAGGAGACAAGTTCGCCACATAAGCTAGGCAGGTAGGGGGACGCAGCACCAGCTCGACCAAGTTTGGATTACAACCCAAGTGCTACCATGGAAACATCAGAGGGGAAGATAGGGACTGAAAGATCCAGCTTTCGCATCCCAGTCTAAGCACCCCCGGCCTTCATCCTTGCGACGCACGGTACACCTTATTTGCCACCTGCTCGACCCTAGTGCCACTGATAAAATGAAGTAATAATACAGTTAAAATAGAGCGAGTGTCCTCTCTATCATTTCATTTCCAATGTATATAAAGAAAGTGCTTCTCTTTGTTAGTATATGTTTCGTCAACTAGTCCCATTGTTAATGTTTAAGCGTTTTTGCAAACTGGGGTGCTTAATTTTAGTTGATCTGCATAAAAATAGAGATTGGAATGTCTTAAGGCCCCTCCTTGTACTACCGCCGTACACCGATGTTCATCACTGGCAGAAGGTGTATCGGGGAGACTTGGGTCGATTTCCAGTATGAGGCGTACCGTATGAGGCGTCGCACAGCCCAGCTCGCCCTCGCAGCATGGCATACTATGATACTATCGCAATATTTTCTTCTATTTATTAGTGTATGTTTCATCAACTAGTGCCACTATAATGTAATCACGCCTTTTCATTATCTGTGCAAACAGGGTTATTCAGCTGCATTTTGGTGGAACTACACAAGTGTACGGATGGAACCGGCATATATGCAGAGTGCAAGGTGCCAAGTGAAAATTACTGACACCAACCCTGCTCCATCTAAGCATTGGCATGCACCACCATCAGTGGGATGTGTGGCACTCACTTTGGACGGATCTTTCTCAGCAGCAAATCCTCTAACCAAATACTAGTAGCTTAGACTTAAAAAAAATACTAGTAGCTTATATTGGCAGTTTTCTAGGGTGTACTCTTTTCTGAAAGAAGCACCAATCTATTTTTCTTTATTTGTACACAGTGTCACAACTTTGACCCAAAGGTCCAGAGCTATTTTAGGGTTATTGGCATAGTACTCGGAGACTGATTGTAAGCATGATTTTAATAAGCTGTCACATTGGTTGTAATCATGAGCAGATGGAAGATTAGGTTAGTGCGAAGCTTACCTTAAACCCTACCGACGCCATTGAAATGAGGCGAGCATCGAGGGAACCATGGAGAAAGGCGGGGAAGCAACGTCGTGCCATCTGACCTCCTCTTGCGGTGGGAGAACAAATACTCCTGTGGCTCCGGCTGGCTCTGCACCCTCACAAATGGCACACCGTACTCGATCGATTCGTTATCCTCTGGGTGCTCGACCTTCGACCTCTATGCCCACCACCTCCGCCTGACTTTCACCTCGGGCGAATCTGTCTGCTCCATCACCCAGAGGAGATACTCGATGAACTTGAAGGACTGCGGCGTGACTGACTCCGAGGAGTACATCGCCGCCCTCGTCACCGTCGTCTCGCTCTTTCGCATACATTGCCACATGGCCCTCACCATCCTCGAAATCTCCCACTCATTGTCAAACCAAGTAAGGATCTCCTTCAACCTGGCTAACTTTGCCTGGTCACCGGCGGCGATCTGCCTGATTCGCTGCTGCATCCTCTCCATAGATGTCCTTCTGAGTGGTCCGATGCTAGGTTTGGAAGATAGGAGGAGATACGGTGGTCTTGCAATAGAGAAGAGGGAGAGGCGAGATAGTGATTTTGGAATGGAGATGATGGACAGGAGAGGGGGTGGTTTTGAAATGGAGAAGAGGGAGAGGCGAGACGGTGGTTTTGGAATGGAGATGATGGAGAGGAGAGGTTTCCCTGCCTTTCGGTCGCTGACACGTGGTCCCCGTGCTTGGTGGGACCCATGTGTCAGTGTCTCAATGGCAGGATGGGCTACGTCAGGGGATCCTCGTCCGAGGAGAGAGGAGGTGGTTTTGCAATGGAGAAGAGGGAGAGGCGAGATGGTGGTTTTGGAATGGAGATGATGGAGAGGAGAGGAGGTGGTTTTGCAATGGAGAAGAGGGAGAGGAGCGTGCAACATCGATTTAGGTTTGGGCGAGAGGGCCAGCACGCTGTGACTAGATCAAAATCAAAACCAATTTACCCTTCAATTAAGAAAGCGACCCCACATTAACTAGTCTCCCTTTTATTCTGGGTCATAATTGACCATGATTTTCACAAATAAAATATATGTTATACATTGCAAAAATAATATAATTTGGAAGTACATTCAGATACGAACCAAACGATACAATTTTTGGTGACATGCGTTCACATTTTGCTTGTTAAATACAGTACGTGGTCAAACTTTGACCCCAAATACGCAAAACAAAAAAAATACTTCCAAGACCAGCGCCGCTCCTCTCCTCTTAAACCACCGCCGCTCCTCTCCTGTTCCAATCTAAATCCAGCGCCGCTCCTCTCCTCTTCCATTTCAAAACCACCGCCCCTCCTCTCCTGTTCCAATCCAAAACCAGCGTCGCTCCTCTCCCGTTCTAATCCAAAACCAGCGTTGCACCTCTCCTCTTCCATTCAAAAACCACCGCCGGCGAGTGAAGGTGCCATGGAGAAGTAGATCGATGGAGGAGTTCAACCGACACGTGAGGATCGCATACGGCGACCCTGTGAAGCTAGCTAGGATGTTGGAGATACGGTCTTGATTTGACAACAAGGACCAACTAGCGGCGAGGGCGACATCCATGGCTAAATATCTGCAATAGTGCGAAAAGT
Organism: Triticum urartu; assembly: GCF_056163025.1. Lineage (NCBI taxonomy): Eukaryota > Viridiplantae > Streptophyta > Magnoliopsida > Poales > Poaceae > Triticum > Triticum urartu. Next base: position 164,026,885 of record NC_141878.1, on the reverse strand, counting down.
TGGCGATACTCCTGAAGGGAGTCACGCGGGAGTACATAAAGATGCTCCTCTGGGCCATGGAGCAAACAGATTCACCGAATTTGATCGTGAGGGAGAGGTGGTGGGAGTATCGATCCCAGATGAAGCATCCACCAGAGATTGAAGGATCGAGCATCTACAGGGTGTCGTTTGTGAGGGTGTCATGCGAGAGCAAGCCAGTGGAGTCTTCGTCAACTGAACCCAGCTGCAAGAGGAGAAAAACAGTTGGCCCGATGATGCTTCCCCGCCATCCTCTCCCTCGCCGTTCACATCGTTTCACGGGGCGGCTGTCTGCCGCCGAGGAATAGGAGGGGACTGCCCCCCTAGCCCAATAGTCGGGCATGTTGTGAATTGTCAGGAGGAACTTAGTGTTGTCAGTATTTGCAGGTTGTGAATAGTGTTTTGTGTTGTGTATTTTGAGAGTACTTTCAGATATGAATGTCTTTTGAATTTCAGATTTGCAGTATTGAGCATATGAAGTATTTTATGAATTTTAGAGATATATTTTTAGCACTTAAAAAAATGTAGTTTCATAGGAGTATAAAAGTGCAGACAATGTGATTCTCAGAGAAGAAACTGCAAGTTTCAGTTTCAGATAAGAAACTGCAAGTTCAGTTTCAGATAAGAAACTGCAACTTTCAGAGGCTGAGCATTTATATTAACACGGCCTTTTCAAACAAGGTTAACATCATGTTGGAAGTTTTATTCATGGTTGAAAATGGAACTACTAGCCAGTTAACATCATGCTGATCAACATTCATGCATAGCACATCTTCATATGATGCACAGTCAAAAAGATATGCTATTTTTAAAAGGCCCACACAATGTCGAGTGAGCGAAAAACAGCGAACACGAGGGACGAAGTTTTGGCAAGTGTTGGACGTGGTGTGCGTAGATGACAATGGGGACCCACATGTCAATAATGGTAGAGGCAAAAAATTTGGAGATATTTTCCCTGCATCAGCTGGATAGTGTCACTTGGCTACTGGGCTAGTTCAGTACTTTTGTTACAAATAAGGCACTGCCTTGGCTGGTCCAATCACCTCCTGTGCCTTTGTGCGCTTGCCCGGCGCCGCTGTCTACCATTGTGAACATGCTGAACAAACGAGAGGAATTTGGAGAGGACTATATGTGGAGAGGCGGACAGTCAGGACCCACCAGGTCTATGGCCGTACAGAAGCAAGTGCCTCATCGAAACAAACTTCCTCCTAATTCTATACTGACGTTGGGGCCCACGGGTTTGTCAACATAGTTACATTTTTAGGTGCTTCAACGTAGGAGATAAATTCACAATCAAGCTGTGGAGCTGGCGGGTAGTATCATTTATTATCACTAGGACAACAAGTATCCGCTGGGTTTGGGCTGCCCCGTCTAGGCTTTCTTTTTTAACATGCGCAGCCCACGACATGCTGGTTTGTATTTTTTGAGGGCCGTCATGTATCGACCGGCCTATGGACCTCCCATCCAAGGTTTTATTTTTCCTGAAACATCGGCAGCCCAATTTATGTATTTTTTTGAAGAAAACATAGAGGTCTGTTCTATTTTTCTATATAAGAATAGGAACGCCTGGTCCAACTTTTGTTTCCCTTCTAACTATATTATATATATATTTAAATTATTTTATATGTTATTATATATTATTGTTATTGTCATCATACATTTAACAGATACTTACATATTTAAGAAAACAATATCCCACATCTTATTAACTTATAAAAATAATTTCATAACAATAAAATACTGGATTTTTTTGGCAACGAAAATCCTGGTGATTGTGTACAAAAGCTTGGTTAGATTTAAGGACCAATGTAATAATAAATCACTTATTATTTAAATATATTTATAACAAAATGCTCAGCCGCTGTTTATTAATTGATAACATTGCTGTGCCCAACCCAATATTATAATTAGAATCAGCCTAGCAAAATCATGTATTTCGAGAAAGTGCAAATGGCCTGTAATTTTTTAGGAGAAAAATAAATGGGCCGCATGGATGCTACATTATTTGTTCAGGCAGCCCAGCAAATGGACTGTAATTCTAAAAAAAAGAGATTAAATTGACTGTAAATTCTGAAAAATGGATTGAATACGTGCCACATTTTTGGAAGCTGAAATGTGGGCCAATAGGTCGAAGCCAACGCAAGTCGTTGTCAACTTAGTCAACAAATAATTCTGACATCGTTAGCCGTTGGATTTACATCCAACAACCGGCATCCATCTTCAATCTCTCGTCTTCTTCCTCCAGCGCCGCTGGGATGACCTGCTCCCGCCTCCTGCTGCTAGCAGCTCTACTTAGCATGCTTCGCTGTGAAGCGCTACCCCACCGTTGGCCAGGCCATCCCTCCACCCCTCCACACCTCCTGTTCTTCTCCACCGACTGCCGAACCACACCGCACGAGAACCAGTTAACCCTCGTACACCTCTCCTTCTGCGACTCTACTCCCGTGTCTTCCCATCTCCGGCTCATTGCTATCCGGGGCCTCGCCGTCGTCCACCACCTTGGATGCGCTCGGCGAGGAGTAGTCAATGTGGTCAACGAACGACATCCATCGGAAGTAGACTGTGCGTGGAGAGGCTGGCAGCTGGGTCCATGGCCACACGCAAGGAAATGCCTCCTTATTACGCGCAAAATAATGATTCCTCCACCTAACAGCTGGGACCCATCGGAAGGGCCTCTGTATTTCGTGAAAAAAATGTTCCCCCCGCTGATAGGTTGGACCCACCAGCTATATCTTCGCACGCAAGGAAGTGCCTCCTTATTACGCACAAAAAAATGAATACCCCCTGCTAGCTAGGACTCACCATGGTGGGAGGCTGACTTGTCGGCCTACTAAGTTGACGGGGACGGAGGGCTTTGTCAGCTTAGTCAATATGAACTATTCTAGCTCCAGTGACCGTACGATGTCCATCCAATGGTGGTAGTGCTTCTTCAACCTCTTGTCTTGTTGCTCCAGCCGCCAAAACCAGCGCCGGTCGTGCCGCGTGCTCCTGCTTCCCGTGGCTGGCTGTGATGTCGCGGAGGCCTCACTGCCCCCTACAACTCCCACCGTTGGCCAGGCCCTGCGGCGACGGCAGCCTCACACCGCAGCCAAACTAGTGAACCCTCGTACTCCTCTCCACATGGGCATCCACTACCGTGTCTTCCCCGGTTCCGCGTCGTCCCCTTCCTAGGCGTGGTCAACGTGGCTAAGGAACGACTTCCATCAGAAGAGTATTGTACATGGAGAGGCTGATAGCTGGGTCCACGGCCACAGCAAGGAAGTGCCTCCTTATTTCACGGAAAATAATGATTCCTCCACCTAACAGTAGGGACCCACTGGATGGGCCACCATATTTCACGAAAAAATGTTTCCCCCCTGACTGCTGGGACCCACCAGCTACATCTTCGCACGCAAGGAAGTGCGTCGATATTACGGGCAAAAAATGATTCGCCCCCCTGATTGCTAGTATCCACCAGCTACATCTTCGCATGCAAGGAAGTGCCTGACAGTCGGGACCCACCCGGTCGAAGCGTACGTAGCGTTGTCATTCTGGACGCGAAGGTGTACGTACATACTGGTCGATGTAGAGGCGCACATGTGTGGTAGTAGAGGCGTGTGCGTGTGGTAGTAGAGGCGCGCACGTGGCAAGTACACGTACGTATAGCGGCCAGCATGCAAGAAAGTAAATACGACCACGTATGTACATACGGGCGGGGTCTCGAACACCTACTCGCGCATACGTACGACCAGGGCGCGTGTACATGGCTGTGGCTGGGTTGGAACGGAGAAACTGCGTCGTCGTCATGTTCATGGGGAGGCAATGGAATGCGTCATGTTCATGGGGAGGCAACAAAAATCGTCGTGTTCATCGGGAGGCAATGGAACGCGTGTTGTTCATTGGGAGCCAACCGGCTTGGATGGAACAGCCGATGGGAACGAGGCCTGGCGTACCGCAGAACGGAGGAAACGGCCTTGTGTTTGACTGGCCATGGTGGAAACGGGATCCTGTTCATTGGGAGGGGTCTGGCATACCGCAAAACGGAGGAAACGGACCTCCTACGGTCGAAATGGTATCCTGTTGATCGGGAGGGGTGTGGCGTGCCGCAAAACGGAGGAAACGGACTTGTGTTGGAGTGCTACGGTCGAAATGGGGGTCTTCTTCATCGGGAGGGGTGTGGCGTACCACAAAACGGCACTCCACGGGATACTGTTCATCTCCACCGTCGACCTCCTCCAGCCTCCACGGGCTACTGTTCATCCAACGTCGACCTCCTCCAGCCTCAACCTGCGAATGTTCATCCACGGGCTCCTGTTCATCCAGCCTCCACCGGCTACTGTTCAACCAGCCCTCTCCACAGGGTCCTGTTCAACTAGCCCTCTCCACGGGGTCCTGTTCAACCACCCCTCCACGGGCTACTGTTCATCCAACCCTCCACCGATACGTCTCCAAGGTATCTATAATTTATGAAGTATTCATGCTATTATATTATCATCCTTGGATGTTTTATATGCATTTATATGCTATTTTATATGGTTTTTGGGACTAACCTATTAACCTAGAGCCCAGTGCCAGTTTCTGTTTTTTCCTTGTTTTCGAGTTTTACAGAAAAGGAATATCAAACGGAGTCCAATTGATGTGCCAATTGTTGACGATTTTTTATGGACCAAAAGAAGACCCCGTGAGTAAAAGAGTTGGGTTAGGAGAGTCCCGGGGCGTCCACGAGGGAGGGGGGCGCGCCCACCCACCCCAGGCGCATGGGCCTGCCTCGTGGATGCCTCGGGGACCTCCTTGACGTGAGACCGACGCCAAAAATTCCTATAAATATCGAAACCTCAGAAAATTAACCTAGATCGGGAGTTCCGCCGCCAGAAGCCTGCGTAGCCACCGAAAACCAATCTAGGCCCTCTCTGGCACCCTGCCGGAGGGGGCCATCATCTCCAGAGGGCATGGAGGAGGATCCCGAAGGGGCCATCATCACCATGAAGGCCAAGGACCAGAGGGGGAACCTCTCCCCATCCAGGGGGAGGCCATGGAGGAGGAAGCACAAGGGGGGGAACCTCTCCTCCTCTCTCTTGGTGGCACCGGAGTGCCATCGAGAGGGGAATAATCGCCGCGGTGATCGCCTTCATCAACATCACCATCCTCATCTCTTTTACGCGGTCCACTCTCCCGCACCCCGCTGTAATCCCTACTTGAACATGGTGCTTTATGCCACATATTATGATCCAATGATGTGTTGCCATCCTATGATGTTTTGAGTAGATACCCTTTGTCTTTGGGTTGATTGATGATCTAGATTGGTATGAGCTGTATGTTTTACTTTGGTGCTGTCCTATGGTTCCCTCCATATCGCGCAAGCGTGAGGGATTCCCACTGTAGGGTGTTGCATACGTTTATGATTCGCTTATAGTGGGTTGCGTGAGTGAGTGAAACACAAACCCGAGTAAGGAGGTTGTTGCGTATGGGATAAAGAGGAGTTGATGCTTTAATGCTATGGTTGGGTTTTACCTTAATGATCTTTAGTAGTTGCGGATGCTTGCTAGAGTTCCAATCATAAGTGCATATGATCCAAGTAGAGAAAGTATGTTAGCTTATGCCTCTCCCTCATATGAAACTGCAATAGTGATTACCGGTCTTGTTAACGATTGCCTAGGACAATTCCGCACACCGATCCACCATTATTCCACACTCGCTATTTATAATATTTTGTAATATATTCTAACTTCATGAGAACATCACCTACTTTTATATTTTAGCTCTCCGATATCATACAAAGTTATCCTCTTCATACCCACAACATAGTTTTATTTCTCGTTGCTAGTTGGAAGCAAACGTTCGATGTACGTAGAGTCATATCAGTGGCAGATAGGGCTTGAGAGAATATTGATCTTAGCTTTAGCTCCTTGTGGGTCCGACACTCCATACTTATCGCTTCCACCTTTGGAAATTGCTATGATGATTCCTTGCACTTGGGGATTATCATCCACCGGCTACTATTCAACCAGCCCTCCACCGGCTACTGTTCAACCAGCCCTCCATGGGGTCCTGTTCATCCAGCCCTCCATGGGGTCCTGTTCATCCACCGGCGCGATCAATCGAGGTACTGTTCATCCATCGGCAACGACCTCTACTATCACGGGTTCCTGTTCATCCAACCCCCACCGGGAACTATTCATCTAAACCCCCCAACAACACTCACTGTTCATCCAGAGGCAGCATCGATCGACTTCAGTTAGCAGCAGTAGCGAAGGAATTGCTCGATCGGGTTTAGTTAACAGCCATCGATCGATCGCTCGGGTTCAGTAACGGGTAGCCTGCAGTGCAACCGCTCGGGTTCAGTTAGAGCCCGATGCCTCGCTCGGGTTCAGTTAGAGCGCAACGCCTCACACACATGCGTGTACGTACGAGAGAAACACGCATCGCTCGGCCCCCGACCACCCACTGTAACCGATAACTTCCTGATATTTTCCTCGCCCTTGCTTCTACCACGGGTTTTTCCGTCATGGACGGCCCAAAGAATGTCATGCAGCTGCGTCTCCGGCCTGCCCAGGATGAAAAGCCCATTTTCTATCATGATTTTTTGTCATAGAAGTAGGACCCCACCACATCTATGATGATACCGAGTTTTGTCACAATTATTGTCATAGAAGTGTCATAAGTATGACAGAAAAAAATTTGTTTGGCCCAAAATGTCACGGATGTGTCATTTTTTTGTAGTGTTATGTTAAAGTTGATAATGAAAAGGCACATCAAGACGCACTTGACTTGTTAGATGAGGAGCGTGACCTCACGACGGCTTGATCAGTGATTTATCAGCAAGATCTGCGTCTTTATCACAACCGCCGGGTTACGACCAGAACCTTTCAAGAAGGTGACTTGGTGCTCCGGCTTATTCAGGATCAAACTGATATGCATAAACTATCCCCACCTTGGGAAGGGCCTTTTGTGGTCAGCAAGAATCTGAACACAATGTGTCATACTACCTTGTCGATGTTCGAGACCACAAGGACTCGCGCACGTCAGAGGAGGAGACGCATCGGTTGTGGAATATTGCTCATCTTCGACCTTACTACACTTGAGCCGCCGGCTCTTACAATGTACATATCTTGACAATGTATATACTATGATGATTATAATAAAGATGGCACCCCTGCTAATACAGGGCATCTGTTTGTTTCATCTCAAAGAATAATGAGTCTTTTTCATTACAAATGGTCACTTGGGGGTTTCCTGCTCATATTTGAATCATAGCTGTGAATATCCCTCTCGATCGGCTCAATGCCACACTTATGGTCGCTTGGGGGCTTCGTGCTCATATTTGAAGCATAGTTGTGAATATCCCTCTTGATCGGCTCAATGCCACACTTATGGTCACTTGGGGGCTTCTTGTTCATATTTGAAGCATAGCTGTGAATATCCCTCTTGATCGGCTCAATGCCACAAACCACTTGGGGGCTTCCTGCTCATTGAGCATAGCTGTGAATATCCCTCTTGGTCTGGCTCATACGCCATGGTTACAAAGCACGTGGGGGCTTCCTATTCAAACATAGGTGTATTCACCAAAGAGAACATAGTGTTACTACCCTCGTGAGCTGGCTTGGAACACCAAGTGTATTCACCAAAACCTTCCGGGTTATCTTGCTTTGTAGAAACTGCCACTCTGCCCGGGTAATCCCGGAATTACAAGCCAAACTCTTGATAGTCAATCTTACATAAACCTTGAACTTGTCAACGTTAAACCAACGGTCATGAGAGGCCGGATTCACAAAGTGTAAAAGGTTAACTCAGTGGCTTGGTGGCCCATGAAAGCCTTGGAGCTTTAGGCTTGGCGGCTTATGGAAGCCTTGTTTTCTTGATTTTGATTCATTGTCTTTTTTCTGAGCATTTTTTGGAGTCATGTATTTACGCCATATTAACATATGGCTTGAGACAATTCATGTCATGAAGTCTTCATCCTTATGGATCATGCTTAAAAATATATGGAGTTTGATAACCTGGACTGGTTTCAGACTAGCTAGTATATGATAATAGCCTATGTGCTTGGAGTTCTGGCCTTAAACTTTCGGATTTTACCCCTTGCTGTATAAAGTGCTGCAAACCAACAGTATATGACAATTAAACAAGACATTATGTATCCAATCTTTCTGGGTTGACACCCTTACTGCACTGGTATGGTAAGCCGGCAGTGCGATTAAATATCACAGGTATGATATTCTTTGATTCTATACGATTATGATTAAACCGGCTCTGGTTATGACCTGTTTAGTCACCAGTGGTTTATATAGGCTATTATGGCCTGCCCCGCGGTCAACTGCCGGGGCACTTGTGATCTGTTTGTGTACAGGTTATTGTTAAATCTGAGCTACATAAATCAACATTATCATAAGCATAAAGTGGTCGTTTTTCAACTAACGGATCAGCAGTTTGCGCAAAACAAAATGTGCACGATGGCACGACAGATTAAAGTTTCACTAGCCTATTACATGACTTTATGAGCCAAAAAGATAAGTGTTTTTTGGAAGATCAAATGTTTAAACCGCTCAACGGATCAATCTTCTTGGCCTTGATGACTTGAAGCTTCTGGTTCATCCTTCTCCGGTTCTTCGTCCTCCACCATCTGGAAGTTGGGTGATGACCAGTTAATGCCATGCAAGGCTTGGAATTCAGCTTCATTATCTATAAGGTCGGACGGATCAACTTCAGGGGCAAAAGTATGCTTACGGATTGGAGGAATCAGATCCATCACTTCATAAGTCGGCGTGGGCATCTTCTGGTTTTCTGCATCATAAGCCGGCTGATATTTTGAGAGATTTGTTTCATTAGCAATCAGAGTCGCCAGAGGACGTATCTCTTTAACACAGGTAGCAAAGTCTTTCTGGTCAAAAGAAGTGCCATCTTCTTTCAAGCTTGGATACCCAGTAGCTACCTCGGCCGGGTCTAGCTCTGGTAACCATGACTTAGCACGGCTTAAGGCCCTCATGGCGCCGGCTCTTGCACATGACCGTTTTATCTCTTGAATCTTTGCAGGCAGAATTGACAATTTTTTCAAGACGTCACTCAGCAGATTGGGTCCTTGATTTGTTGAAGAAATCATGGCTAGCGTGCGCTGAGTTCCGGTATATAGCTGTTCAATAAGCGTATATACAGATTTAAGGTTCACCAGCATATCTTGACTAAGGTTGCTGCTCCTCGGACCCGTGTAACAATCGTGGAGTGATCAACGGCGGTTTATGATATAAAAAGAAGAGATTCAATTTTTATGTTGGCGAGGCGGCTCACCAAAGATAGTAGAAACCATCTGGGATACACGGTGTTTTAAACCGGTAAGCTCAGTGGTCACCTTTTGAAGATCAACCTCCGCTTTTTCGGCCCGCTGTGTTAGAGAAGTTTTCTCCTCATCCCATGCGGTTCTTTCAGCATCAAAACCGGTCTTTAGCTTTTTTGTCTCCTCCAGACTAAATTTGAACTTTGAGTTGGCTTTCCGGGTCTCAGATTCTTGAACCTCCGGTCGAGTTTTCATATCAGCCAATTCTGATTGAAGTTGAGCAGTGGTGTCCTATATAGGCACAGATTTCAAACCATATCCGTAAGTCAGCTTATATGAATAAAGTCCCAAGCATCTTGCAAGCAACAACACTTGGCACTTGGGGGCTAATGCCTGCCAAAAAAATTCTTCATACAAATGGCTTATATAAATAAGTCCCAAGCACTTTGCAAGCAAGAGTACTTAACACTTGGGGGCTAATGCACGTTGCATGTCTTGTTACTACTTTATGATGACCCGGTTGCGCTGCAAATGACCACAGCCGGCTCATGGGGACTACACAAGTTAGTTCTGATTTATAAACAATGATGCACAAGTTCCGGTTTTCATTCATGCTGATTAAACCGGCCCTTGGGGGCGACGGATGTAATATTAACCATTCAAAATCTGGTTTAACTCTAATGGTGAAAGCCAGCCTTGCAAGGATTCTACCAAAGATGATTTTTATACTCATGACTACTCTAAGTCTACAGCATATTCAATCATATCGTATGCATTAGACTTGGGGGTTGACAGGATATGCATACTGTATTAAGCCGGAATTGATACCTCATACTTCTGGTGCATTTGTTTCACCATGTCAATCTCAAGATCGCGGCTGGTATGAACTTGATTAAGATAACCAGAGAGTACTTCACTGGCGCTTAGTTGAGAGTAATCAGCAATATCAAATCTCACTTTTCGCCTTTCGATGAATTCCTCCTTGGCAGAGTGCTTGGCCAAGATAGTGGGTTGTCCCGGTTCTTTAAAGCTGGTCCCAGTGATCACAACATCGTCAGTGGGTGTTCCTAGCGGTTTAATGGGGCTTGACGATTCAGTGCTCAAAGGATTGACATTTGTATGGTCACTAGAAAGGTCAGGAATTTCTGGTGGAACATCATGGACAGGCTCTTGAGGTTGTGGCATGGAGGTGTCAGAGGCTGGAGTTTGCTGTTTCAGTTCATGGGCTTTGGGCTCTTCAGCCGGTTTGGTCACCTTTACTTTCTTGCTAGGCTTTGCTTGTCCACTGCATGGGTTATGAGAGATTAGTACAAGTATAAGAGCATAAGGAGGTAGAGAATAAAAGTGATGTTACCCAGGGGCAGTTTTGAAAGCTAGCAACTGAGTCTGAGATGAGTTACCGGAAGAAGAGCGAGAAGCCTCCTGATAGTTTGAATCGGGGGGATTAAGTGGCTGGCGAATGAGACCCGTCAGTGGGTCAAAAGAGTTCAAATTTGGAAAGACCTCGTTTCGATGTTTCCGTGGAGATGGAGTATTTGGTAAGCCGGACCATAACTCTTCACCTCCGCTGGTCCGAGTTTGTCACCGACTCTCATGCTGCTGTTGCTTCAACAGAAAGTGAGGATCCAAATGAGCTAAGGGGTGTGCAAAGCTTACTTTCCGGGTTACCCATCAAATTTTCTGTCTTGGCAATGGCTGTGAGTCGGATGAAATGATAGTTATCTCTTCTTCAACTGCTTGTCTGGTCCCCGTGTCATCCTGATGATAATCAGTATCAATAAGATGGTTGAAAAAGGAGCCAAGGGAATCAAGGGCTACCTCTGACTCAGAACTGTCGTCCAGACCAAGCATCTCGGAAGCAGTTAATTTCTTCTTATTCCTCTTGGCGGCTTTCTTGACGGCTTTTGTTTTGACCCTGGCTTTCTTAGCAGCTTCAGTCATACTCCTAGTTCCAAAAATCAGATGCAGCATGTGAAAATCATCAAGGTCGAGTTAACAAAACATTGGAGTAATAAGGTGAAGTAAGTAATTTAGAGACTTGCATCTGGTGGCGGGTTAAGTTTGTATAAAGGGTTCAACCCCACTTTGCTGCAGCTCCCCAGGCTCTCATTCAAAAGGGTCTTTGTCATTTCATTGATTGCATCATCAGTGAGGCACATAGAGCTGTGGCGCAGTGGATCTTTTGCATCACCCGAGTAAGTGCACATTAAGCCGAATGGGTGGCTCAAGGGTATAATTCGCCAAGAAACCCAGCACCAAACCAAGTCAATTCCGGTTAACCCATTTCCCAGCAGGGCCCTAACCTTTGCAATAGTGGGAGTAAGCTTGGCACGTTCAGCGTTGGTAAGCTTTTCGGGAAGCTGATGCTTTGGCTCGAGCCGCTGGACATGATAACCCGACAGTTGATTTTCATCAGCCGAAGAAGTATCTTTACAATAGAACCATGTTTGGTTCCAATATTTGGGTTGACTCGGCAGGCGAGCATACGAGAAGACAACATCTCTTCTTCATTGAATTGAGACCCCGCCAAGTTCTAAGCTAGGTTTGTAAGTAAACTCATCCTGCCGGTTCGGATAAAAGTATTCCCGCAAGAGTTTCAACATTGGGCTCCTCTTGAAGGTAGACTTCACAGAAGACTTGAAAATTGCAAATGTTTGACATGGAATTGGGTCCAATGTCTTGAGGATGGAGTTGAAAGAAGCGCAGAACGTCTCGGAATTTTTTTGAGCCGGGCAGTGAGAAGCCCCGATTCATGTGATCAGTAAAAACAATGACTCACCATCCTTTGGGTGAGGTCTTTCTTCGTTTTGTCTGGGAACACGCCAATGCAGGATGTCTTTGGCTGGTAAAAAGCCGATTTTGACAAAATCCTTGAGCGTGTTTTCGGTGACAATAGAAGGAACCCAATTGCATGAAGTGACTGTCTTCGGCATTGTGAAGGAGGAAGCCTAAAAGAAAGAAAATTTGCCGGTTTAAGTTGTTTTCATTAAGCCGGAAATGAATGTTGCAGTATATATTCAGGTTGGCGGCTTAAATGGGGCCAAATGCCATATGACTAAATCATAACTAGTAATGTAAGCCAACATGACAGCAATGGTATTCAAGATCTATCAAGAGCGAATTCTACTAGGCGTTGAAGTAAACAGGTTTCACAGATGGATGCTAGGATTTTGGATCTATGATGCTTTGGATAATGGAAAATATTTTTGACCTAAATTACAGTGCTCGAGCAGTTCATATGTTCATATTGTTTTTTCTTACGCAAAGGAGATGGTCTATTAACAAAAACAAGTATCACGGCTGCCGCCGTATAGAAGGTGTGCTAAGTTTGAATCAAAGTCACAAGCTATGACGAAGAATAGGATGAACTCCGACGAACTTGCAGGAAACCCTAATGCGATTTAAAGGAAAATGAAGGAGAAGTACTTACTGGATCCACTGAATAATGGAGAGGTGCCATAGCTGCTTTGATCTTGTTCAGGTCGATGCAGCGGCCGGAGTCGAGGAAGCTGACGAATTCGGCGGCGGCGGTGCTCAGGCGTGCAGGTGCGTCGCGAAGGGAGAGGTTGAAGATGAGAAGAAGAAGGGGGAGAATGGAAAGGCTATTGGACCTTATTTATAAGGAAACGGTCAAGAAGCGGGCGCGAGAAATGAGGAGGCCAAAGAATGATTATCCTTGGACGCCTTGATTTTCAGGATGGTTAATTAAAGATAAGGATCCGTTAAGATATGCTGGGTGTCGTGCAAAATTAATGGCAGATGACGTCATGGCGGGTTTCCGTAATTCCAGGAGATGACGTTATGGCGGGTTACGTTATCTTGCAGAGAACAAGTGAAGAAGGCTTTTTTCTAAGTGTTGAAGATTGACATGAACAAGTTCAAATCAACCTGGGCCTAATGTTGGGGATATAACTATTTGGTTAACCCGCCCAAGAGGGGCCGGGTTAAGCCATGGCGGTCTATCAAGACAAAGCCCATAAAGATTCTGAAGACGGCGATTCACTATGAAGACTCATTAAAAGGCCCAGAGCCCAGAGGCGGCTTAAAGCCCATAAGTGTAAACCGCCATATATGTATGACTTGTATTGTAAGGCATGTGTATTTGGTCACCGAGCCGGACACATTTTTATGAACCGGCCGGGACTCTGTAAGTTGCTGGGTGTTAACCTGTGTATATAAAGGGACGACCTGATGGCGACTTAGGGCAAGAGACAACAAATCTAAAACTAGGTCAAGTGTATTCGCTCCTTGGTAATCGAGACATAAGTAATAGCACCTCAACTGGATTAGGCCTTTACCTTCACCGCAAGGGGCCGAACCAGTATAAACTCCTTATGTCCTTTGTCCCGTTTAACCCCTTTAAGCTAACCCTATTGCGATGGCTCCGCGACTAAGTCATTCTGCTAGGACATCTGCCATGACAATTCCATGACAAGTGTCTCCAACAGAATATATATATATATATCTCTGTGTGTGTAAGTGTATGTGTGTGTGATGTGTGTGCGTGCCTGCGTGCATGCATGCATGCGTGTGATCTACCAATATGTTACGCCCCCAGCTATGACAGTCGGTAACTGGCCATTGTCAGGCAAGGTGACCAAGGTCTAGAGCCCGCCACCACTAGGAGGAGTACCCGGGTGCCAAGGCCCAAGGGTAAAGGCTGACCACTTATGCATCTCAAACATATTTATAATTTATATAGTATTTATGCTATATTTATGATGAATATTTATGTATTTGGCATAATATTTATTTGGACTAACCTATAAATTCAGTGTCAGAGGCCATCTCCTGTTTTCTATTGTTTTAGGGGTTTTATATGAAAAATTCACGGAGCTAGAATGAGATATTTTTTTGTGATTTTTTATGAAATATATCAGTTTTTTGGCGAATGGATCATCGTAAGGCAATGCTCGAGGGCCCCACACGGCCTCATGGAGCGGGTAAGCCCCTGGTTGCGCCGTGGGCCAATGTGGAGCACCCTTAAGTTGGTAGGAGCAGTTCTTTCGCTGCAAGAAAGCTAGTTTACGGAGAAAACATGTGTTAAAATTTCAGCCGGATCGAACTATGGATCTTTCGATGTTTAAGAAACGGTGCTTGGCCAGAAAACAGAAGCGAAAATAGGAGACAGACAAGAGAGATCCAATCTAGGGGAGAGTTCCCTCTGTCACCGGTTATGGGGCCCCTTCCCCCTCTCCTCTACTGGCGTCGGGACATGCCGGGGACATCTCTGGCATCACCATCACCAACAACTCTCGCTCTGTTTCCATGGTGACGTGTGAGCAGTTTATCCTCAGTGCTGAGGGTATCATACTAGTGGCTATGTGTTCAGTCTCTCTTTCTCCCATGTTCATTAAAGATTCCGATCTTGATTGTATCTTGGGATTTATCAATATAGTTGAATCATATGATGTTCATCCCCTTCTTTTTTATGGCGAACTGAGTCTTACTATTTGAAATTTATTTATGTTGGATTAAATACTTTGGAGTTGAGATTACATGATGCATGTCTAGTAATTAACTTGCAGATACCGGTGGTGACATTAGAGTAATCTATGCATAAAGGTTGAGCGATAAGTATCATACGATGTTGTCGTAAGACAATTTGAGGGACTACATGTGGCGATTATAGGGGTGGTTCAATAGATTAAGATTGGAAATACGACTTTGAGGTGGTTTGCAAGTGCACCTACACGATTTCATCCTAATTTATTTGACAACATGGGAACTTTGGGGTGATTCTTTGCTGCACTTTTGAGGTCATATCATGTGGTTTAGTTATGTTAATGATGTTGAGAGTTGACACTAGCAAAATTAAGAACCCCAGGCCTTGTTTCCAAGCACTGAGACACCATTTTATTCACTTTGTTACTTGATACCTTGCTGTTTTTATTTATTCACATTATAAAAAACTATTTATACCATCCACATATATCACCATCTCTTCGCCAAAGAAGTGCACCTATACAATTGACAACACTATTGGGTGTGTTGGGGACACAAGAGATTACTTGTATTTGATTGCAGTGTTGTTTAAGAGAGAACCATTTTCATTCTACACCTCCCACGAATTGATAAACCTTAGGTCATCCATTGGAGGGAAATTTGTTGATGTCCTACAAAACTTTGTGCTTGGATGGCCAGCAAAGTCTAAAAGAAAAAACTTGCATAGTAGACATCAACTACCTGCATGCGGGTAAGGGCCTAACCCATGTAATAACTACTTAGATTGAGAGGCTGGGAAGGGATACGAAGAACCCTACACTCATGCACTACTGCAGGATGCTTCTAACGCGGCACTACGATCAGAGACCCTTTGACGAAACTGTGTGCGATGCATTAATCGCAAACGATGATGTAAAAAACCCGTCAAAAAAGACGCAAAACATTCACGATGAAGTATACATCAAACATGGTTCCGATTTTAGTTGGGTGTGTGATGCGGGGCATACAATTGATCCATATGAAATGTTTGTGATGTGACAGAACAACAGAAACGGGCAGCCAGACCAAGGTGTGTGCGATATACGGCATACAGTTCGCTCCGATGAACTGTTTGCGATGATCGAGTTGAACACAAACGATTCGGCGTAACAAGATATGTGTGATACCCGACAAACATGTCGGTAATCAGAATTGTATGTGATCATTATAGATAGCCCATACGGTCTTTTTTTTGTGAATTGTGTGCTCGTCAGGGCACACAGTTCAAAAAAGCAACTTGTGGGCGATAATGTAGAAGATCTCAGTCGAATACCTATTACTAACCGTCCGCGATGAGATTGACAGGAAAAACAGAGATAATGAATTAATATGAGCGAGCGGAAACAAAGATATATATAGTCTGCTTAATTTAGTCCTTCTTGTTGTTGTTGTTGGATGGCCTCGTGACATCATCTTGGCAAGGATGCTTCTTGCCGCTGACCATTGGCTTTTCATCGCCACCGCCGCCGTCATCGTCGTTGCTGTCATCGTCGTCCTCCTCCTCATTCAACCATTCCTCCTCATCATCCTTGTCGTCCTCTTCTTTGTCCTCCAATGGCTCCTCATCCATCTGGCTGTCGTCTGATGACTCTGGAGGTGGCGTCCCTTCTATGATCCAGATATAATCGAGGTCTGGGCTCGACGCCGGGCTCATGGAAGATGAGCCAGATGATTCTAATGTTGACCTATCATCGGGCGCCAGACTGCTGGCCGAACTGTTGTCCTCGCTGTCGCTCGACATGGCCGTGGTCGTATAAAAACCGCGTGAAAGCGAGATTGCAGAGTGTGTGCAAGTGTGTAGCGTGGCCTGCCGTGGATGATGAAGATAGTGGACACTTAAGCGGGGTATGCAGAGAAGAGAAATGCCAATTGAAGCGGGGGTTGACGTATTATCTAACCGCTGATATAATCAACCGCAATTATTTGTACCCAATTGTTCCAAATTCCTAGGGTTGCGCAGTTCTCAATGTGATAATTAATTACTCACACGCATTGGAGCGTCCAAATATGAAACAAGCATTTTTCATAGTACTTCTACTCCCTCCGTACCGGCGACCTAGGTGGGGAAAATGAGAGAACTTGATGATTAGTATTTGGTAATTAATACCATTGCATGCATAGAATTAACCATTGCATGCAAGCTATGCTAAGTAGTCTGAAGTCATTGAATGCATACTAGCCGCAGGACTCCTATTTGCTGATTTATTTTTTCACTACAAAACAAGGAACACGTTTTTGGGATTATGCACCAATACCAATACGAATGGAGTAGGACAGTTGGCAAGCAATACATTGAGCTCTTATTGATGAAGCCAGTAATAATCAAACTACAAAGGAAAAGAAAAAATACAAAGGAAAATATATGCATGAATCTTTGCATAATATCAATGGCATAGGACCTAGATGTGTATTACTTAGAGCACATCTACATGTGCTTTAGCAATACTGTCAAATAAAACCCCTAATCATCGTTGCAAACAGAACATAGAACATGGCTAATGCGACAACCACAACTACACATGCTAGTTCCTTCTTGTATCTTGCTTTCATTTGTTGCCTGTGATTGATTCTTTCTTGCTTCATCATACTGATTGTACATTCCATATTAGATAGTTTCTTCTTCAGCTTTACGTTATCTTCTACGAGCTTGATGATAACACTCTGAGCCCTACCATGCCATTCTTCATCCAGCCAGTTAACATAGGCACAAGCCTCATATCCCTGCCAATGTTAAAGAGTATTCAAGATGAGCAGTGGCATTAACTCAAGTAAAAAGATGAACTTAGCACTAACCTCTAAGGGGCAACTAAGAAACCACTTGTCAATGTCGAATCCCTCCATGCATACACGTCGAGCGGGAGCGAGCCTGTGCACACAACTCATCTTTTGGTACTTCTCGGTGGCACAAAACTCAAAGTCTAACTCGTGTTGCGGGAGTGTGGAGTCATGCTCCGGATCCGGCGGTAGATCGCTTTCCTGGGGGCGAGGGGGGTCATTCAGGACGAATTCAACAAGGAGCTACTTTGGACACGCTAAAAAGATCAGGATAGATTGGAACCTGACAGGACAATGCAGATCTGTAGTACACCTACCTTATGATGACCTTAGGCAAGTGCTCGGCGGTGACCGCCGTCATGGCGGCGTTGCCGAGAGCGGCGATACGAGCAGGAGCAGCCGCACCGAAACCATCAGCACCACACGTCCGCATTCCCCCAATGTCAGCGCCACGTGAGGGAATTCACAGGATATCTAGGGATTTGGGGGGAAATGGGAAAACTGTAGGGATAAGCTAACGGTTGGGAACTACTTATGGCACTATATGTTGTATACAGAACAATGTTTATACATGTCGTTTGTGTTAGGTATTACAACTTCGCACACGATTTCCGCACCAAACCATGTGAGAAGACAATGTAGGTGAGTCATGGTTGTCGTGACATAACCGTATGTGATGTACTACCTTGTACATATAATTGAGTTACAATGATACCATGTAAATAACTGCTCTAAGGATATAAATCAAAAAAGAAAACAGCCACTCTGCAGATAGAGATGGCGGCGGCGGCGCCGGCCTAGGCAGCGGCTACCAGATAAGAGGTAAATCCTCGGTCGATGAGCAGTGGCAGCGTCATAGGAGGTCAATCCTCGGTCTGCGGCAGGAGAGAGAAGGAGCTCAACCATCAAGGTCGGTGGCGGCATGATTGGAGCACATCCATCGCGGTCGATGGCAGGATAGTGGAGGTCAAACTTCAGGCGGCGGCCGCACTAAGCTTTGCTCCTCGACCCTGCGGTCTCAGCGTGCCGCCGCATCGCTCTTCTCTGTCTGCTGGGTGGAGGTCGCCACGCGGCTAATTAATTAAGGTATTCTTTTTGTGAGTGGCTTAATTAAGGTATTCAATTCCTAAGGGTAGTGTTGTAGTACTCTGTGTGTAAATTTACTGGCCATTAATTTTTGTCATTGAACGTCTCGATAACAATATGGAGCGCCCTTAGTAATTATGAAAATAAAACATTATGATTTATGCACGCATCTTTGGGCATCGGTTAATCCGTGTATTAATGTTGTTGTTTTGTTTTTAATTACCATTTGTGTGGTGCAGATGGAATGATCTCAATGGATGAAGAATCAAAAAATCACAGATTTTATCAGTGGCGTGACAGAGTTCATGAATTTGGCTGAAAGTACAAAGAGGAGAATTGGTGATGCGGATTACATCATATGTCCATGTCCTCATTCTGCCAATACAGAGTCACGTGAACTTGCAGATGTCCAGTGGCACTTACTCTCTCAGGGATTCATGGATGGATATACACATTGGACTAGACACGGTGAAGAGCAGGTCATGGATGAATATACCCAGGGCTGCGAGATGCCAAACCCCGGCCAGTATCACATGGATGTGGAATCTAACATCAGGGCAGAGGCATCAAGCTACCAATGGAACACCGGAAAGCCGAAACGCGCACTGGAAAACCAAGACGGCGCCGCAGATGATGACGATCTTGATATGCCAGATTTTGCTACTACAATTGCTGATTTCAAGAACCCAAAAAGGATATGATTGGGTACAAGGATCTGCCAACCATTGATGCAGACTCCAAAAAAAAATTGTATCCATGTTGCAAAAAGAAATATTCCAAGTTGAGTGACACCCTGGCGCTTCTCAGATTTAAAGCAGCAAACGGTCTATCAAATAAGGGCTTCACAGAGATGTTAGGTCTTTTCCAAGAAATTCTTCCGGCAGATACTGTGCTCCCCAGAAGCACGAACGAAGCAAAGAAAACTGTTTTTCCATTGGAACTTGATGTACAGAAGATACACACTTGTGTGAATGATTGTATATATTACTGTGGTGAGCACAAAGATTTGCGTGCATGTCCCACATGCAAGCATGCATGATACAAGTGCAGGAGAGCAAATGACAAGTACAAATTGGACAACGAGATCAAGACAGGAATCCTGTTCAGGGTTGTTTGGTACTTTTTAATTCCAAGGTTGAGGCGTTTGTTTGCAAACCCTAGAGAGGCAAAGAGGTTGCGGTGGTATCATGATGAGTGAACTGCGGATAAATATATGAGACACTCGAAAGATGGGGCTCAGTGGGAATTAATCGAAAACAAGTTTGAAGACTTTGCCAAGGATTCTAGAAGTATAAGGCTTGGGGAGTGTACTGACGGGATGGATCCTTTTGGCGATATGAGCACCAATAACAGCACATGGCCGGTGCTTCTGTGCATATATAACCTAGCTCCTTGGTTGTGTATGAAGAAAAAATACATTATGATGTTAATGATTAGCCAGGGCCTGAAGCAACCTAGAAATGGCATCGAAATTTACTTTCAGCTACTAGTAGAAGAACTGCTGACAGTGTGGATAGATGCGCTTGCTGTAAAATGTTATGATGCTTACAAAAAGGAGATTTTCGATCTACATGCGATGCTGATGCACAACATTCAAGATATGCCGGCATTAGGCAACACATCGGGGCAGAAAACAAAGGGAGATGTAGGTGTGTCACAGGCACGGATAGGACATCTAGCAGATTTCTTCCCAACTCGCGCAAAACTGTGTATTTGCGTCATCGTAGTTTCTTACGGAGAAATCACCCATACCAAAAGATGAAAGCTGATTTGATGGTACGGAAGAGGTAGATGTGGGCCCAAGACCCTAAGCTGGGGAGGTGGTCCACAAAGTGGCTAAACAAATTAATGTTGTGCTTGGCAAGAAGCATGCTTTGACAGTGAAACAAACACCCAAGGGTCAAGTTTTTAAGAAGAAATTGGTTTTCTGGAAATTACCTTACTGGAAGATTCTATGTGTACGTCACTGCATCGATGTCATGCACATAGAGAAGAACGTATATGAAAGCATCCTTGCTACTCTGCTCAAGATTAAACCTAAAACAAAGGATGGTGACAGTGCACGGGTCGATATGCTTGCTGATCAATCCAAACGCAAGAGTGAAGTAGAAGATGATAACAAATTCGTCCATGCCCGCTAGAGTTACAATTTCAGTACAAAAGAAGCAACACAGTTCTTCACCTATTTTTTGTCAGTTAAGACACCCTCTTCCTACTCTGCAAACATCATAAGTCTCGTGGATGTGAGCTTAGGTAAAATGAAGTTGGGACATATGAAGTCACATGATTGCCACGTAATGTTCACACAAATCCTCCTAGTGGCCATCAGGAATCTGATGGACAAAGATATAAGAAACACACTCATTGAGCTCTGTGATTTCTTCAACCAACTATGGCAGAAAGTTGTAGATCCTGAAGAGTTGGATCATATGCAAGAGGATATTGCAAGAATATTGTCCAACCTAGAGATGTTTTTCCCACGGTCATTCTTTGATGTCATGGTCCATCTCACTATGCACCTTATTGATGAGATAAAGTATTGTGGTCCTGTGTTTCTTCACAACATGTACCCCTTCAAGCGGTTCATGGGAATACTGAAGCGCTATTGTCAGAACCGAAACCATCTAGAGCAAACATCCTTCAAGGTTATACCGCGGAGGAGGTGGTTGAGTTTTGCACCGAATACATGAAACAAAGACCTATAGGTTTGCCCCTCTCTCGCCACGAGGGAAGGCTGAAAGGTAAGCCGGTCCTTGCTGGCACGCAAATGGCTGCACCCAGAGAATTGGCAAATAAAGCCCATTTAGCAGTACTTCTTAACAGCCCGGTTCTCAGCACTTATGCCGAAGAACACTTGGCAGAGATACGCCAAAGCTTCTTACCAATGGTGTATCCATCAGATGTGGAGATGAAGGAGCACACTAAGAACTACGCCGAATGGCTGAAGAATCGTTTGGCACAAGGATCCATCGATAACATTGCTATGTGGTTGGCACAAAATCCATCACCTATGGTGTTGACGTACCAAGCATATGACATAAATGGCTACACATTCTACACTGAGGAACGTGATGAGAAGACCTCATATCAGAACAGCTTTTTTCGGATAGAATGCATGACTGTAAATGAAGCTGATAAAAGGGTATACTATGGAAGCATCAAAGAGATTTGGGAGCTTAACTATGTGAAAGTCAAGGTGGCATTATTCAGGTGCACATGGATCCCTCTTGGTCAGGTAAAGGTTGATGATTATAGGAAGACCTGTGTTAACAGGACAAAGATGGCATATCACACAGACCCGTTCATTATTGCCAGCGATGCTACCCAGATTTTCTAAGCGGAAGACCCCTTGCATAAGAACTGCCATGTAGTGATGCATGGGAAGAGGAGAGTACTGGGTGTCGAGGATGTTGTCAGTGAGGACGGGTACGATGAATTTGCTGAGTTGCCAGCCAAGGGATCACACACCCCTCTAACAGAGAAGCGTAAAATCATTAGAAAACCCAAGTTCATTCGGGGTTAACGTAATGATCCCAGTTCCCCCATGTAAATGGGAATTAAGCCGTAAGACTTGTCTTTATGCCTACCCTGCAACTTAATTCGTTCAATTTAGAAATGTTGCGTGTACTGAATTGTGAGTTATACCCGGTTTTCTGTTGATGTAAGAACCATTATATATGTTGACCATGATATGCTTTCAGCTCAAATAATGAATATGAACTCTTTATTATTATTATTATTATTATTATTATTATACCATAGAGGTAGCACACTTAATTGATCTCACTCCAGTATGTATGAACAGAAGATATGCAATCTGGTTTGCGAATAGCACGCGGTTCATTCATTAAAGCCGTGTGCCAACCAAACCGCACACGCGATCTGAGTCGTGCGTTTTGATTGGCCAGAACCTAAACCCCAGGGATTGTACGTCTGCACCATTAGATGCTCCCAGATCAAACGAGAATCCTCATCCCTATCGACAACAAATGCAGTTCCAGTTGTAATTTTATTTATACGCACAAAATGCACGTTAAACTCAAAAAATGTCTTAAATATAGCTAATGATACCTGAAATGCGCCCGAAAAATCAAGCCCATGGTATAATGGTGATTGCGTACCGTGGAAATTTTTATGAGGCCAACCGATGAAGTCACCGACCACTAGAGTTTGAATTGACACATCTCCTTTTGGAAACCTTGATCCTTCTTGTGAGATGCTCCGGTTTGGACGGAGTGATCATCAAAACTTGTGCCAAACTTTAGCAAAAATTTTCCATGGGGTTGTGAGAGCATGCCACGGGCACACATCGATTTTGATGATGTCCGGACTCCATCTGAATTTCCTATAATTAAAATACAAACTAGGCCTACGCTGGTGGCCGCACCTCGCGGCCGAAATGTTTAAAACTTCTACCCGCTTCTCGAACAAATGGATGAAAACTCGCAAAGCGACGCACAAATGATTTGTACGCCTTCTTTGCTAAGGCTGGCCATAGTGGGGGTATCATAACTGGTATCATGCACTCGGGAATAGCAAATATGATGATGTGTTAAAGAATTAAAGAAGGGAGAGTGAGTTAGAGTAACATAGGTAGATACCGTAACATAATAAATGTTATACTACTTGTGTCATGCATAGCCATAAATACGGTCATCTATGATACTACTCTATGATACTATGCACTATGAAGGTAGTATCATACACTAGTATCATATGCATGATACTAGTATATGATACTCCCCACTATAAGTAGCCTAACTAACACACACATATAGTTGTAGTAGGGTTTTGACTTTATATGCACTAAATGCAAGGTAAGTGCAAAAAATGACTTAAATATAGTAGACGAGACCTGAAATGGGCCAAAAAATCAAACCAAGGGTATATCCATGATTGTTTACCATGATTTTTTTCGAGGCGGAACGATGTAGTCACTGACGATTTGGAGTCCGAAGTGCCGCGTCTCCTTTTGGAAACTATGATCCTTCTTGTGAGATGCTCTGGTGTGGAAGGTGTGAGCACCAAAAACTTGTGTCAAACTTTACCAATTTTTTCCATGCGATTGTGAGAGCACGCCATGGTGACACAATGATTTTCGTTATTTCCAAATTCTGTATGCATTTCCTGTAATTAAAATACCAAAAAGGCCTATGCCTCTGACCGCACCCTGCGGCCGAACTGTTTGAAGTTTTTCCCATTTCTCTGACAATGAATGAAAACTCGCAAAGCGACACACAAATGATCTTGCTAACACCCACGTGTAGTTCCGACTATATATATATATGTGTGTGTGTGTGTGTGTATGCAAAAAATGACTCAAATATAGCAAACGAGATCTCAAATGCACCAGAAAATCAAACCATAGGGTACAATTATGATTTCTAACCGTGGAATGTTTTTAGGCGAAACGATGAACTCATGTTTTCATTCAAACAAAAATATGTTGTTAGTTCATGTAAATGTTTTCAAATAGCACACAGTTCAATCACAAAAGTCGTGTGCCTACTAAACCGTGGCAGATGCCCCCCTGTCGCGCGCGCGATCTGAGTCATGCGTTCTGATTGGCGAGAACCCAAACCCCACGGATCATACGTCTGCACCGTTGGATTCTCCTTGATTGAATGACAATCCTCATCCCTTTCGACATCACATGCAGTTCCAGTTGTGATTTTATTCATATCCACAAATTGCACGTTAAATTCAAAAAATGTCTTAAGTATAGCTAATGATACCTGAAATGCATTAGAAAATCAAACCCATGGTATCATGGTGATTGCATACCGTGAAATTTTTTATGAGGCCAAACGATGTAGTCACCGGCCGCTGGAGTTTGAATTGACACGTCTCCTTTTGGAAACCATGATCCTTCTTGCGAGATGCTCCAGTTTGCAAGAGCGATGATCAAAACTTGTGCCAAGCTTCACCAATTTTTTTCCACGGGGTCGTGAGAGCACACTATTATGTTTCCAACGTATCAATAATTTTTTATTATTCCATGCTGCTATATTATCAATCTTTGATGTTTTATAATCATTTCATAGTCATTTTAAATCATTTTTTGGTACTAACCTATTGACATAGTGCCAAGTGCCAGTTGCTGTTGTTTCCACGTTTTTTACATCGCAAAAAATCAATACCAAGCGGAGTCCAAACGCAACGAAACTTTACGAAGATTTTTTTTGTACCAGAAGGAACATAATGGGCCCTGGCTGCGCCTGGGGGTGCTCTGAGGAGAGCACAACTCACCAGGGCGCGCCAGGAGGCCCAGGTGCGCCCTGGTAGGTTGTGCCCACCTCGGGTGCCCCCCGGACCGCCTCTTTGCTCTATAAATACCCCAATATTTCAGAAACCCTAGGGGAGTCGATGAAATATTGATCCAGCCGACGCAGAGTCCAGAACCACCAGATCCAATCTAGGCACCATCTCGGATGGGTTTCACCACCTCCATTGGTGCATCTCCGATGATGCGTGAGTAGTTCTTTGTAGACCTTCGGGTCCGTAGTTAGTAGCTAGATGGCTTCCTCTCTCTCTTGATTCTCAATACAATGGTCTCTTGGAGATCCATATGATGTAACTCTTTTGCGGTGTGTTTGTTGGGATCAATGAACTTTGAGGTTATGATCAGATCTATCTTTTTATATCCATGAAAGTATTTGAGTTTCTTTGATCTCTTTTATGCATGATTTCTTATAGCCTCGTATTTTTTCGCCGATATTTGGTTTTTGTTTGGCCAACTTGATATATTTATCTTGCAATGGGAAGAGGTGCTTTGTAGTGGGTTCGATCTTACGGTGCTTGATCCCAGTGATAGAAGGGGAACCGGCACGTATGTATCGTTGCTGCTAAGGATAAAATGATGGGGTCTATCTCTACATAGATAGATCTTGTCTACATCATGTCATCGTTCTTATTGCATTACTCCATTTCTCCATGAACTTAATAGACTAGATGCATGCTGGATAGTGGTCGATGTGTGGAGTAATAGTAGTAGATGCAGGAAGGAGTCGGTCTACTAATCTTGGACGTGATTCCTATGTAATGATCATTGCCTGGATATCGTCATGAGTATTTGAAGTTCTATCAATTTCCCAACAGTAATTTTTTCACCCACGTATGCTATTTTCCTCAAGATAAGCCACTAGTGCAACCTACGGCCCCCGGGTCTCTTTCTCATATATTTGCCTTTGCGATCTACTTTTCCTTTGCATTTATTTTCAGATCTATTAATCCAAAAATACAAAAATACTTTGCTGCACTTTATTTTATTTGCGATCTATTTGTTCAACCTATTATAAGTTTCTCTCATCCACGCACCAATTTCTGGCACCGTTACCCGAAAGGGATTGACAACCCCTTTAACACGTCGGGTTGCGAGTATTTGTTATTTGTGTGCAGGGGCAATTTATGTTGTGTTGCTTGGTTTTCCTACTGGTTCGATAACCTTGGTTTCATATCTAAGGGAAATACCTACTACCGTCGTGCTGCATCATCCCTTCCTCTTTGGGGAAATACCGACGTAGCTTCAAGCGACATCAAAAGGAATTTCTGGCGCCGTTGTCGGGGAGGATCTTCAACATATACCAGGTTCCTAATCATAAATATCATCTCCTCGCAATTTACATTATTTGCCATTTTCTATTTGCCTCTTGTTTTCCTCTCCCCCACTTCACAAAAATTTGCCGTTTTATTTGCCCCTCTTTTTCCGTTCGCCATTTTCTCGTCGGATCTGTTTTTTGAGTGCAATCTTGTTGTGTGGTCATCATGACTCAAGAGAACACCAAGTTGTGTGATTTCTCAAATACCAACAACAATGATTTTATCGACACTCTGATTGCTCCACCCGCCACTAGTGCGGAGTCTTGTGATATTAATACTGCTTTGCTGAATCTTGTTATGAAAGATCAATTTTCCGGTACTCCTAATGAGGATGCCGCGTCCCATATTAATACCTTCATGGAATCATGTGATATGCAAAAGAAAAAAGACGTGGATAATGATGTGGTCAAGATGAAATTATTTCCGTTTTCTTTGCGTGATTCTGCAAAAAATTGGTTCTCTTCTTTGCCTCGCAGTAGTATCGATTCTTGGAATAAGTGCAAAGATTCTTTTATCACTAAGTATTTTCCGCCCGCAAAAATTATTTCCCTTAGAACCTAGATCATGAATTTAAAGCAACTTGAACATGAGCATGTTGCACAATCTAGGGAAAGGATGAAAATGATGCTAAGAAATTGCCCAACTCATGAGTTAAATCTTTGGATGATCATACAAATTTCTTATGCGGGGTTGAATTTTGTTTCTCGTAATATTTTAGATTCCGCCGTAGGTGGTACTTTTATAGAAATTGCTTTTCGAGAAGCCACCAAATTGCTTGATAATATTAGGGCGAGTTATTCGCAATGGCACACTGAAAGAGCTCCTACTAGTAAACAAGTTAGTACGGTTGAAGAAAATTCTTCTTTGAGTGAAAAAGTTGATGCTCTTATGAAATTGGTTGCTAGTAGAAGTGCTGCTATTGATTTTAATGATATGCCTTTGTGTACTTCGATTGAGCAAAATAGTGATGCCATAGATGTGAATTTTATCTCTCGAAATAATTTCAATAACAATGCTTATAGAGGTAATTTTAATCCTAGGCCTTTTCCTAGTAATTCCTCTAATAATTATGGTAATTCCTATGGAAATCAGTCTTATAATAATAATAGGAACACCTCTGATATTGAGAACAATATTAAAGAATTTATCAATACACAAAAAGTTTTCAACACTTCCATAGAAGAAAAGTTGAGTAAGATTGATGATTTGACTAGAAGTGTTGATAGAATTGCTCATGATGTGGAAAATCTCAAGATGAAAAATTGTGTGCCTAAAGTAGATGAATCAATTAAAGCTCTCAATGTTTCTTTGGATGAAAGTAAGAAAAGAACCGCTATGCTTAGAGCTAAAAGAGAATTTTTAGAAAAAGCATTTTCTAGTGGTTTCTTTCGCAAAAGTGATGAAGATCTTAAAATGATTGGTTTTTATTCTATTGATTCCATGTTTAGTAAAGTTAATATTGATGAAAAAGGGACTGGAGAAGAGTCAACTTTAGGTAGAAGGCATCCCAATGATTCGGGGGGTGAAAATCTTGTTGAGAAAATTGATAAAAGTGGGTTTGAAGAGGTCAAAACTTTAGCTAGTGATGTGCCCACTCTTTTGGATTACAAAGACTTTAATTATGATAGTTGTTCTTTGATTGATTGTATTTCTTTTTTGCAATCCATGATAAATTCACCCCATACTTATGAAAAAAATAAAGCTCTTACTAAACATATTGTTGATGCTGTGATGAAAGCTTTTGAAGAAACATTTGAATTAGAAGTTTCAATTCCTAGAAAATTGCATGATGAGTGGGAACCTGCTATCAAAGTCAAGATTAAAAATTATGATTTTTATTTGTGTGACTTGGGTGCTAGTGTTTCTACAATTCCAAAATCTTTATGTGATATGCTTGGTCTTACCGATATTGAATCACGTTCTTTGAATTTGCACTTGGCGGATTCCACCACTAAAAAGCCTATGGGAAGAATTAATGATGTTCTTATTCTTGCAAATAGAAATTATGTGCCCATATATTTTATTGTTTTTTTATATTGATTGCAATCCGTCTTGTCAAATTATTCTTGGTAGACCGTTTTTACGCACTATTGGTGCCGTGATTGATATGAAAGAAGGCAATATTAAGTTCCAATTTCCTTTGAGGAAGGGTATGGAATACTTTCCTAGAACAAGAGTTAGGCCACCATATGAATCAATCATGAGGGCATCTTATGGATCTGGAACCAAAGATGACAAAACTTAGATCCTTGCTTTATGCCTAGCTAAGGCGTAAAATTATAGCGCTTGTTGGGAGGCATGCTACCTCTTGAGCATTGCGTTGGATTTCCCCGAAGAGGAAGGGATGATGCAGCAAAGTAGCGTAAGTATTTCCCTCAGTTTTTGAGAACCAAGGTATCAATCCAGTAGGAGGCTACGCTCGAGTCCCTCGTACCTACACAAAAACAATAGCTCAATGCAACCAACGTGCTTAGGGGTTGTCAATCCCTTCACGGTCACTTACAAAAGTGAGATCTGATAGAGATGATAAATAATATTTTTGGTATTTTTGATATAGAGATGCAAAGTAAATAAAGTAAAAGCAAAGCAATAATAAAGTAATGGAGATTGATATGATGAGAAAGAGACCCGGGGGCCATAGGTTTCACTAGTGGCTTCTCTCAAGAGCATAAGTATTCTACGGTGGGTGAACAAATTACTGTTGAGCAATTGACAGAATTGAGCATAGTTATGAGAATATCTAGGCATGATCATGTATATAGGCATCACGTCCGTGACAAGTAGACCGAAACGATTCTGCATCTACTACTATTACTCCACTCATCGACCGCTATCCAGCATGCATCTAGAGTATTAAGTTAAAAACAGAGTAACCCTTTAAGCAAGATGACATGATGTAGAGAGATAAATTCATGCAATATGAAATAAACCCCATCTTGTCATCCTCGATGGCAACAATTCAATACGTGCCTTGCTGCCCCTTCTGTCACTAGGAAAGGACACCGCAAGATCGAACCCAAAGCTAAGCACTTCTCCCATGGCAAGAACTACCAATCTAGTAGGCCAAACCAAACTGATAATTCGAAGAGGTGCAAAGATAACCCATCATACATAAAAGAATTCAGAGAAGATTCAAATGTTATTCATAGATAGACTTGATCATAAACCCACAATTCATCGGTCTCAACAAACACACCGCAAAAAAGAAGATTACATCGGTAGATCTCCACAAGAGAGGGGGAGAACATTGTATTGAGATCCGAAAATAGAGAAGAAGTCATCTAGCTACTAGCTATGGACCCGTAGGTCCGAAGTAAACTACTCACACTTCATTGGAGGGGCTTGGATGATGATGTAGAAGCCCTCCGTGATCGATGCCTCCTCCGGCGGAGCTCCGGAACAGGCCCCAAGATGGGATCTCGTGGATACAGAAAGTTGCGGCAGTGGAATTAGGTTTTTGGCTCCTTCCACGATCGTTTGGGGGTACGTGTATATATATAGGAGGAAGAAGTACGTCGGTGGAGCTTCGAGGGGCCCACGAGGCACGGGGCGCGCCCTAGGGGGGCGCCCCTACCCTCGTGACCACCTCGTGGCTTCCTTGACGGAGGGTCCAAGTCTCCTAGATCTTATGTGATGAGTAAATCACGTTTCCGAAGTTTTCATTCCGTTTGGACTCCGTTTGATATTCCTTTTCTTCGAAACCCTAAAACAGGCAAAAACATCAATTCTGGGCTGGGCCTCCGGTTAATAGGTTAGTCCAAAAAATAATATAAAAGTGGAAAATAAATCCCAATAATGTCTAAAACAGTATATAATATAGCATGGAGCAATCAAAAATTATAGATACGTTGGAGACGTATCAAGCATCCCCAAGCTTAATTCCTGCTCGTCTTCGAGTAGGTAAATGATAAAAACAGATTTTTTGATGCAGAGTGCTACTTGGCATAATTTTAATGTAATTCTTCTTAATTGTGGTATGAATATTCAGATCTGAAAGATTCAACATTAGTTTCTCCTTTTCAAAATAACATGGCCAAAGAAAGTTCATCCCTACAAAATCATATAGTTTAGTCATGTTTCATTTTTGTCACACAAGAATGCTATCATCATGCACAACCCCGATGACAAGCCAAGCAATTGTTTCATACTTTAGTAATCTCAAACCTATAAACTTTCACGCAATATATGAGCGCGAGCCATGGACATAACACTATGGGTGGAATAGAATATAATAAGGGGGGTTATGTGGAGAAGACAAAAAAGGAGAAAGTCTCACATCAACGAGGCTAATCAATGGGCTATGGAGATGCCCAACGATTGATGTTAATGCAAGGAGTAGGGATTGCCATGCAACGGATGCACTAGAGCTATAAATGTATGATAGCTCAACAAAAGAAACTAGTGGGTGTGCATCCAACTTTCTTGCTCATGAAGACCTAGGGCACTTGAGGATGCCCATTGTTGGAATATACAAGCCAAGTTCTATAATGAAAAATTCCCACTAGTATATGAAAGTGATAACATGAGAGACTCTCTACTATGAAGATCATGGTGCTACTTTGAAGCACAAGTGTGGTAAAAGGATAGTAACATTGTCCCTTCTCTCTTTTTCTCTCATTTTTTTGGGCCATCTCTTTTTTGTATGGTCTTTCTCTTTTTTTTGGGCCTTCTCTTTTTATGGCCTTTTTTTATTCCTCACTTGGGACAATGCTCTAATAATGATGATCATCACACTTCTATTTATTTACAACTCAATGATTACAACTCGATACTAGAACAAAGATGACTCTATGTGAATGCCTCCGGCGGTGTACCGGGATATGCAATGAACCAAGAGTGACATGTATGAAAGAATTATGAATGGTGGCTTTGCCACAAATACCATGTCAACTACATGATCATGCTAAGCAATATGACAATGATGAATGTGTCATGATGAACGGAATGATGGAAAGTTGCATGGCAATATATCTCGGAATGGCCACGGAAATGCCATAATAGGTAGGTATGGTGGCTGTTTTGAGGAAGATATAAGGAGGTTTATGTGTGAAAGAGCGTATCATATCACGGGGTTTGGATGCACCGGCGAAGTTTGTGCCAACTCTCGATATGAGAAAGTGCAATGCACGGTACCGAAGAGGCTAGCAAGGATGGAAGGGTGAGAGTGCGTATAATCCATGGACTCAACATTAGTCATAAAGAACTCACATACTTATTTCAAAAATCTACAAGTCATCAAAAACCTCGGCACTACGCGCATGCTTCTAGGGGGATAGATTGGTAGGAAAAGACCATCGCTCGTCCCCGACCGCCACTCATAAGGAAGACAATCAAATAACACCTCATGTTTCAAATTTGTTGCATAACGTTTACCATACATGCATGCTACGGGACCAGCAAACCTCAACACAAGTATTTCTCAATTTCACAACTACTCAACTAGCATGACTTTGATATTATTACTTCCATATCTCAAAACAATCATCAAGCATCAAACTTTTCTTAGTATTCAACACACTCATAAGAAAGTTTTATTATTAATCTAGCGTACCAAGCATATTAGGATTTTAAGAAAATTACCATGCTATTAAGATTCTCAAAATAATCTAAGTGAAGCATGAGAGAACAATAGTTTCTATAAAACAAATCCACCATCGTGCTCTAAAAGATATAAGTGAAGCAGTAAAGCAAAA
Source organism: Triticum urartu (assembly GCF_056163025.1). Lineage (NCBI taxonomy): Eukaryota > Viridiplantae > Streptophyta > Magnoliopsida > Poales > Poaceae > Triticum > Triticum urartu. The sequence continues at coordinate 163,994,983 of NC_141878.1, read as the reverse complement.
CTATAAAGCTCAAAAGATATAAGTGAAGCACATAGAGTATTCTATCAAATTCCAAATCATGTATGGCTCTCTCAAAATGTGTGTACAGCAAGGATGATTGTGGTAAACTAATAATCAAAGACTCAAATCATAAAATACACTCCAAGCAAAACACATATCATGTGGTGAATAAAAATATAGCTCCAAGTAAAGTTACCGATAGAAGTAGACGAAAGAGGGGATGCCTTCCGGGGCATCCCCAAGCTTTGGCTTTTATGTGTCCTTAGATTATCTTGGGGGTTCCATGGGCATCCCCAAGCTTAGGTTCTTGCCACTTCTTGTTCCATAGTCCATCAAATCTTTACCCAAAACTTGAAAACTTCACAACACAAAACTTAAAGTAGAAAACTCGTGAGCTCCGTTAGCGAAAGAAAACAAAAGACCACTTCAAGGTACTGTAATGAACTCATTCTTTATTTATATTGGTGTTATACCTACTGTATTACAACTTCTCTATGGATTATAAACTATTTTACTAGCCATAGATTCATCAAAATAAGCAAACAACACACGAAAAATAGAATCTGTCAAAAACAGAACAGTCTGTAGTAATCTGTAGCTAGCGCAAGATATGGAACCCCAAAAATTCTAAAATAAATTTCTGGACGTGAGGAATTTATCTATTAATCATCTTCAAAAATAATTAACCAAATAGCACTTTCCAAATAAAAATTACTGCACTTCTCATGAGCGCTAAAGTTTCTGTTTTTTACAGCAAGTTCAACAAGACTTTCCCCAAGTCTTCCCAACGGTTCTACTTGGCACAAACACTAATTAAACACAAAAAACACAACCAAAAAAGAAGCTAAATAATTTATTTATTACTAAACAGGAGCAAAAAGCAAGGAATAAAAATAAAATTGGGTTGCCTCCCAACAAGCGCTATCATTTAACGCCCCTAGCTAAGCATAACAAGCTAGAATAGATCTAGGTATTGCCTTCTTTGGTAGGCAATTCTTCAATGAGGCATCTATTTCCCTTAGGAATTTCTTTCTTTCTAGTGATTATAAAACTCTTAGGCATAAGATCGAAAAACTCATTTGTAGCAATTGGTTCCTTAATGATAGCAAAAAGATTGGGATGAATACGTATAGATTTAAGCTCCACAGTTTCCTTACTAGATGATTCACCCTTATTTTTAGGAACATACATAAGCTTGGAAATTTTAGTAGGAGGACTTGGAGTATTCTTTACGGAAGAAAAAGAGGTTCCCAAGTTTGTAATGATACCCTCAAGTTTATCAATTCTGATAGAATCTAAGTTTATCTTCTCATTAACTATGGGTTCCTTTTCCTTAATATTTTTCAGAGTCATTCCTACCTTAGATCCATATTGAGTAATTTGATTGTGGATCTTTTTATCTAGATTTTCAATTAATTCAATAGTAGCAACTTTATTTTCAATAATTTCAAGTCTTTGCATAACATGCTCCAAAGTTAACATAGTTGCATTAACCAAAAGAGGTGGTGAGCCAAATAAATCTAACATAGCATTATAAGAATCAAAAGTATGGCTACCCAAGAAATTCCCTCCGGTAATGGTATCAAGGATGTATCTATACCAAGGATTAACACCTACATAAAAATTGTGGAGAAGAACTAAAGTAGATTGCTTCCTGGTAGATCTATTTTGAGCATTGCAAATTCTATACCAAGCATCTTTTAGATTTTCTCTGTCCCTTTGTTTAAAATTTAGAACTTCATTCTCGGGAGACAACGGAGAAGATATGAGACTAGCCATGACGACAAGCAAACAAACTAACTCACGAGCAAACAAAAAGCAAACGGGCAAAAGAGGCAAATAGAGAGGGAGGGCGAATAAAACGGCAAGGGTGAATTGGGGGGAGAGGAAAACGAGAGGCAAATGGAAAATAATGTAATGCGGGAGATAGGGATTGTGATGGGTACTGGGTATGTTGACTTTTGCACAGACTCCCCGGCAACGGCGCCCAAAATTCTTCTTGCTACCTCTTGAGCACTGCGTTGGATTTCCCCGAGGAGGAAGGGATGATGCAGCAAAGTAGCGTAAGTATTTCCAGTAGGAGGCTACGCTCGAGTCCCTCGTACCTAAACAATAGCTCAACGCAACCAACGCGCTTAGGGGTTGTCAATCCCTTCACGGTCACTTACGAAGTGAGATCTGATAGAGATGATAAATAATATTTTTGGTATTTTTGATATAGAGATGCAAAGTAAATAAAGTAAAAGCAAAGCAATAATAAAGTAATGGACATTGATATGATGAGAAAGAGACCCGGGGGCCATAGGTTTCACTAGTGGCTTCTCTCAAGAGCATAAGTATTCTACGGTGGGTGAACAAATTACTGTTGAGCAATTGAAAGAATTGAGCATAGTTATGAGAATATCTAGGTATGATCATGTATATAGGCATCACGTCCGAAACAAGTAGACCAAAACGATTCTGCATCTACTACTATTACTCCACTCATCGACCGCTATCCAGCATGCATATAGAGTATTAAGTTAAAAACAAAGTAATGCCTTAAGCAAGATGACATGATGTAGAGGGATAGTTTCATGCAATATGATAAAAAACCCATCTTGTTATCCTCGATGGCAACAATACAATACGTGCCTTGCTGCCCCTTCTGTCACTGGGAAAGGACATCGCAAGATTGAACCCAAAGCTAAGCACTTCTCCCATGGCAAGAACAACCAATCTAGTAGGCCAAACCAAACTGATAATTCGAAGAGACTTGCAAAGATAACCCATCATACATAAAAGAATTCAGAGAAGATTCAAATGTTATTCATAGATAGACTTGATCATAAACCCACAATTCATCGGTCTCAACAAACACATCGCAAAAAAGAAGATTACATCGAATACATCTCCACAAGAGAGGGGGAGAACATTGTATTGAGATCCAAAAATAGAGAAGAAGTCATCTAGCTACTAGCTATGGACCCGTAGGACTGAAGTAAACTACTCACACTTCATCGGAGGGGCTTGGATGATGATGTAGAAGCCCTCCGTGATCGATGCCTCCTCCGGCGGAGCTCCGGAACAGGCCCCAAGATGGGATCTCGTGGATACAGAAAGTTGCGGCAGTGGAATTAGGTTTTTGGCTCCTTCCACGATCGTTTGGGGGTACGTGTATATATATAGGAGGAACAGTACGTCCGTGGAGCTTCGAGGGGCCCACGAGGCAGGGGGCGCGCCCTAGGGGGGCGCCCCCTACCCTCGTGACCACCTCGTGGCTTCCTTGACGGAGGTTCCAAGTCTCCTGGATCTTATCTAATGAGTAAATCACGTTTCTGAAGGTTTCATTCCATTTGGACTCCGTTTGATATTCCTCTTCTTCGAAACCCTAAAACAGGCAAAAAACAGCAATTCTGGGTGGGGCCTCCGGTTAATAGGTTAGTCCCAAAAATAATATAAAAGTGGAAGATAAAGCCCAATAATGTCTAAAACAGTAGATAATATAGCATGGAGCAATAAAAAATTATAGATACGTTGTAGACGTATCAAGGCAACCCAATGAATAAAATTTATTTTTGCTTTTTGCTTCCAGTTTTTAAGTGTTAGCACAATTATGCTACTGTTATGATTATGTTTTAATTAGTGTTTGTGCCAAGTAAAGCCTTTAGAATCTTCTTGGGTGATAGTTGTTTGATCTTGCTGAAAAAACAGAAACTTTTGCTCTCACGAATATAATTCTCATTTTTAACCAGAGAGCGATAAAATACCAATTCCACTTGCAGTAGATCAATATACAAATTTCTCAGGCTGTCCTAATTTTTCAGAATTTGTGGAGTTACATAAGTATTCGAAATAGTCAGATTGCTACAGACTGTTCTGTTTTGACAGATTCTGTTTTCTTTGCATTGTGTGCTTATTTTGATGGCTCTATGGTTTTCTTTGATGAGTTTTTGCCATAGAAAAGTTGGAATACAATAGATATAATTCAAGAACAAAATATGAGTTGGTTTGATACAACACTTATAGTAGTGATTTATTTTCTTATACTAACGGATCTCACGAATGTTTTGTTGAGTTTTGTGTGATTGAAGTTTTCAATTTTTGGGTTATCTTACGATGGATGAAGGAATAAGGAGTAGAAGAGCCTAAGCTTGGGGATGCCCCGGTATCCTAAGCTATTATCCAAAAATTAGCAAGAAACTAAGCTTGGGGATGCCCCCGAGTGGCATCCCCTCTTTCTTCTAACAACCATCGGTATTTTACTCGAAGCTATATTTTTATTCGTCACATACTGTGTGTTTTTCTTGGAGCGTCTTGTATGATATGATTCTTTGCTTGTTTTATTTTGTGTTTTAAGTCTTGATCCCTTGCTGGACACACCTATTTGAGAGAGCCAAAATTATGTCATGACTGGTAAGAATTGCTCTCTATGCTTCACTTAAATTTTTTATGAGCTATGGACTTGCTCTAGTGCTTCACTTATATCTTTTTGATCACGGTGTGCTTAGTATTTTTTAAGAAATGCTCTCTTGCTTCACTTAGATTTATTTGAGAGTTAGTAAAATTTTCAAGAAATTCTCTCTTGCTTCACTTAAAATTAATTTGAGAGAAAGAAATATTATGCTCATGATCTTCACTTATATTTGTTTGAGCTTGTTAAAAGCAACACATGAAAATTAGTCCCAAAGTGATAGATATCCAAGAAGGATATAATAAAAACTTTCATGAAGATCATTGGACAAAATAAACTTGATTCTTAGTAATTGTATTGAGATATGATGATGTGATATGTGAGTCATCTTGATGAATCATGTTGTAGTAAGAATATTGGTGTTAAGGTTTGCGATTCCCTATGCAAGCACGAAAGTCAATAGTCATGCAATGAAATTATGCCCTACTTGTGGTACATTATCCGGTGTTAATTATGCTTAATGCTTGCTTATGAGATTATATGTTTCTTGGTTGGTCGCTTCTCAATCTTTTGCTAGCCTTGATTTTGCACTAAGTATGATCTCTACTTGTGCATCCAAAAACCTTTAAACCAGTTTTGCACATAAGTCCACTATATCTACCTATATGCGGTATTCTTTTGCCGTTCTATGAAAATTTGTATGTGCCATCTCTAATTTTTCAAAATAAACTTCTCTCTTGTGTGTTCGTTTCGCTCGTGGAGCGGTGAGGGGTGGAGAATATTTTCCATGCTAGATGTGTTATTCTCACGATGAGTGTTTATTCACTTGTCATTGCACGAGAGTAAGGCAACGATATTAGGGATGCCCAGTCTCGAAATGAAAAAAATGAATTTACTTTATGTTGTCAGATAATAAATTCCTTGCAAAGTGTTGTATGGAAGGCACCCGTGGATACTCTTAGCCATGGAAACTGAAAGTATGGTGGAAAAAGGAATAAACTTTATTTTCTGTTTAGGAACCGCCTATGATATATCTAGCATGGAAAGTGTTGGGAACTCTAAGTCTTTTTCGTTGGTGGGAAGGATACACCTCCCAAAATATTTTTATCTCTAAGTTTTTCACTTTGAGCTCTGGCACCTCTACAAATCCCTACTTCCCTCTGCGAACGGCATTTCTTTTACTTTTATGCAATTTTTATTTTTTCAATTTGAGCCTCCATCTTCTCTTATAAAAGCACCAACTTGGAGGCAATATGATCATACTTGAGTATTGGGTGTAGCTAATATGCGAGTGTGTTTCATGAATGGATCAATGGTTGAGCATTATGGGCTAGGGATAACTTATTTTAGCGTTGATATTTTGAAGGACATGGTTGCTTGTTGATATGCTTGAGTATTTAAATTATCATGTCAAAACTAGACTATTGCTTTGAACAATATAAAAGTCCAAATGTTCATGCTATAAAGAAAGAATTTGATATGACATGTTAGGCGGCATTCCACATCAAAAATTCTGTTTTATCACTTCCCTACTCGATGACGTGTAGGAGTTAAGCTTAGGGATGTTGGTACGTCTCCAACATATCTATAATTTTTGATTGTTCCATGTTGTTATATTATCAATCTTGGATGTTTTATAGTACTTTTATATCATTTTTTGGTACTAACCTATTGACATAGTGCCATGTGCCAGTTGCTGTGTTTTGCCATGTGTTTTTACATTGTAGAAAATCTATACCAAACGGAGTCCAAATGCAATGAAACTTTACGGAGATTTTTTTTGGACTAGAAGGAACATTATGGGCCCTGGCTGCGCCTGGGGGTGCTCTGAGGAGAGAACAACCCACCAGGGTGCGCCAGGAGGCCCAGGTGCACCCTGGTGGGTTGTGCCCACCTTGGGTGCCCCCCGGACCGCCTCTTTGCTCTATAAATACCCCAATATTTCAGAAACCCTAGGGGAGTCGACGAAATATTGATCCAGCCGGCGCAGAGTACAGAACCACCAGATCCAACCTACGCACCATCTCGGATGGGGTTCACCACCTCCATTGGTGCCTCTCCGATGATGCGTGAGTAGTTCTTTGTAAACCTTCGGGTCCGTAGTTAGTAGCTAGATGGCTTCCTCTCTCTCTTGATTCTCAATACAATGGTCTCTTGGAGATCCGTATGATATAACTCTTTCGCCGTGTGTTTGTTGGGATCAATGAACTTTGAGGTTATGATCAGATATATCTTTTTATATCCATGAAAGTATTTGAGTTTCTTTGATCTCTTTTATGCATGATTGCTTATAGCCTCGTATTTCTTCTCCGATATTTGGGTTTTGTTTGGCCAACTTAATCTATTTATCTTGCAATGGGAAGAGGTGCTTTGTAGTGGGTTCGATCTTACGGTGCTTGATCCCAATGACAGAAGGGGAACCGACACGTATGTATCATTGCTACTAAGGATAAAACGATGGGGTCTATCTCTACATAGATAGATCTTGTCTACATCATGTCGTCGTTCTTATTGCATTACTCCGTTTCTCCATGAACTTAATACACTAGATGCATGCTAGATAGCGGTCGATGTCTGGATTAATAGTAGTAGATGCAGGAAGGAGTCAGTCTACTAATCTTGGACGTGATGCCTATGTAATGATTATTGCCTGGATATCGTCATGAGTATTTGAAGTTCTATCAATTGCCCAACAATAATTTGTTCACCCACCGTTTGCTATTTTTCTCGAGAGAAGCCACTAGTGAAACCTACGACCCCTGGGTCTCTTTCTCATATATTTGCCTTTGCGATCTACTTTTCCTTTGCATTTATTTTCAGATCTATTAATCGAAAAATACAAAAATACTTCGCTGCACTTTATTTTATTTGCGATCTATTTATTCAATCTATTATAACTTTCTCTCTCGTCCACGCACCAATTTCTGGCACCGTTACCCGAAAGGGATTGACAACCCCTTTAACACGTCGGGTTGCGAGTATTTGTTACTTGTGTGCAGGGGCTGTTTACGTTGTGTTGCTTGGTTCTCCTATGGGTTCGATAACCTTGGTTTCATATCTGAGGGAAATACCTAGAACCGCTATGCTGCATCATCCCTTCCTCTTTGGGGAAATACCGACATAGCTTCAAGCGACATCACACACCACAGGCACACGACAATTATGATGACGTGTGGACTCCATCTGAATTCCCTGCAAATTAAAATACCAACTAGGTCTACGCCGGTGGCAGCACCTCGCAGCCGAAATGTTTCAAACTTCTTCCCATTTCTCGGACAATGGATGAAAACTCACAAAGCGACACACAAATGATTTGTACACCTTCTTTGCTAACTAACACCCAGATGTAGTTGTAGTACGATTTTGATTTTATATGCACTAAATGCAAGGTAAGTGCAAAAAATGACTTAAATATAGCAGACGAGACCTGAAATGGGCCAGAAAATCAAACCTAGGTTATATACATGATTGTTTACCGTGAAAAATTTTCAAGGGGGACAATGTAGTCACCGACGATTGGAGTCGAAGTGCCGCATCTCCTTTTGGAAACTAAGATCCTTCTTGTGAGATGCTCCGATTTGAAAGGTGTGAGCATCAAAACTTGTGCCAAACTTTAGCAAAATTTTTCCATGGGATCCTAAGAGCACGCCACGGTGACACACCGATTTTCGTTATTTACGGACTCTATATACATTTCCTGTAATTAAAATACCAACAAGGCCTACGCCTCTGGCCGCACCCTGTGGCCTAATTGTTTGAATTTTGTTACCATTTCTCAAGCAATGAATGAAAACTCCCAAAGCAACACACAAATGATCTTGCTAGAACCCACATGTAGTTGCGACTATAGCAAACGACTCAAATATAACAAATGATACCACAAATGCACCAGAAAATCGAACTATAGGGTACAATGGTGATTTCTTACCATGAAAAACAATTTGGAGGCAAAACGATGAACTCATGTTTTCATTCACACGAAAATATGATGTTAGCTCATGTAAATGTTTTCAAATAGCACATGGTTCACTCACGAAAGCCGTGTGTCTACCAAATCATGGTCGATGCCCCCTACTGCACGCACAATCTGAGCCGTGCGTTCTAATTGTCCAGAACCCAAACCCCACATATCGTACGTCTACACCATAGGATGCTCCCAGATCGAACGACAATCCTCATTCCTTTCGACAGTAATTGTAGTCCAGCTAGGATTTGATTTATATGCCAAAATGCACGGTAAATGCCAAAAAAGTCTTAAATATAGCACACGAGACCTGAAATACGCCAGCAAATCAAACCTGTGGTATAATCGTGATTGCTTACAGTGGGAAAGAATTAGAGGCAAAACGATGAACTCACGTCTTCATTTAAAAATTAGCGCGTCTTCATTTCAAATGAAATTATGCTCTTTATGCACACGAGCTCTTAGAGGCAACCGTTTGCATAGGCCTTTCTGCACGGCGATCGGGGGTATTTTTTCACCCTTTTCACCAAGGCCGCCAACAACCCGCACCGCCCACCCGCTTTTCACTCAATTAGTCGACCCAATCTCCATCGCCAGCTGCCCCTCCCCTAGATACATAGCAGAACCCTCTCCGGCACCGGTGTGCTCACCCCGACCGTGTGCCCGCTCTTCGGTGTCACCCATACCTCCACTGCCGTTCCCAACATGCGGTTGCCCGCGCCTCGCCATCTTTGTTTGCTCGCCAGCCACCCTCGAGCATAACAATCATGTAACCCTCGCCTCTCCTATGGTGTTGTCGGTTTTGCATTAAGAAACATGTTAGTTACTGCTCTCCATCGCGGTGAGGCATATTTCCTCGCAACCCCTCTTCCTATTTCATCCCGTATGTTTCCAAATTGGCTATAAAATAACGGAGACCTATATATGTTCATTATGTACCTTCCTAACTAGTACATATAAGTTGTTTTTGTTCTAATAAGTTATTGCCGATTTACAGATCATGGGCTAATACGTCTCCAACGTATCTACAATTTATGAAGTATTCATACTATTATATTATCATTCCTCGATGTTTTACAATCATTTTATAACAATTTTATATCATTTTTTGGGACTAACCTATTGACCCAGTGCCCAGTGCCAGTTGATGTTTTTTTCTTGTATTTTACATCGCAGGAAATCAATATCAAATGGAGTCCAAACACCACGAAACTTTTTGTGGATTTTTTGTTCTAGAAGACATCCAGTGGGCTAGAGAAGCACCTGGGAGGTGCCCCGAGAGGGGCACAACCCACAAGTGCGCGCCTGGGGGCCCTGATGCGGCTTGAAGCTATGTCGGTATTTCCCCAAAGAGGAAGGGATGATGCATCACATCAGCGGTAGGTATTTCCCTCAGATATGAAACCAAGGTTATCAAACCAGTAGGAGAACAAAGCAACACAACATAACCAGCACCTGCACACAAATAAAAAATACTCGTAACCCGACGTGTAAAAGGGGTTGTCAACCCCTTTCAGGTAACGTCGCCAGAAATTGGCAAACAGAAGTGAGAGAGTTGTAAATATTGATAGATCGAACGCCAAATAAAATGAATTGCAGCAAGGTATTTTTGTATTTTTGGTTTAGTAGATCTAAAAATAAAAGCAAGGAAAAGTATATCGCAAAGGCAAATAATATGAGACAAAGACCCGGGGGTCGTAGGTTTCACTAGCAGCTTCTCTTGAGAAAAATAGCAAACGGTGGATAAACAAATTACTGTTGGGCAATTGATAGAACTTCAAATACTCATGACGATATCCAGGCAATGATCATTATATAGGCATCACGTCTAATATTAGTAGACCGACTCCTGCCTGCATCAACTACTATTACTCCACACATCGACCGTTATCCAGCATGCATCTAGTGTATTAAGTTCATGGGGAAAGAGAGTAATGCAATAAGAATGATGACATGATGTAGACAAGATCTATCTATGTAGAGATAGAATCCACCGTTTTATCCTTAGTAGCAACGATACATACGTGTCGGTTCCCCTTCTATCACTGGGATCAAGCACCATAAGATCGAACCCACTACAAAGCACCTCTTCCCATTGCAAGATAAATAGATAAAGTTGGCCAAACAAAACCCAAATATCAGAGAAGAAATACGAGGCTATAAGCAATCATGCATATAATAGATCAAAGAAACTCAAATAACTTTCATGGATATAAAAAGATAGATCTGATCATAAACTCAAAGTTCACTTGATCCCAACAAATACACCGCAAAAAGAGTTACATCATATGGATCTCCAAGAGACCATTGTATTGAGAATCAAACGAGAGAGAGGAAGCCATATAGCTACTAACTACGGACCCGAAGGTCTACAAAGAACTACTCACGCATCATCGGAGAGGCACCAATGGAAGTGGTGAACCCCTTTGTGATGGTTTCTAGATTGGATCTGGTGGTTCTGGACTCTGCGGTGGCTGGAATTGATTTTCATCAACTCCCCTAGGGTTTCTAGAATATTGGGGTATTCATAGAGCAAAGAGGCGGTCCGGGGGGGGCACCCGAGGTGGGCACAACCCACCGGTGCGCGCATGGGCCTCCTAGCGCGCCCTGGTGGGTTGTGCTCCCCTCAGGGCACCCCCCACGTGCTGCCTTGGCCCATTGGGTGTCTTCTGGTCCATCAAAAATCTTTGTAAAGTTTCATTGCATTTGGACTCTATTTGGTATTGATTTCCTGCGATGTAAAAACATGAAGAAAATAACAACTGGCACTTGGCACTATGTCAATACGTTAGTACCAAAAAATGATATAAAATGACTATAAAATGATTATAAAACATCCAAGATTGATAATATAACAGCATGGAACAATCAAAAATTATAGATTCGTTGGAGATGTATCAGGCCCAGGCGCACCCAGGTGGGTTGTGCCCACCTCGGTGGCCTCCTGTACCCCCTCTTCGCCCTATAAATTGTCAAATATGCCAAAAATCCTCGTGGTAATTCTAGATCAGAATTTACGCCATCGCATGCCTTTGTAGCCACGAAAAACCAATCTAGACCTTGTCCGCACTCTGCCGGAGGGGGAAATCATCACCGGTGGCCATCTTCATCATCCTGGCGGCCACCACATGATGAGGAAGGAGTAGTCCACCCTCGGAGCTGAGGGTTTGTACCAGTAGCTATGTGTTTAATCTCTCTCTCTCTCTTGTGTTCTTGAGATGACACGATCTTGATGTATCGCGGGCTTTGTTAATATAGTCGGATCATATGGTGTCTTCCCCTCTCTATCTTGTTGTGATGAACTGAGTTTTCCCCTTGAGATTTTGTTTTATCGGATTGAATACTTTTATGGATTTGAGAGCACTTGATATATGTCTTGCATATGAATACCCATGGTGACAATGGGGTATTATTTTGATTCATGGGATATATGTTTTGGCACTCAACTCGCGGATTCCTGAGGTGACATGGGGGTAATCTACGCATAGGGGTTGGTGCACGTTCTTGTATTTGTTTCTCCGACAGAAATCTTGAGGCACTCTTTCAGGTTCTTTGTGTTGGATTGAGTATTATGAATCTAAAATTATTTGGTGTTATTTTAGTACGAACTCTTGGATAGATCGATCGAAAAGAATAGATTCGAGGTGGTTTCATACCCTACAAACGATTTGTTCTTATGTTCCCCGCTAAATAGGAACTTTGGAGTGATTCTTCATCGCACGTTGAGGGAAGGTTATATGATCCAATTATATTAGCATTGTTGAGAGATTGCACTAGCGAAAGTACGGACCCTAGGCCTCATTTTCAAGCATTGCAATACCATTTTGCTCCGTTTTATCAATTGCTACCTTGCTGTTTTTTATTGTTCTTATTACAAAAATCAATATCTACTATTCATATTACACTTGTATCACCATGCCTTCACCGAACTAGTGCACCTATATAATTTGCCATTGTATTTGGTGTGTTGGGGACACAAGAGACTTTTTATTATTTGGTTGCAGGGTTGTTTGAGAGAGACCATCTTCATCCTATGCCTCCCACGGATTGATAAACCTTAGGTCATCCAATTGAGAGAAAATTGCTACTGTCCTACAAAACTATGCGCTTGGAGGCCCAACACAAGTCAACAAGAACAAGTTCCGTAGTAGACATCAAGCTCTCTTCTGGCGCCGTTGCTGGGGAGGTGAGTGCTTGAAGGTATATCTTTAGATCTTACAATCGAATCTTTTAGTTTCTTGTTTACCACTAGTTTGGTTTATAAAAGAAAACAAAAAATGGAGATTGGGTTACCTCAGGTTGTTATTTATCTTTATAATGTCTATCTTGAGAATAAGGATTCCGGTAGTTGCTCAATTGCTAGAAAAAGAATTCAACAAAATTTGTGGCACAAAAACATTGGATGATGGGCATGATTGCAATATTGCTAGTTTGAATTCTTTGAATATCCATGATGTTAATGATGATTGCATTAGTCATAATGATGTCTCCCAAAAGAATATCAATTTTTGCGGATTGAATTGGGAGTGCATATGCACACCAAAAAGGGAAGATAGATTTTGTAAGAAGCACAAATATTTAGAAACAAAAAAGTTGAAAGAGAGGCTAGATGATTGTGCCAACAAATTCATTTTTTCTCGCCATCCTTGTGAACTTTGCAATGAACATGGTCATTTAAATCTCCAATGCAGATTCTTTCATGATCAAATCGTGTCAAAAAATTGTGATAACTTGATTACACTCGATCATCATAAAGAGCTTAGTCTTCTTTTGGGGTATGAAGAAATGAAACGTATAACTGAGGGTATTCCAAAATTTAATCTAAAGAGATTTCTTGATTTTGATCTAGAGGAAATTTATATGTTTTGTGCAGTAAATTGCATTGAGAATCCTTATATTGCCAACTATCTAAAGACAAGAAAACAAACTGAGTATGACGAGAGTACTAATGAAAGGGAAAATATTTCCCAATACCCTCCTAGTATTATTATTATGATAAATCAGGTAACAAGGAGGAGCTTCCTATCCAATCAATCTCTTCAACAAGAAATTTGATTTTTTTATTAAACCCACACATGACGTGGTGAAGAAGAAGAAATGAATAAAGAATAGAGGTAAAAAGATATCTCTCCCAAATAATGTTGCTCCTATTATTGTTGTGCCTCATGAAAATGAATCAAAAATAATTGTGGAAGATGATGCACTTGATGATGATTTTGTTATGCCTATTGCTTGTTGTGATAATTATGATTGGGAAGATAATGATACTTCTTATAATCTTGGAAATCTTTTTGGCACCAAGTTGGGAAATTATGATGATTGCAATTATTATACAGTTGGTGTTATTCATACTATTAACGATGAGAGTGATTATGCTTGTGATATGCCAAGCCACAAGCTTGGGGATGCTATGTTTGATAAGAATGACATGATTGAGAATTTATTTGCTGAAATTAATGTTTATCCCAAGCTTGGGGATGCTATGTTTAATGAAGATGATCTCTTTAGTCCCCCTACTTTGAATGATCAAATTTGCTATGATGATTGCATGCCTCCTATCTATGATGAGAACAAAGTTGCTACTTATGATGATTATTGTGATGATACTTATGTTATAAAAAGTAGTGATGATTATATTTATAAAACTTGTCATAGTTATGATTATCCTTTTCCTGAACATTACTCTTTTAATGTGGAAACAATTTATAGTATTCGAGTTTCATATGATACTACCACCATTGTGAATGAGAAGAAATTTTCTTATGTGGAGAGTAATAGAATTTCTATTCTTGCGGATCATGAAAAGAATATTTTATGTGATGGTTATATTGATGAATCTATTCATGATGCTACTTAAAATTATTATGAGAGAGGAACTTATGATTCATGATGCTCTTGTTATGTTTCAACCCTTATCTTTTATGCGAGCATCATTGAACTCATCATGCCTAGCTTAAAAGGCATCAAAGAAAAGCGCTTGTTGGGAGACAACCCAACACTTTTACCTACTATTTTTTTGTGTTCACATAATTAGGCTACTGTAGTAATCATGTTTTATTGCTCTCGTTTCAATAAAGTGCCAAGTAAGACCTTTGGGATGGTCTATGGTGATAGTTGATTTGATCTTGCTGACAAAGAGAAACTTTTGCGCTCAGGAAAATAATTCTCATTTTTAACAGAAGCATGATAAATGCTGATTCTTTTTGTAGAAGATTAATAGACAAATTTCCCAGGTTGTCCTAATTTTTCAGAAATTTGGGAGTAGCAGAAGTATGGTTGGAGTACAGATTACTACATATTGTTCTGTTTTTGATAGGTTCTGTTTTCAATGCATAGTTTGCTTGTTTTCTAGTTTCTATGGCTTATATTGCTCAATATAAATTGTGGAAATGATATGCTATAGTAGGAATTGTGTGGAAGCAATTATGAATCTTGTCTTTGACAGTACCAAAGTGAAATGGTTTGCTCTTTATCATACTAACCTATCTAACAAAGTTCCATTAAGTTTTGTGTGATTGAAGTTTTCAAGTTTTGGGTGAGATATCGATATGAGGAGAATATGGAGTGACAATACCCTAAGATTGGGGATGCCCAAGGCACCCAAGTTAATATTCAAGGAAGATCCAAGCAACTAAGCTTGGGGATGCCCCGGAAGGCATCCCCTCGTTCGTCTCCAACATTATCGGTAACCTCATTTGGAGCTACATTTTTATTCATCACATGATACGTGTTTTGCTTGGATGAAAGTGCAACTATCCCTGGGTGGTTTTGGTAATTCCTAACAACATATAGCTCATTGAGCTAACATTATTCCAAGATTAATATTTCAGGAAAAGCTCAATGAATGGCATGGCATGGATGAGGAAAGTGGATCCCTCAAAATTCCAAGGACAAAAAGTTTGGCTCAAGCTTGAAGCTCAAGACTCTACATTTTATATTTTAGTGATCCAAGATCACATTGAGTCTATAGGAAAAGCCAATACTATCAAGGAGGGATGAGGTGTTGCTTAATGGCTTGCTTGCTCAAAATGCTTAGTGATATGCTCCAAAATCCTCAACTACCTTCCCACATCCACATATGACCTAAACCAAAAGTCAAACTCGGCCCCACCGATTCTTTCTATCCGGCGCCACCGAGTTTCAAATGTCATAGCCACTGCCACAAACCCTAGGCAAATCGGTCTCACCGATAGGGATCTCGGTCTCACCGAGATGGGATTGTAATCTCTCTGTTTCCCTTCGTAACGTTTCGGTCTTACCGAGATGAGCGATCGTTCCCACCGAGATTGCAATGTAAACTCTCTGTTTCCCTTTTGTAACATTTTAGTCTCACCGAGATGAGCGAATCGGTCCCACCGAGTTTACCTGACCAAATCTCTGGTTAGCTTATTACCAAAATTGGTCCCACCAAGTTTGTGTAATCGGTCACACTGAGATTACGTTATGCCCTAACCCAAACCATATCTGTCCTACCGAGTTGCATCTCGGTCCCACCAGAAATCCTAACGGTCACTAGGTTTGCTGAATCGGTCCGACCGAGTTTAACCATTCGGTCCCACCGAGTTTGGCAAATTGTGTGTAACGGTTAGATTTTGTGTGTAGGCTATATATACCCCTCCACCCACTCTTCATTCGTGGAGAGAGCCATCAGAATATACCTACACTTCCAATACACATTTTCTGAGAGAGAACCACCTACACTTGTGTTGAGGTCAAGATATTCCATTCCAACCATATGAATCTTGATCTCTAGCCTTCCCCAAGTTGCTTTCCACTCAAATCTTCTTTCCACCAAATCCAAATCCTGTGAGAGAGAGTTGAGTGTTGGGGAGACTATCATTTGAAGCACAAGAGCAAGGAGTTCATCATCAAGATACCATTTGTTACTTCTTGGAGAGTGGTGTCTCCTAGATTGGCTAGGTGTCACTTGGGAGCCTCCGACAAGATTGTGGAGTTGAACCAAGGAGTTTGTAAGGGCAAGGAGATCGCCTACTTCGTGAAGATCTACCGCTAGTGAGGCAAGTCCTTCGTGGGCGACGGCCGTGATGGAATAGACAAGGTTGCTTCTTCGTGGACCCTTCATGGGTGGAGCCCTCCATGGACTCGCGCAACCGTTACCCTCCGTGAGTTGAAGTCTCCATCAACGTGGATGTACGATAGCACCACCTATCGGAACCACGACAAAAACATCTGTGTATCCTCCAAACCCTTCCCTTTACATTCTTGCAAGTTGCATGCTTTACTTTCCGCTCCTCATATACTCTTTTGCATGCTTGCTTGAATTGTGTGGAGATTGCTTGACTTGTGCTAAGATAGCTAAAATCTACCAAGAACTAAAATTGGGAAAAGGCTAGATTTTTATTTGGTCAAGTAGTCTAATCACCCCCCTCTAGACATACTTTTGATCCTACATTGGAGCATCATTTAATTTTGCTAGGATTTGCTTGTTGTTATTTAGAATAATGTTTTACATCTTTTATCTCAATAAAAGTGGCAAGGATAGCCTTTACCATGCTTATCTTGCAAGTATATGAGTTGTTGTTTCAAAACAGAAAGTTTATCGATGTTGCAAAAATTCCCTAGAAAATTCAGAATGCGATAAAATGTTGAAACTTTTTGCACAATAAGCTCTGGTATATTGTATACAGTGTGGTAAATTTTCATAATTTTTGAAGTTAAATAAGTATTGATACTCTTGCATTCTTTACAGACTGTACTGTTTTGGCAGATTGTTGTTGTACTTGCATTGTTTGCATATGTTTGCCTGTTTAATGATTCTACTTGAGGATAGGAGTATTAAATATGTAGAGGCATTTAGTATACAATGTTGAATAATAATTTTAGTGATTTTCTACAGTAGAGAATGATATGGTTTTTGCATTGGTTTATACTAACTTGTCTCACGAGTTCTTGTTGAGTTTTGTGTGGATGAAGTTTTTGAGATTTAGGAAAACCGTGATATGAGAGGAATTAAGGAGACACAAAAGATCAAGCTTGGGGATGCCCAAGGCACCCCAAGATAATATTTCAAGAAGTCTCAAGCATCTAAGCTTGGGGATGCCCCGGTAGGCATCCCACCTTTCTTCATCAACAATTATTGGTTAGTATAGGTTGAGCCTAAGTTTTTGCTTCTTCACATGAGTTGTGCTATTCTTGGAATGTCATTTTGTTTTGTTTTGCTTGCTGTTTTAATAAAATACTTAGATCTGAAAGTTTTTCAATAAGAGAGAGTCCTCAAATAGCTACCCATTTACTGAACTAGTCGTTTGATCTTCACTTATATCTTTTTTGAGTAGCTTGTCATTTACTCTTGTGCTTCACTTATATCCTATGAGTAAATTGTTGAATAAATTGAATATAGTGAAGCTGAAATTACATGTTCATATCATGCCTAGTGGTAGCTTCACATTGGGTTTAGAAAGTGAAATCTTTTGAAGCTTGATAATCACAATATTGGTCCTACAAGCAATTCATGAATGATTAGTAGAAGGAAGAGAACTTTCACATGCAAATACACTATCTTGGAAATCTTTTGTGATTGTGAGCCCCCGTCAAAATATTATATGCCAAAATTGTTGACGTTGGACAAGGAAGACAACGTAATGATTTATATTTGTTCATATTCACATAGAATTTATATTGTCATATATCCTTCAACATGTGGTGCTTGCCCCCCATATTTGCTAGCCAAAAATTCTGCACCAAGTAGAGATACTACTTGTGCATCAAAAAACCCTTAAGCCCAAATCTTATTTTCAAGAGTCCACCATACCTACCTAAGGATTGAGCAAGATCCTTCAAGTAAGTTGTCTTGGTGCAATAAGGCAATAAAAATTGCCTCTAAAAGTGTTAGATCATTTAGTGTGAGAGAAAATTGAGCATTGTACGAACTTGTGATGGCAAAGAATAAAAGCGACAGACTGCATAATAAAGGTTTCTATCATAAGGGGCAATATAACATGACATTATTTTGCACTAAGGGATTGACCATACAAACAAAAAGCGCATGGCAACCTCTGCTTCCCTCTGCGAAGGGCCTAACTTTTACTTTTATGTATTTACTTTTATGCAAGAGTCAAAGTTTTTCTCTCTATTCCTTTTTATTTTTCTATTTTGGCAAGCATCATGTGATGTGGAAAGATCTAGGAACATATGTCCAGTTGGATATGGGTAGCATGAGTTATTATTGTTGACACCACCCTTGAGGTGAATACGTTGGGAGGCGAAATTATAAGCCCCTATCTTTCTATGTGTCCGGTTGAAACGTTTTGCTCATGTGTATGCGGTGAGTGTTAGCAATCATAGAAGACTATATGATGGTTGAGTGTGCGGAGCTCTTACTTAGAATCTGTTGAATAAGTTGAATTGCAATTGCTTGGCGACTGAGAACATAGGTTGTTGAGTTTCAAGAGAACTCGTTGTTTGAACCTTAACATGTGAATTGGTTGCTACTTTAACATGAGAAGTTTTATAAGAAAGAATTATTGTTATGATGCTAGGAAAAGTGATTGAAATTGTCATTGATCAAACTTGTGCACTTTGCAAGAATTCACACTTCATAAATTATTTATTTTATCATTTACCTACTCAAGGACGAGTAGGAATTAAGCTTGGGGATGTTTATACGTCTCCAACGTATCTACAATTTATGAAGTATTCATGTTGTTATATTATCATTGTTGGATGTTTACAACCATTTTATAGCAACTTTATATCATTTTTGGGACTAACCTATTGACCCAGTGCCCAATGCCAGTTGCTGTTTTTTGCTTGTTTTTTACATCGCAGGAAATCAATATCAAACGGATTCCAAACACCAAAAAAAATTGTGCATTTTTGGACCAGAAGACATACAATGGGCCAGAGAAGCACCTGGGGGGTGCCCCGAGGGTGGCACAACCCACCAGGGTGCACCTGTGGGCCTAGGCGCGCCCAGGTGGGTTGTGCCCACCTCGGTGGCCTCCCGTACCCCCTCTTCGCCCTATAAATCGTCAAATATTCCAAAAACCATCGTGGTAACCCTAGATCAGAAGTTCTGCCGTGGCAGGCCTCTGTAGCCATGAAAAACCAATCTAGATCCCATTCCAGCACTCTGTCAAAGGGGGAAATCATCACCGGTGGCCATCTTCATCATCCCGGCGGCCACCACGATGAGGAGGGAGTAGTCCACCCTCGGGGCTGAGGGTTTGTACCTGTAGCTCTCTCTCTCCCTCCCTCCCTCTCTCTCTCGTGTTCTTGAGATGGCATGATCTTGATGTATTGCGGGCTTTGTTAATATAGTTGGATCATGTGGTGTTTTCCCCTCTCTATCTTGTTGTGATGAATTCAGTTTTCCCTTTGAGATTTCGTTTTATCGGATTGAGAGTACTTGATATATGGCTTGCATATGAATACATGTGGTGACAATGGGGTATTATTTTGATTCACTTGATATATGTTTTGGCACTCAACTCACGGATTCCCGAGGTGACATTGGGGTAATCTACGCATAGGGGTTGATGCACGTTCTTGTCTTTGTTTCTCCGGTAGAAATCTTGGGGCACTCTTTGAGGTTCTTTGTGTTGGACTGAGTATTATGAATCTGAAATTATTTGGTGTTATTTTATTGCAAACTCCTGGATAGATCGATCAGAAAGAATAGCTTCGAGGTGGTTTCGTACCCTACAAATGATTTCTTCTTATGTTCTCCACTAAATAGGAACTTTGGAGTGATTCTTCATCACACGTTGAGGTAAGGTTATATGATCCAATTATATTAGCACTGTTGAGAGATTGCACTAGCGAAAGTACAGACCCTAGGCCTCATTTCCAAGCATTGCAAACCGTTTGTGCTCTGATTCATCAATTGCTACCTTGCTGTTTTTTATTGTTCTTATTACAAAAATCAATATCTACTATCCATATTACACTTGTATCACCATCTCTTCACCGAACTAGTGCACCTATTCAATTTGCCATTGTATTTGGTGTGTTGGGGACACAAGAGACTTTGTATTATTTGGTTGCAGGGTTGTTTGAGAGAGACCATCTTCATCCTACGCCTCCCACGGATTGATAAACCTTAGGTCATCCACTTGAGGGAAAATTGCTACTGTCCTACAAAACTCTACGCTTGAAAGGGGTATAGGTGTTAATGTCCCGCACAAGAGGGCTTTCACACTTAGCAAAGAAGAGAGGGTCGGCATGAAAAAAGCGAGGAGTGAAATGAAGCAGAATGAATTGTATGAAAGGTTGAGGAAGGACATGTATCCGGCTATTCGAAAGGATATTGAGGAGTCAATGATGATGCAAAAGACTCTAACACTAACAGATAGCTAGTAGATGGTTGGGGAGGCGGGCATGGAGGTTGCCGGTTATTGCGTGACAACACTGCACAAGAGTAGATGTGCATCAGCTGACCCCAACGACACTAAGACTGCAGCTGCTCATGATGATGCTATATCTGATCTATATGGAATGAAAGACAGACTAAAGGGCGTGCTTGCACATTATGAAGGTACATTAAAATGTGCAACAACCTGGGTTTTCCCACCCTTCTTGGAAGATGTCCTCTTGTTCGCACTACGCCATTGAAACCGGGCTGTGTGAAGTGCTACGTGACTGAAGTAAAGCCTGGATTCAATGAATTTGGCCTGAAGAATATCCTAGGAGACTTTGATGAGCAAAGGACCTTGGGAGAAACACTATTGCATCACATCCAATGGCCACAAAAGGAAATAGAGTTCATGGATGAGATCCCTGAAGCCCCCGCCAAGAGCAAGTAATGTCGCCCCTCAACTGGTGATGCTCTCCTTGCCACAGTAGCTCTCGTGTGCTTCCCCGAAAGAACCTAATACTCGTAATCCGACGGCTGATGCATCAACCTATGATAAGCCAGACCGACTTTGTGCCGTACAGGCCATGTCATCGTCCTCCCCAGAGCAGTCAGTGGCAAGGCCTACAACTACTGAAGACGCACCACTGGTTCAGATGCTGGCCGCTGAAGTAGCGGGGGAGACCCAACTACAACACATGCTCAGCAGACCAACCTGGTGGAATGGACTACTAAGCAGTCTGATGCTGTAGAACCGCCTGCTAAGCAGTCTGTAAGTCCAGAACTGACTGCTCATTAGTCT
This sequence comes from Triticum urartu, assembly GCF_056163025.1. Lineage (NCBI taxonomy): Eukaryota > Viridiplantae > Streptophyta > Magnoliopsida > Poales > Poaceae > Triticum > Triticum urartu. The sequence continues at coordinate 163,973,511 of NC_141878.1, read as the reverse complement.
GTCAGTCCGCAGCTGCATGATCAGCATACCAATGCGTCAACACTTCCTACTCAACAAACCAACGCGTTGGCACGGCCTCATCAACACACTGATAAGTTGACACCACCTGCGCAGAAACCCAACATAGCTTCAACACATGGTCAGCAGTCCAATGCCTCTGCTCCTACAGCCTAGCAGTCCGTCACAGCAGCACCGCCAGCTCAGTGGTCCGGCATAGCTAAATCGCGTGCTAAGCAGTCCGTTGAAGCTTCACCGTCTGCTAAGCAGTCCGTCGAAGCTTCACTATCTGCTCGGTAGTCTGCCTTTCAACCAACCAGACGTTGTACCGGAAGTGCTTCAAGTACCAAGAAGGAAGCAGGCAAAAAGGCAGCACCCATGAGGAAGCGCGCCGTGAGAGCGAAGAGGAAAGAGAATGATTTCCTCTTACTTAAAACACTCATCGCCCAAAACTAAATTAATAGCAAGTTGTTTGAATCGGGGAGTAATATTATTTCCGACGGCATGAATGATGAAGAAATAGATTTGTTGTTTGCTAAAAATAAAGCAGACATACTTGAAGCACATAATTACATCCATGCAGTTGCCGCAAGTTACATAAATATTGCATGGTTCAAATGTTAGTAGGTCATCATGTTCTGCTAGTCCACTACAAAAGAGATCATTTCCGACACGATGCTGGTTCCATTAGTGTGAGTTACAAGGACTTACATCTCTTATTCAACCACAACGAGCTTGATGCCACTCTTGTTAGATGACTGATTTTGTAAGTACTTACCAAACTCTGATCAAATTCTCCATACAAGGCTGTAAATGATAAACAACTAACTGCATTTTATTGCTCTCAGGGGATTGAATGCGCAGAGAAGAAAAAGGGAGAGCGTGTATTTCGTAGATCCTGCATTAGCAAATGGCACACCATTAGATGGTAAGGACCAACGGGGCTGGGCCATTAACACGTCCATTCGTATATTCGAAAACACGTCCCATGCAAAATCATTTCTCTGGACATATCATGAACGATAAGTCAAGTAAACAAGCACGCATACACTGATTGTCTTTCAGATTTCAACATAATTCGTAAGTTCATGTCTTTCTTAATATGTAGCAATAATTGGATATTGGTATTCATTGTTCCAAACAAGAACACAACTTACAACATGGATTCTCTCAACGAGTCATCAAATGCTCAAGATCTAACGCATCTTCATCAATTCATGGATAGGTATTGAATTCTATGATGTTGAAATTAATTTGCATTCATATCTGGTTCAATAATTGATGTTGTCAAAATTCATTTTCATTTGCAGTGTGCTCGCATTGTGGAAAACTAAACCAGGGAACCTGTTCAAGAGGGAACTACCTGTGCAGCACGAGATCGTTTCTCCGGTAACACACCGAAATCCGTTATTTTCGGAAAATGTATCCAATAGTCTGCAAATACCTTTTCATACGCTAGTCAAGTGTTCAAGCTTCTAAATAAACCTCTTTCTATTTCTGTCCAAAGAAAAAAATACATCTAATAGTGGTTAGGTTGTTCCTAACATGACAAATACATAACTAATTATGTACTAAAAAATTTAGTGTCCTCAGTAACAAGCAGGGACGAACCTTTTTGGATACTATGTTTGCAGACACATGATCTCCATCTGCAAATCTGCTGATAGTTGTGAAGATGCTCTCAAATTAGTACCAGTAAGTCCATCTTAATTAATATCTTCTACTCCACTCATATGACACATTCTGATCTTAAAAATACTGCAGCTCATCCTAGAACCGAGGACCCCTGAACTGCTCCCCGTTGGTGAATTGCTGATGGTTCGGAGACTTATCAGCGACTTCTTCCTGAATCACTACATCAATCCCACTAGTGATAATGAAGATTTCATCATGTCTTCTCCTGAAACATTGAGTAAGAGTTAGCCGCTAAACATATATGCATGGATCCATTGTTTTCCATCAGATGAGGTCTTCGTATTTCGTACACTATGATTAATTATGCAATGCATATATATGTCGACAAGTCATTGGAATTTAGCTACCATTTGTTCAATTGCAATTGTTGTGAAATCTGATGAATGTTCTTCCTGTGGACACTATTTGTTCAATTGAATATTGTGGTGAATTTTCCTTTTGCATGCTGACTCAAATGGGATATTTTTGTTTTAACCTGGCAATTGCTCCGCACACGGTTCAACTAAATGAGTGTGTGCGATCCATATCGGAAAGCATACGTCAATTCTAGAGGAATCGCTGATGATACACAGCAGATCACAGACGATTTGCAGCACTACTACGTGTGTGTAGGGGCTCTAGAACCGTTGGTGATATCACATTATTGCACATGAGTGCTCGGAGTAAACCGTGCCCAATGTAAAATACAATCCAGTCGTAAAATTTTCAGGAATCATGTGGGATCCCAAACGAAACGCGCATGTCACTCTTGCCGCAACCGTCGGTGATACACAACAAATAACAAATGGTCTGCAGCACTTGTATGTGTGTGAAGGGGCTCCTGAACCATTTGTGATTGAACATTATTACACACGATAATTGTTGGGAAACCTGTGCGATGGAGTCTTGCATGGCAGATGGTTCCACAGAAAACTTGTGTGCGATGGGGCACACATCGCACCCAGTTCATATGTTGGCCCGTGTGCCTAACATACTATTTCCGAAACCGTTCATTACGACACACCATTTGGTTTCACCGCGTCACTAGAAATGTTTAATCACTGATCCCACACATGTGAAAGAATTTAGTGTGTGCTGCATCGCATACGATTACATTTGGCAAGGCCTCTGCATCATGGCTCCATATCCCCAATGGTTTTTGGGTCGTGTGGGAAGGACCCCCTATTGCAATCACTCACTTGGTGATGGTTCAAAATTTCGCCGCGTAAAGGGGTTAAAAACCGTGTGTATAGCACCTCACTGTACCAGTGATGCTTCCTCCAATCCTGGAACATGTAATTAATTGTTTGTATTTATGAGGATAGAAACCAATGGGTGTTACAATTGCTATCTAGAGCCACTATTCCTCCCAGCTTCTGTCCTCAATTCTAAATCTAAGGAGAGGTTCGATGCAGATTTTCTCGGCAGTCGTAATACCGGTCTGAGGTTGATCGATATGAACCTTGGAGCGGCGAGACATTCTGGCACTAAGGAAAAGTAACACGCAGATCTAGGAGTACTTCACGCAAGACATGGTAGATGTCACCGCGCAGAATTTGGAGTCAGAAAATCTCATGAAGCAGATCCTAGATCGGTTCATGGATCTAACGGAGGAAGGTCGCAACACATTGCCATGATGGAGTTGCTGGAAGTGCATACCAACCATACTAAGAAGAGGGCATATGAGATCGAGAACTGGACCATGTTGTTACCACTTCTACAACAACCCCCTCCTCCACAACCGTCACGAGCATCATTGACACCGTTGTCACAAGCTTCTACGTGCAAAATAGTGGGCGACAAAGCAACGCCGATGAACAAATGCATCAGAGTGTTGGAAATATGCCTTAGAAGCAATAGTAAAATGTTGTTCCATTTTCTATTTTAATAATTTAAATTCCAATTTCTATCCTATAACTCCAATGGTTCTTGTATACGAGATTCATAGGAAGACTCAATTGCAGGTGTGAACAAATAAACACCAAGAAGATCCCTAGTGTTGCCTCTAGAACCAGCTATGTATTATTGATGATCCACTCGATATTATATGATCCATCATTGTTTGTCCAGACACCATGATTGATATGATAGGGATACCAGAATACAGAAACAAAAAAAGATAACAAAATTGCTAACAAGGATAACTGGGTATAGTGATCAACGTGTTGCTTCGCAAGGATATTGATAAAAGTCTCACCTTAGTGTTTGTAAACATATCGTGACGCAAATGAAATTGCATACGATAACAAAAAATTCGCTCAATGAAGTTCTTCGTTGATATGTGGGGATTATTACGTGTGGCTGGACCCTTCTAATAATTATTGAATGAAAGGTGTTCCAGACATGTCCAGATATTACTGAAACCTGTAAGGTCACACGCTTAATGGTTAGCTCTATGTATGAGAATTAGGAGATGATGGAGAATAGGAGGATGGGGTCCGAAAGTCTTATGTATGTATGGTTCGAGGAGGTCCCAGGAGCATTCGAAATATCTCTAGAAACTCTTGGAAGGCCCAGAAATCTTCTAGAAGGGTCCGAAAGGTTCTGAAACCTTCCAAGACATTATAGGGGTCCTTAGTGGGTTTTCCCTTGCTGAGCTAGGGGCAAATCCCACTTGGGACAAATTGGTCAAGCCCCAATAGGAAAGCTTGAGGTCCAAGGGAAACTGGAGCATAATGCTTGGAGGATTCCACCTCTAGGTTTAGCCAAACCCTAAGGAGGGTTTCCTCCCTCCCCAAGTCCGACTAGCCCCTCCCCTCCACCTATTTATAGGTGGGGGTATACCCTAAAGGCACAACAAGCCTGGAGGTGTCCCCTCCCCCTACTCGCTAAGTGTTGTTGTTCTATAATGAGTCCATTTTGCATCATGCTTTTATATCGATATTTATTGCATTATGGGCTGTTATTACACATTATGTCACAATACTTATGCCTTTTCTATCTTATTTTACAAGGTTTACATGAAGAGGGAGAATGCCGCAGCTGGAATTCTGGGCTGGAAAAGGAGCAAATATTAGAGACCTATTCTGCACAAGTCTAAAAGTCCTGAAACTCCACGAAAGTCAGTTTTGGAATATATAAAAAATATTGGGCGAATGAAGCACCAGAGGGGGGCCACCCACTGTCCACGAGGGTGGAGGGCACGCCATACCCCCTGGGCGCGCCCCCATGCCTCGTGGGCCACCTGGAAGTCCCCCGATGCCCATCTTCTGGTATAAGGTGTCTTTTGCCCTGGAAAAAAATTAGAAGGAAGCTTTCAGGACGAAGCGCCTCCGTCTCAAGGCGGAACCTTGGCGGAACCAATCTAGGGCTTCGGTGGGGCTGTTCTAACAGGGAAACATCCCTCCGAGAGGGGGAAATCGTCACCACCGTCATCACCATCGATCCTCTCATCGGGAGGGGCCAATCTCCATCAACATCTTCACCAGCACCATCTCCTCTCAAACCCTAGTTCATCTCTTGTATCCGATATTTGTCTCAAAACCTCAGATTGGTACCTGTGGGTTGCTAGAAGTGTTGATTACTCCTTGTAGTTGATGCTAATTTGTTTATTCGGTGGAAGATTATATGTTCAGATCCTTTATGCACATTAATACCCCTTTGATTATGAACATGGATATGATTTGTGAGTAGTTACGTTTGTTCCCGAGGACATGGGAGAAGTCTTGTTATAAGTAGTCATGTGAATTTGGTATTCGTTCGATATTTTGATGAGATGCATGTTGTCTTTCCTCTAGTGGTGTTATGTGAACGTCGACTACATGACACTTCACCATTTTTTGGGCCTAGGGGAAGGCATTGGGAAGTAATAAGTAGATGATGGGTTGCTAGAGTGACAGAAGCTTAAACCCTAGTTTATGCGTTGCTTTGTAAGGGGCTGATTTGGATCCATATGTTTCATGCTATGGTTAGGTTTGCCTTAATTCTTCTTTCGTAGTTGCGCATGCTTGCGAGGGGGGTTAATCATAAGTGGGATGCTTGTCCAGGGAAGGGAAGTACCCAAGCACTGGTCCACCCACATATCAAATTATCAAAGTAACGAATGTGAATCATATGAGCATGATGAAAACTTGCTTGACGATAATTCCCATGTGTCCTCGGAAGCACTTTACTTTATATAAGAGTTTGTCCAGGCTTGTCCTTTGCTACAAAAAAAGATTGGGCCACCTTGCTGCACCTTGTTTACTTTTGTTACTTGTTACCCATTATGAATTACCTTATCACAAAACTATCTGTTATCGATAATTTCAGTGCTTGCAGAGAATACCTTATTAAAAACTGCTTGTCATTTCCTTCTGCTCCTCGTTGGGTTCGACACTCTTACTTGTCAAAAGACAATGATAAATCCCCTATACTTTCGGGTCATCAAGACTCTTTTCGGGCACCGTTGCCGGGGAGTGAAGCGCCTTTGGCAGGTGGAATTTGGTAAGGAAAAATTTATATAGTGTGCTGAAATTTACTGTCACTTGTTACTATGGAAAATAATCCTTTGAGGGGCTTGTTCGGGGTATCTTCACCCTGACCAGTAGTGCAAAGAGTTTCTCCTCAACCTACTGAACTTACTGAAAATGTTTACTTTGAAATTCCTTCAGGTATGATAGAGAAACTGCTAGCTAATCCTTTTACAGGAGATGGAACATTACATCCTGATATGCACCTAATCTATGTGGATGAAGTTTGTGGATTATTTAAGCTTGCATGTATGCCCGAAGATGTTATCAAGAAGAAGGACTTCCCTTTATCATTGAAGGGAAATGCATTGACATGGTTTAGGCTATGTGATGATATTGGATCATGGAACTACAACCGATTGAAATTGGAATTTCATCAGAGGTTTTATCCTATGCATCTGGTTCATCGCGATCGTAATTATATATATAATTTTTGGCCTCACAAAGGAAAAAGCATCGCTCAAGCTTGGGGGAGGCTTAAGTTAATGTTATATTCATGCCTCAATCATGAGCTCTCAAGAGAAATTATTTTTCAAAATTTTATGCTCGGCTTACTCTCAATAATCGCTCCATGCTTGATATTTCTTGTACTGGTTCTTTTATGATGAAGACTATTGAATTCAGATGGGATTTATTGTAAAGAATTAAACACAACTCTGAAGATGGGAACTCGATGAAGGTAAGGAGTCATGTATAACACCTAAGTTTGAATGTGTTAAATCTTTTTTGGATATCGATGCTTTTCATGAATTTAGCACTAAATATGGACTTGACTCTGAGATAGTAGTTTCTTTCTGTGAATCATTTGCTACTCATGTTGATCTCCCTAAGGAGAAGTGGTTTAAATATCATCCTCCCATTGAAGTAAAAGTATTTGAATCTATTAAAGTTGAAGAAAAGACTATCACTTATAATGTTGATCCTATTGTTCCTACCGCTTATATTGAGAAACCACCTTTCCCTGTTAGAATAAAGAATCATGCTAAAGCTTCAACTGTGGTTTGTAAGAGTAATGCTAGAACACCTACACCCTCTGAGAAAATTAAATTTGAACCTAATATTTCTATGATTAAGGATCTCTTGGTCGATAATCTTGATGGGCATGTTATTTACTTCTGTGATGAAGCTGCTAGAATTGCTAGACCCGATACTAAAAATAAACATAGACCTATTGTTGGCATGCCTGTTGTTTCTGTTAAAATAGGAGATCACTGTTATCATGGCTTATGTGATATGGGTGCTAGTGTCAGTGCAATACCTTATACTTTATATAAAGAAATTATGCATGATATTGCACCTGCCGAGATAAAAGATATTGATGTTACTATTAAGCTTGCCAATAGAGATACTATTTCACCAGTTGGGATTGTTAGAGATGTTGAAGTCTGCTACCTCTTGAGCATGCGTAGGTTTTCCATTGAAGAGGAAAGGGTGATGCAGCAAAGTAGTGTAAGGATTTCCCTCAGTTTTTGAGAACCAAGGTATCAATCCATTAGGAGATTACACGCAAGTCGCCTAGTACGTACCTGCACAAACAATCAAGAACCTTGCAACCAACACGATAAAGGGGTTGTCAATCCCTTCACGGCCACTTTCAAAAGTGAGATCTAATAAAGATAATAAGATAAATATTGTTGGTATTTTTGTTACTCCCTCCATTCCCTTATACAAGGCCACAAACTCATATTACAGGTACCAAGATAAAATTTAATGACTCCTTTGCAAGTCAACTTTTCTTTTTGTTAACTAAAATCATTAATACACCACAAGCATGCAACCAATGAAATGTGAAGGAAGTGGCTGAGTGTCATTATGACTACATGCATGTAAGTATTAAAAAGTTGCTAGTACGAGGAAACATCATTAATTTTTGCCTCGATTACTGTTGGTGGCCCTGTATTCATGCAAAATGTATTTTTGATAGTGGCCTTATATAAGGGAATGGAGGGAGTATATAGATTGAAAAGTAAAGATTGCAAAATAAAATAAATAGTAAACTAGAACTGTATATCAGAAACTTATATGATATAAAACAGACCCGGGGCCATAGGTTTCACTAGTGGCTTCTCTCATGATAGCATGTATTATGGTGGGTGAACAAATTACTGCCGAGCAATTGATAGAAAAGCGCATATTTATGAGAATATCCAGGCATGATTATGAACATAGGCATCACGTCCGTGTTAAGTAGACTGAAACGATTCTGCATCTACTACTATTACTCCACACATCGACCGCTATCCAGCATGTATCTAGAGTATTAAGTTCATAAGAACAGAGTAATGTTTTAGGCAAGATGACATGATGTAGAGGGATAAACTCAAGCAATATTATATAAACCCCATCTTTTTATCCTCGATGGCAACAATACAATACGTGCCTTGCTGCCCCTACTGTCACTAGGAAAGGACACTGCAAGATTGAACCCAAAACTAAGCACTTATCCCATTGCAAGAAAGATCAATCTAGTAGGCCAAACTAAACCGATAATTCAAAGAGACTTGCAAAGATATCAAATCATGCATATAAGTATTCAGAGAAGAACCAAATATTGTTCATAGATAAACTTGATCATAAATCCACAATTCATCGGATCTCGGCAAACACACCGCAAAAGAACATTACATCGAACAGATCTTCAAGAACATCGAGGAGAACTTTGTATTGAGAACCAAAGAGAGAGAAGAAGCCATGTAGATAATAACTATGGACCCGAAGGTCTTTGGTAAACTACTCACACATCATCGGAGAGGCTATGGTGTTGATGTAGAAGCCCTCCGTGATCGAATCCCCCTCTGGCAGATCGTTGGAAAAAGGTCCCCAGATGGGATCTCACGAGTACAGAAGGTTGCGGCGGTGGAAAAGTGGTTTCGTGGCTCTCCTAGATGTTTTTAGGGTATAAGAGTATATATAGGCGAAAGAAGTATGTCGGTGGAGCTACGAGGGGCCCAAAAGGGTGGGGGTGCGCCTACCCCCCTGGGCGCGCCCTCCTGCCTCGTGGCCGCCTCGTTGCGTCTCTAACTTCCACTCCAAGTCTCGTGGATGACGTTTGTTCCAAGAAAGATCCTCACGAAGGTTTCGCTCCGTTTGGATTCTGTTTGATATTCCTTTTCTGCGAAACACTGAAATAGGCAAAAAAATAGAAACTGGCACTGGGCCTCCGGTTAATAGGTTAGTCCCAAAAATAATATAAAAGTGCATATTAAAGCCCATTAAACATCCAAAACAAATAATATAATAGCATGGAACAATCAAAAATTATAGATACGTTGGAGACGTATCAAAGTCTTGCGTGGGAAAATTAAATATCCTACTGATTTTCTTGTTCTTGCTTCCCCACAAGATGACTTTTGCCCCATTATATTTGGTAGACCCTTCTTGAATACTGTTAATGCTAAGATAGACTGCGAAAAGGATATTGTTACTGTTGGTTTAGGGGATATGTCTCATGATTTTAATTTTGCTAAATTTCGTAGACAACCCCATGATAAAGAATTGCCTAGTAAAGATGAAATTATTGGTCTTACTTCTATTGTCGTGCCTCCTAATAATCCTTTAGAACAATATTTGCTAGATCATGAAAATGATATGTTTATGAATGAAAGAAGGAAAATAGATGAAGTATTCTTTAAACAGGGACCTATTTTGAAACACAACTTGCCTGTTGAAATTCTAGGGGATCCCCTCCACCCAAGGGTGATCCCGTGTTTGAGCTTAAACCATTACCTGATACTCTTAAATATGCTTATCTTGATGAAAAGAAGATATATCCTGTTATTATTAGTGCTAACCTTTCAGAGCAGGAAGAATAGAAATTATTGAAAACTCTAAAGAAGCACCATGCTTCTATTGGATATACTCTTGTAACGCCCCGAGACCGATGCGCCAGGTGTCTTCTAGTTATTTGATGTTGTTGCCATGTCATTTGCTTGCATGTTGCATCTTATCATGTCATCATGTGCATTGCATCATCATGTTTTCAAAACTTGCATTCGTCCGGGTTCTCCCAGTTCTCCCCGTTGTCCGTTCTGAGCCCAGACACACTTGCACGCGCCCGCGGCATGTCCGAAATATTATTTTATAAGTGGTCGGAAAATGTTCTCAGAATGAGATGAGAGTTGGTGTGTGGTCTTGTTATAGTGTAGATAGACAGCCTGTCAAATTTCATCGCATTCGGAGTTCATTTGATGCCCCAACGGAAAACTATAGCGACATTATAGTCGGTCAAATGTCGGACGTTTTTGGTCTCCGGAAACAGTCGCCGGGCCTCTATCTCTCTTCTCTCCTCTCTGCCCGAGGCCTTCTGCACAACCCACACGCTCCAATGTACCCCTCCTCATGTCCGGAGCCGTCGGATCGTGATTGGAGGCTCCGAAAACCCCTCCTAACCCCCTAACCCTAGCATCTGTCTATATATAGCCCTACCCCTGCCAAAAATGGCCTAAACCTCCCCCCCCCCCGCAGCCGCCGTCGTCTCCTACCTCGCTTTCAGTGCCCAACCAGCACCTCGCCGCCACTTGTCGCCGCCAGAGCCACCCGCCGCCGCCGCCACATCAGCCGCACCGCCCCTGCACCCACTCCCGCATCGCCGCGTGTCCTCCCCTGCGCCCCACTTCGCCGCGGCCCTTAGAGCCCATGGGAGGCCCGCTCCGGGCCGCCCGGGCCCAAATCGCCCTGCCACGGAGCGCCCGAGCACGCTCGCTCGCCCACTCGTATGCCTCCTCCCGCTGGAGCCCCGCGCCACCTCGCGCTTCGCCTCCTTCTACCGGCCACCGGAGTGCTGCCGCCGGCGACCTCCACCTGAGGCCAGAGCTCCACCGTCCCTCTCTCTTCTCTCTTTCTTCTCCTCCCAGCGCTCACCTCTCGTTCTGTCTGTCGCAGGTGAGGCTATCGCTACCAGATCCGGCCAACCTTGCATCGCCGGGCGCCACCGGCGTCGGGAATCCGCCCGAATCTGGTGCCGCCGTTCAACCCCAGCTCCTCCCCACGTCATTTCGCCAGAGTCTGCAAGCCGCCGCCGCTCGTCCTTGTCGGGAGGAGGACAACGGCGTCCGCATCACTGACCTCGTCCACGCAGGTGGGCCGGCCTCCTCTCCAACCGCGGCCCAGCACCGCTTCCAGTCGGGCCAGATCCGCGCCGCCCCTTCCAGCCTACCTCTTCACCGAACCGGGCCTCAGCCCATGGTGAGCGCCCCAGCAGCCTGCAGATTCGGCCCGTGATATTGTTTTTTCAGTTCAGGAGGTTTTTCCTAATATTCCAGAGAAGACCTGTTTTGCAGAAAAGTCCCTAGATTTCATGCATTTAATAACTCATGAACCGTGCATCGGATTAAAATTATTTATATATGAAACTTTCTTAGAATTGCATCTAGTTTCATAATATGTCATTTTCATCCATGTTTAAAATGTTTAAAATGCTGTTTGGTTAAATTTGCTCCCATGCCATGCTAAAATGGTTTAATTCATAACTAAATAACTGTAACTCGGAATTTAATAATCTTTATATGTAAATGGGGTAGAAAAATTCCTAGTTTAACTTGGTTCACTTACTTTGCATATTTAATAACTCTAAAATTATGATTAGGGCAGAACAGTACCAAACCTTAAAATATGCATATGAGGATTTACCGGAATTGTTGTTCGTTGCTTCCGGCCTCATTTAAACTTGACTAGATAGGTAGTTTTACTTTGCTTCACCCTCTTGCCATGTTTAACAACATTTAATATTGTTGGGTACATAAACAAGATCGAACTAAATAACTTGTTGTGGTGTTTCGTCAATATGCAACTCGTTGCATATTGAGCTCCACGTAACTTGTAGTATTGTTTGTTGCACTTTGCCATGCCATGCCTCATTAAACCGGACATGCATCATAATTGTTTGTGCATCATGCCATGCTTATGTGGTGGTTGTTTACTATGTTGTTTGCTTCTTTCTGGTGTGCTTCTTTGTGTTGTATCCGGAACGTCATGTTGTGAGGATTCGTTCGACAATGTCCGTTTGTCTTCTTCATGGACTCGTTCTTCTTCCTTGCGGGATTTCAGGCAAGATGACCATACCCTCGAAATCACTTCTATCTTTGCTTGCTAGTTGCTCGCTCTTTTGCTATGCCTATGCTGCGATACCTACCACTTGCTTATCATGCCTCCCATATTGTTGAACCAAGCCTCTAACCCACCTTGTCCTAGCAAACCGTTGATTGACTATGTTACCGCTTTGCTCAGCCCCTCTTATAGCGTTGTTAGTTGCAGGTGTAGATTGAAGTTCGTTCCTTGTTGGAGCATGGAGATGTTGTTCCTTGTTGGAACATGTTTACCTATTGGGATATCACAATATATCTTATTTAATTAATGCATCTATATACTTGGTAAAGGGTGGAAGGCTCGGCCTTATGCCTGGTGTTTTGTTCCACTCTTGCCGCCCTAGTTTCCGTCATATCGGTGTTATGTTCCCGGAGTTTGCGTTCCTTACGCGGTTGGGTTATAATGGGAACCCCTTGACAGTTCGCCTTGAATAAAACTCCTCTAGCAAGGCCCAACCTTGGTTTTACCATTCGCCTCCTAGCCTTTTTTACCTTGGGTTAGGCCAGCCCAAGGGTCATCTTTATTTTAACCCCCCCGGGCCAGTGCTTGTTTAAGAGTTGGTCCGAAACAGAGCCACTTGCGGCGCCACCTCGGGGAAACTTGAGGGCTGGTTTTAGCTGTACGTAGTGTTCATCCGGTGTTGCCCTGAGAACGAGATATGTGCAGCTCCCATCAGGATGTCGGCGCATCAGGCGGTCTTACTGGACTTGTTTTACCATTGTCGAGGATGTCTTGAAGAACCGGGATACCGAGTCTGATCAGAATGTCTCGGGAGGAGGTCTATTCCTTCGTTGACCGTGAGAGCTTGTCATGGGCTAAGTTGGGACACCCCTGCAAGGATTTGAACTTTCGAAAGCCGTGCCCGCGGTTATGGGCAAATGGGAATTTGTTAATGTCCGGTTGTAGAAAACCTAAAGTTGACCTTAATTAAAATGCATCAACCGCGTGTGTAACCGTGATGGTCTCTTTACGGCGGAGTCCGGGAAGTGAACACGGTGTTGGAGTTATGCTTGACGTAGGTTGTTTTAGGATCACTTCTTGATCATACTTTCACTACCGTGCTTTGCCTTCTCTTCTCGCTCTTATTTGCGTATGTTAGCCACCATATATGCTAGTCGCTTGCTGCTGCTCCACCTCATACCTTTACCTTAACCATAAGCTTAAATAGTCTTGATCGCGAGGGTGTGAGATTGCTGAGTCCCCGTGGCTCACAGATACTTCCAAAACCAGCTTGCAGGTGCCGATGATGCCATTCCAGGTGACACAACCAAGCTCAGGAGGAGCTCAATGAAGATCTTGTCCTTTGTGTCGTATCGTTCTAGTTGATCAGTAGTGGAGCCCAGCTGGGGTCGACCGGGGACCTTTGTCGCTTTTGGGGTTCTTCTTTTATTTTGGTTCTGTAGTCGGACCTTGATTGTATTTGGATGTTGTAATGCTTTATTCATGTATTGTGTGAAGTGGCGATTGTAAGCCAACTATGTATCTTTTCCCCTATTGTATTACATGGGCTGTTTGCGAAGATTACCTCACTTGCGACATTGCTTTCGATGCGGTTATGCCTATAAGTCGTGCTTTGACACATGGGAGATATAGCCGCATCGAGGGTGTTACAAGTTGGTATCAGAGCCTTCCCCGACCTTAGGAGCCCCATTGCTTGATCATTTTTAACGGCCGAGTTGAGTCTAGAAAAATGTTTTGAGTCATTTAGGAATTATATATCAGAGAGTTTAGGAATTCTTTTTACTCCTCAGTCCCTTCGTCGCTCTGGTGAGGCATCCTGACATAGAGTTTTGACTCTTCTCTTCTCAAATTTCACTAAATTTTTTTTAGGATCACGCGGGTATCTTGGAACCATTCCGATGGTTTTGTGACGAGAACATTGTCTTGGTGCCTCCTGTCAGGGGTTTTGTGGCAGTGTCCCGGGGAATTGAGCTCCGAGGTGTTGTCGTCACAATTTTATCGTTGCAGTTCTGGAATACCTGAGTTTAGTATGCCAACATCGAAAATCTCTTTTATGCAGTTCGTTGGTGAGATAACCTCGACGCCACCCAGTACTAGGGCGGGAGTTCGGGAGTATCGCCATAACTTGTATAACAGATGCTTTTCAAAGGTTGAGGTAGATGATTTCCGAAGGTTTCTTGGTTATGTGTTGAAGGATGGATACAGCTGGATGTAGGATTTGTTAGTTTTGGGTGAGATATTATGCTTCCCCTGTATCCCCAACACCTGATTGCATAACCGGAGAAATTTCTGGAGTTTATAAGTGGGAATTCAAGTAGATCTTAGGATATCTTTCGACAGATGTATGATATGAAATTGGGGTTCGACGTCTAGTGGTCCGCCTATTCACGGTCGGTTTTACAGTGGTCTCGTTGTGTCTTAAAGAGTCCTTGGCTATGCCGACTCGGGGACGCTTCGTATGTCATGTGCACTGCCTTGTACATGATGGTGCTGTACGATCGAGCCCGTGTAGGCCCCACCACGAAAACTTCGGATGAAATCTCTATCATATGTTTGTTCCAGCTTATTCTACAAGAAAATCCTTTGTTTTGTTTTGAGTTGTGGTATTCGAGTTGCTTCAAAGTCAAATGTTGATTCCATACCTTTCCTAAGTGGTGTTCTCATACCCCGATGTGAATACCAATCCTTCTCGATCATCAAGTTTTTCATGGCAATCCTTTTCACCGGTGTGCTTCTCTTCAAGTGGATCCGATCATTTCTACAACCGTAAGATCAATTATCAGTTCTTCTCAACGGTGTTTGCTTCATCCGTTCCAAGTTGTCTTTGTTTTCCCACCCTCCCACCCTTGTTTTCTTCAAGGACTCAGATTTCTATATCAAGTATCCTTTTATTTTTGTGAAGTCTCTCCATTCTTTTCCGTCAATGTTCTTACCCGGTGGTTTCCATGAAGATGTTATACTAGTTCGTCATTCTTCATTCTTTTCTTCTCCGGTGGTTTCAAATCAAGCTTTCGGTGTTGATCTCATATCCCTTTTCCCTCATTTCAAATACGTTCTCATACCGGCGCACCTCATAATAATTCATTTCTCGCTATTCATTTGTTCCGGAGTGCTCAAGATATCTCAATGGGCTCGTCTTGTCATTCAAGATCCGTTCAACGTATTTTGGGGTTGTTATCTCATTCAAGCCATTTAATTCAACTGGTGCTTTCTCTCTTTTAAATCGTTCAACGGTGTTTTCTTTTCAGTGGGCCCTAACCCACAGGTATTTTTCCAGGATCTTACCTGACTCTTCTTATTTTCCCGGTGTAAATCTCAAATTCTTTTCCAAGTTTGACGTAAGAATGATTCATCATCAGTCATATGTATTTCTCCAAGATCTTTCAAATTCTTTTCATCGTTGGCTCAACCTTTTCCATTTTTATCCTGGAGTGTCTCAACAATTCTTGGTGGTGTTTCTCGTTGTCATTCTCACATTTTGAAGACCGAAGAAGAGTTTTTACCTCCAAATATTGCTCCATTCTCTTCAAGATTTGTGATTCCACCTTGTTGCCATCCTCTCATAATTATATTCGATTGTGAGAATTTTTTTCACCCACCCGGAGTAATTCAATATTCTTTTCAGTTTGTTTCTCCGGAGCTCATCACCTCAGAAGTATTCATTCTCAGCTTTCAGCTCTCTTTCTCTAAATCTTACTGGTGTGTCATTCAATATTCTCTAATCAGTTTGTGATCCCTTCGTTCACTTGTATCTAAATCCTCTCAAGCATCTTCGTGTATTTGCTGATTCTTCCCGGTGTTTCTTTACGTTTTATTCGTTCCTTTTCAATTCTCATGGTGGTTCGTTCAAGAGTTCTCGTCATTCGTTGTCATATCAATTCTCTCGTTCTTTCAAATCCTACCGGTGGTTCGTCGAAGACCTTCTCAACTTTGTGCTATATCTATCTTAATCTTTTCTACGAGAATAAGCAATATGCCAAATCCGTTCATTGTCCTCAATTTAATTGATGAAGGATAAGCATAATGTAATTCTTATTCTTGTTTCATCCAAGAGATTAATTCCTTATTCCGGAGGCTCATCAAATTCTCGGTATCATTTGTCTCATCTTTTCTTTCCCGGAGTTGCAGGCTCTCTCAATTATATCATCGCGAAGATCCATCTAATCATTACAAGGATTCACCTTGTGTTTTCAGCTTCTCTCCCTTTTTCCATTTGATCATTCTTTTGTTTAACAGAGATCTTCATGGAGGCTCTACATAATGATTCATCAAGGATTTAATCCGTTCTGAAACGTTCATCAAGATTATTTTCAGAGGAGTTCAAGCATTCTTAATCTCGCATTCCGAAGTGCATTTCTTTCGTCCATATCATTGGAGGTGGTATTATGTCATTCTTCATAATTTGAGTTCATGTTTCATGACCCACATGTTGTTAGGAATGAGGTATTTCAAATCCATCAACCTCTCCGTTGGAATTACCTTGGGTTATATTTCACCTAAAACCTTCCCTAAGGATTGTTTCGATTTACAGTGCTTACCAATGACCCAAGTTCTTCATTTATCCTCCCGGTGAAATAGGTTTTCTCGTCTCCTCGTTCATATCAATCCTATTCTTTTCCCGTGAGTGGCAGGTGGTCACCTCATGATTTGAGATGTATTCCATAAGACCATATCAAGCTTATTCTTTTCGTTGTTGGTTTTCCAACAACTCCATTCTACCATTTGTTGTAAGCATGCTCCCTCAAGATCTTGTTTCCCTTCATTCATTCCATTCCTTTTTTTTCTGGAGGCATTGTGATGTTGCTCTCTTCAACCCATCTTCTTGTTTTGTCAGGATCATGTTCTTTTCTTGGGTTATCCATTTAACCGGAGTGTCATGCCCTCTTTTCAAGTTCTTCCCATTCTGTCAAGTTTTGGCTCCCTTCTCAACCGGAGTGCCGTCTGAAATCGTTCTTACCCCTTGTTACATTCATTCAATAGTTTCGGAGGCAGTGTGTTGTGATTTCATCAAGTATGTTCTCATCTGGCCAAGTTCTTATTCAATTCCTTTTCTTTTCAATCGGAGTGCTGCCTGAAGTTGTTCTCCCTTGTTCCTCTTTTTCTAACGGAGTGTTTTTCAACTTCGTTCATCTCTGTTGCTTTCTTTCTGTGTTTTGTTCAAACTTTCAAGGTTTGTCATTTCACTCGTTTGTCAAAGAAGCAACTTAATTTTACCTCTTCTCTTTCTATTCAATTTGTCCCTCTGGTGCCATTCTAGATCTCAGGACGAGATCCTCTCGTAGTGGTGGAGTGTTGTAACGCCCCGAGACCGATGCGCCAGGTGTCTTCTAGTTATTCGATGTTGTTGCCATGTCATTTGCTTGCGTGTTGCATCTTATCATGTCATCATGTGCACTGCATCATCATGTTTTCAAAACTTGCATTCGTCCGGGTTCTCCCAGTTCTCCCCGTTGTCTGTTCTGAGCCTAGACACACTTGCACGCGCCCGCGGCATGTCCAAAATATTATTTTATAAGTGGTCGGAAAATGTTCTCAGAATGAGATGAGAGTTGGCGTGTGGTCTTGTTATAGTGTAGATAGACCGCCTGTCAAATTTCATCGCATTCGGAGTTCATTTGATGCCCCAACGGATAACTATAGCGACATTATAGTCGGTTAAACGTCAGACGTTTTCGGTCTCCGGAAACAGTTGCCGGGCCTCTATCTCTCTTCTCTCCTCTCTGCCCGAGGCCTTCTGCAATACCCACACGCTCCAATCTACCCGTCCTCGTGTCCGGAGCCGTCGGATCGCGATCGGAGGCTCCGAAAACCCCTCCTAGCCCCCTAACCCTAGCATCTGTCTATATATAGCCCTACCCCTGCCAAAAATGGCCTAAACCTCCTCCCCCCGCAGCCGCCGTCATCTCCTACCTCGCTTTCAGTGCCCAACCAGCACCCAGCCGCCACTTGTCGCCGCCAGAGCCACCCGCCGCCGCCGCCACGTCAGCCACGCCGCCCCTGCAGCCACTCCCGCATCGCCGCGTGTCCTCCCCTGCGCCCCACTTAGCCGCGGCCCTCAGAGCCCATGGGAGGCCTGCTCCGGGCCGCCCGGGCCCAAATCGCCCTGCCGCGGTGCACCCGAGCATGCTCGCTCGCCCGCTCGTATGCCTCCTCCCGCTGGAGCCCTGTGCCGCCTCGCGGTTCGCCTCCTTCTACAGGCCACCGGAGTGCTGCCGCCGGCGACCTCCACCTGAGGCCAGAGCTCCGCCATCCCTCTCTCTTCTCTCTTTCTTCTCCTCCCAACGCTCACCTCTTGCTCTCTCTCTCGCAGGTGAGGCTATCGCTGCCAGATCCGGCCAACCTTGCATCGCCGGGCGCCACTGGCGTCGGGAATGGGTCCCCTGGGTCCAGATCCGCCCGAATCTGGTGCCTCAGTTCAACCCCAGCTCCTCCCCATGTCATTTCGCTGGAGTCTGCAAGCCGCCGCCGCTCGTCCTTGTCGGGAGGAGGACAACGGCGTCCGCATCACTGACCTCGTCCACGCAGGTGGGCCGGCCTCCTCTCCAACCGCGGCCCAGCACCGCTTCCAGTCGGGCCAGATCCGCGCCGCCCCTTCCAGCCTACCTCTTCACCGAACCGGGCCTCAGCCCATGGTGAGCGCCCCAGCAGCCTGCAGATTCGGCCCGTGATATTTTTTTCAGTTCAGGAGGTGAAAGTGCGTTATATCGACTAGAGGGGGGTGAATAGGCGATTTTTATGAAAGTCTTCAAAACGTGAGAGTTGTGAAGACAAACAGTGAAGATCATGCCTATTACTATGCAGCGGAAGTTAGATTACACTAGGCCAGCCATGGTCATGTATTCAATAGAGTGAAAGCGCAATGACAAACAGCTTCAGTGTAATAAGGATCAGGTAGGAAGAAGTTATGATGCCGAACAGATCATACATTCATGTTGTGAAGATAAAAGATAAAGCAAGCATGCAATGGCTTCACAATGAATAACTGTAAGTGAAAGGAAGTGAAGATGAAACCAGTGACACGTTGAAGATAATGATTTGTTGGACCAGTTCCAGTTGCTGTGACAACTGTACGTCTGGTTGGAGCGGCTAGGTATTTAAACCAAAGGCCACACAGTCCCGGACACCCAGTCAAGGACACTTAGTCCAAGACACCCAGTCCTCACCGTTTTCTCCTTGAGCTAAGGTCACACAGACCTCGCCCAATCACTCAGGTAAGTCTTCAAGGTAGACTCCCAAACCTTCACAGACTTCGTTCACTGACAATCCACAATTTCTCTTGGATGCTCAGAACGCGACGCCTAACCGTCTGGAGGATGCACAGTCCTCAAGTGTAATAAGTCTTCAAATCACACAGACACGAAGACTTAAGTGATGCCCAATTTACTCTAGCTCTGGGTGGTTAGGGATTTTCTCCTCACTGGGAATTTTTCTTTCAAAGGCTTCGAGGTGGGTTGCTCTCAAACGACAAAAGTCGTGCACTGAAATCTGAGCAGCCAACCGTTTATGGTTGTGGGGGGTGGACTATTTATAGCCACTTGGCAACCCGACCTGATCTGTCCGAAATGACCCTGGGTCACTAAGGAACTGACACGTGTACCAACGGTCGAATTTTGAACTAACACGGCAACTTTACTTGGGTGACAAGTAAAGCTGACTTGTCTGACTCTGGACAAGATTTTCTCTCAAAGTCTTCGCTCGAAGACATAGGATTTGAATTAGGCATCACTTCAGTCATTCTGACTGGTTCACTTGGAACCCACTTAACAGTACGGTGGTTCCTATGACACAACATGAATGAAATAAAACTACGAAGGATCTAGGTCTTCGAGTTCCAAAAGCTTCATAGGGAGTCTTCTCATGTCATTGTCTTCAATATGAATATCTTCATAAACCACCATTGTCTTCAATGTCTTCGTACATTTTTAGGGGTCATCTCTGGTAGTAAAACCGAATCAATGAGGGACTTCTACTTGTGTTTTCCTGCAATTCTCACAAACACATTAGTCCCTCAGCTAGGTTTGTCGTCAATACTCCAAAACCAACTAGGGGTGGCACTAGATGCACTTACAATCTCCCCCTTTTTGGTGATTGATGACAAACTAGTTGAAGTTTTCAACGGGAAACATAATTTGTGAAATTGTAAATGAATTGTCTTCATAAGCTGCAAGGGCTCCCCCTGAAGATGTGCATATAAGTAATTTGCTTCTTGAATGCAAATGCACACGGCAGGTTGTACTTGTGGAGATCCACTTCAACTTATGACAATCCACTATGCATGTGAAAGTATATGAAGATAATGACATGCATAATGGAAAATGGACGTCTACAGAATGAGATGAGTGCGGAATTTATCATCGCACATGCGGAATTTATCTTCACAAAACGGAGTGACAAACAGGTAGCAGACGACCATCAAGGCTAAGTGTTACAACTCAATGAAGCAAATGTAGCAAAAAAACGGGAGTTGTAAGCACGAATCAAAATATAGCAAAAAAAAGGGAGTTGTAAGCACGAAGCAAAATGTAGCAAAATATGAAGGCACCCGCCCATAGTGACCCGCTTGAAGACTATAACCATCATATGCTTCTCCCCCTTTTGTCAGTGATGACCAAAAAGGTTTGAAGACATAGAGGTTTCTACGCGTTCCCAGGCGCAGCAGGGTCGGTGGAGTTGTTTGGCGGCGGTGCAGACGAGCTTGGTGCAGATTCGACGCGTGTTGAAGCAGGTGGAGATGATGTCGCGTCGTCTTCTTCTTCAATAATCCGGGCAGACACGGTGGTAGCAGAAGAAGAGAACTCTGACTCTTCAAGTGATGGTGTGATGCGCATCACCGCTCTTCTTGGAGGCGTGGAGTCAAATTTGAAGTGCTCTGTGAAGCCATCCTCATGCAGTTCAGCTTCAGGGCACATCATAGTGAGGCCCTTCCAAGTGCGGCGACAGGTCTCGTGTGTGACAAATGCATTCTTGGTTGCCAGATTTCTGATGCGATTGACGTCTTGCATGATGCTTCTCATCTGCCTCTTGAGCCAGTCGTGATGCCTATCTTGCTTTTGGTGAAGAGCCACAAGAAGCTCTCTGTCATTGAGTGCACGAGCGCGCTTCTTGGGTCTCTTTGCAGCTGTGCTGTTGGTGGCTTCAGTTGATGCAGGGGCACGTGTGGTGCCAGCCATTGGATACACTCGGGAGAGAGCTTCAACACCTTCAATATTTTGAGTGAAGCTCTGGTGTTCTGCATTCTGAAGACTTAGTGGTTGCTTGGCCGGCTCTGGATATATTGCTTCAGCAGATGTGTCCACATCTGGCAAAAATATCCTATGATTGCGGGCTGAGGGTTGATAGGAGATTGCAGAGTGAAGCTTGATCAGCCTCATAACCCAAGGAGCATAAAACTTTAATCCAAACAGTTCTGAAGCAGACGCTGCAAATTGACGGATGAAGAGATCCTGTGCATTGAAGTCTTCATTGCACCATCAATTGTCGCATATCGAGAGTGTCCCTTGACAGGACATAGAGTCCGCCTTATGATATGATATATTGTTCTGGGCAAGTACTCTAAGTCTTCAACGAAGAACCTAGTCGGATAGGGTGCATTTGGAGGCAGTGGCTTCATCATGGAGAGCATCTGACTCATATCTGGCTCAGGACACTGAAATATGCTCTCAATTGCTTCAGCATGGAGTTGGCACCCTTCTTCAAAGAATTCGCCAGGAGTGGGAAGGCCGGTAAGCTCAATTAGGTCGAAAGCATTGGCTTCATGATGGATATTGCCTGTCATCCACTCCAGAATCCATGTCTTCGGATCTCTGTTATAGCCTTTGATATGCACAGTGGCATAGAACTGGAGCAGAAGCTCTTCATTCCAATGCTCTTCATCAGTGATAAATGGCAGCAAACCCACTTGCTTGAAGCAATCCAGTGCTTCTTCCAGACCAGGCAGACCAGCAACAGCTTCAACCTCAAGGCGCTTGTGAGGAAAGATGCGGCCTTGGTTGTAAAGGATGCATGAATAATAGCTGCGCTGTTGATGGCTCCAGAACCTATCTGATACAATCCGTTCCCTTGAATAAGGGTTCTTGGAGCGGTCGAAAAACGTGTTATCTGCCCTGAAGCCGTTGATGTTGAAGGAACCAGGAGCTGATGCAGGACCTGGGAACCTTGGTAGTCGTGGGATCGGCTTCTGGACCTGGGGCCTGTGCGCAATATGATAGTTGAATTGTGGTCCGGCAGCAGACTCAGGCACAGAATGTTCAGGAGCAGTAGCTTCGGTGTCTTCTGAAGCTGTAGTTGGGGAGGGCTCCACACTTGCTTCGGCGTTGTTTGTGGCAGCCTCAACATTTTCAGCTTCAGGCACGTTCTCCTTGAGAACTGCTTCTTGTTGGTGCGGGGGAGTTGGAGCTTGTGGTATTTCTGCTTGCTCTTCGGCTGATGCAGCCGGAATGTCTTCAGCAGCCTGAGCCCTTGGCCCTTTGCGAAGCCTACGGAGTGTAGGCGCCGGTGGAGCTGCAGTGGGTTGGGGCTCATCTTCCTCCTGTGGGCGATCTACCCACGACGCATCTTGTGTGATTGGGGTCAATGGATGACCAATACTGATCTGTTCGCTTGTCTCAAGCTGAGGAAGGGCTGCATCACCTTGCACATTGTCTTGGAGACCAATGTCTTCAGCAGCGTAGGGTTCGTCTGCTGGAATGTCTTCAGTGTTGGGTTCATGCACAGTCAACTGACGATCTGTGTCAGGATAGCGGACGCAGAGGGGTTCAACTATCAGGGGCTCTGTGGGAGCAGCCCGAGATTTCTTGGTCTTGCGCTTCTTGATGATGGGTTCAGAAGGAGAGGCTTCAGAATGTTTTCTCTTCTTAGCTTCAGCCTCTGCAGTCCGTGTCTTCTTGTGCTGTGAGGCGGTTGATCGACTCTTTGGCTTCGAGCCAGTCGTTGCAGCGGGGAAGACAAGCGGAGCAGTTTCTGACCTTGGCGCTTCAGGCTCGGGCACAGCCGCCTTCTTTTTCTTCTTCGCGGCCATCCTGGGATCAATGCCGGGACGCCCAAGTGCCTTGCGCTTTTCTGCCTCATTGTAGGCTTGCACGCAGCGATCAGCCAAAGTCTTCATGCGTTCTCGCGAGCCTTGAGCTTCGGCACGCGTCTTCAGGAAGTTCTCTTTCAGCTCGTGCAACATGATCTTGAAGTTTTTCACTTCTTGCACACTGAGCTTGGCCACGTGCTTCTTGAACTGAGCCTTTTCATGATCAATTTTCTGCTTCAGTTCTACAATTCGCTGGGCTATTGCAAGTTCTGAAGCAATTGCACCTTGAAAGGCAACGCTGAGGCCTATGGGTAGCTGCAGATCATTGAAGCTTATGTCTGGTGTGTCAAACCATTCATCGATGAAGTTGTGGATGATGGCGACATCAAACAGAGGCAAATTGTTGAGGATTTCAGCCTCCTCCTTGATCTTGATGAGCTGCTCAAGAGCATCATCTCCAAGATCTTCATCGCTTGAGAGATCAATGGCTTCGCAGCGCAGAATGTCAGCAGCTGTGAGCTCTTTGCCTGTGTGTGGCTGAGGCTTCTTGGCTTCTTGGGGCTTGGACACTCGTGATAAGCCTTCTGACTGCACACTGGCTTCAGGAGGTGCAGTTGCTAAAGGCTTCACTCTTGCGATCTTGGGAGAAGCGGCTGGCTTTGAAGATTTTGGAGCTTTTGGCTTCTTCTGCTTTGGCTTCGGAGCAGCAGGGGCATCATCTGACTCAGTTTCTGCTGGAGGGTCATTCACAGCAGTCCCTTGGACTAGGATGCGAGTGATGAGGCCTGCAAGATTGGCATACGGCCCGATGATATTGGGATCGGCGTTGCGTGTGCCATCTGCCCTTGGTGAGGAGGGACCAGGGTTGAAGTCAAGCCCAAATTTCTTCTTGTTTATCTTCGCTGACTATTGTGCAAACTGAAAGTTGCGCTTGAAGAGATTATCATCGCGGCACCAGAGAAGTGATGACGGATGTGCCTCAGCTGGCTGTGGTCCTCTCACCATGCATGGATAGAAGCCTTGAGCAATGGCTTCGTCTCTGGACCTGGGTACGAGATTTTTGTATAATACATCTCCCCACGGTCTCTTGATGGCGCACTTCTCCGCATATTCCTGAGTGACGAAGCGGTAGTGGAACCATTGCTCTGCCCAATATCTTCGAATCCATTGGATTCGTGTCTTGCGCTGACCATAGCTTTCTTCAGGATCAGTTTTGTACATCTCTGCCAATTCATCAGGCAGATCTTTGGACGTTTCACCACGTCGCTGTCTGCCTCCCTTCATTGCTGCTATTTCTGAAGCCATGAATAACTTGGAAGGCTTCAAGATGTTCAAAGGCTTCAAAGGCTTCCTTTTGCAAGAACTGGCTTCAGGCGAGTTGATGTGATGCTGCAAGTACTCTGCAAATGAATGCAGACTATGAGAACCAAAGGATTCTCCCACGGACATGTACCTGTGACAGCATTAAGGTGCGAGGGAAGGGGAAGAGGTCATATGCATTCTCAGAAGATTTTGAAGATAAATCAGTTTAGAAGACATTGACCTCATTATGCGAAGACATTCACTTATAGATAAGAAGTTGGTTCCAGATTTGTACGAACCCATAGATCAGTACAAGTGAGGAATCTAACTACTTTATGAAGCACAAGTGAATATACTAGGCATGTTATGAGATGCAGTGAGAGATTTAACTGGTGTGAAGAGAAACTTCTTATGGCAGAAAGTGACTGAACTGTAGGATCAAAAGAAGCTGTAAAAAGAGGTTTTATTTACCACACTTGGAACTGCTAGACGAAGTGAGAGTTGAGGTCGAGCAGTTCAATCCTCCGTGCCCTAACTTGGCAACGGAAGACACCTACGGCGACGGCGGAGAGAGCGATGTCCGCTGTCGGCGTGAAAACGGCGTCGGAGAGGTTGCGGCAGTGAAGCGCTTCGTCGCCGGCGTCGTCGAGTGCTAGCGGTGGCGCTAGGGTTCGTGCGAGGGTGGAAGAAGGAGATAATGACCGCAGTGAATCGTATATTTATAGGGATAGAGGCGGCACTGCGCTATTACGCAGGTACCCCTGGCGGTTCGCATTTGAGGCACGCGTGGCCAGTTAGAGGACGATTGGGATTTGTTCCACGTCCCACGCACGCCTAAATTGTCGGGCAGTCGTTCCTGCTTCTCCGGATCTTATGTGGAGGAATGAGCATTAAAAACGGACTTTTATGGTTGTCACTATGTCTTCAGCTGACAAGGACACAGTGAAGACATTTGACTGTTACAACAGAATGCATATGACTTGGAGAGATAGATTTTGAGATAGAGAGCATAGATAGGTTAGGGTCCGATCACATTCACTTAGTTCAAAAGATTCAACCAAGAAGACATAGCTATAAGTGAATGCTGTAGAGGACAGAACATCAGTACATATATATCCATATAATCAACGCAGTGAAGACAATCATGAAGACATATTGAGAATGAAACCAAACCAATTGTGAAGACATTAAGAGGTAACGCCATGAGAGAAACACTTCAAAATGGAACGTTTGGTGGTGGCGTTACCCACCGTATAGGAAGTATTAGACCCAGACACGGCGCACAATTATCGTGGCGCTCCGAAGTCAAATTCCACATTAATGTATTCACACTTAGAATGTATGTCTTCATTGTTTGAAGATATACGCTACTTCGTGTGTTGCACATCTAAGTCATCAATATGCTTAAGTGTTAGGATGTGTGCCTGATCATAGGACATTTGAGGATTCCAAGATATTTAGCTCACACCGTAACTTGCAAAATCTCTTCTCATCCAAGGGCTTTGTGAAGATATCTGCCAATTGCTCTTCAGTGTTGACGTGTATGATATCAATGTCTTCCTTCACAACATGATCTCTGAGAAAGTGATGACGAATTTCAATGTGCTTTGTCTTCGAGTGCTGAACTGGGTTGTTGGCAATCTTGATGGCGCTTTCGTTGTCGCAGTAAAGTGGCACTTGCTTCAGATGAATGCCATAATCCTTGAGTGTTTGCTTCATCCACAGAAGCTGAGCACAGCAAGATCCAGCAGCAATGTATTCAGATTCAGCAGTGGAGAGTGATACACAGTTCTGCTTCTTTGAAGACCAACATACAAGTGATCGTCCCAGAAAGTGACATGTGCCTGATGTAGACTTGCGATCAACTTTGTCACCAGCATAATCAGCATCCGAAAATCCAACTAAATCAAACTCTGAGCCCTTTGGATACCATAATCCTAGAGTTGGGGTGTGAGCCAAATATCGAAGAATTCGCTTCACAGCTAAGTGATGCGACTCCTTTGGTGTCACTTGAAATCGAGCACACATGCAAACACTAAGCATGATATCTGGCCTAGATGCACATAAATAAAGCAAAGACCCAATCATGGAGCGGTATACCTTTTGATCAAACTCTTTACCATTGTCGTCGGGACCCAGATGATGCTTGGCTGGCATTGGTGTTGTGAAGCCTTTGCAGTCTTGCATACCGAACTTCTTCAGGCACTCTTTAAGATATTTCTCTTGAGATATGAAGATGCCATTGCGTTGTTGCCGTAATTGAAGACCGAGAAAGAACTTCAGCTCCCCCATCATGGACATCTGATATTGCTCTTGCATCATGTATCCAAACTCTTCACTATACTTCTGATTGGTGCAGCCGAAGATAATGTCATCCACATATATTTGGCACACAAACAGTTCACCATCATATGTCTTCGTGAAAAGAGTGGGATCCAGGGAACCAGGTATGAAGCCTTTGCTTTTCAGAAAGTACTTGAGTGTATCATACCAGGCCCTAGGGGCTTGTTTGAGGCCATACAGTGCCTTGTTGAGCTTGTATACCATATCAGGATGTTTTGGATTTTCAAAGCCAGGTGGTTGTGCAACATACACTTCTTCTTCAATCTTGCCATTGAGAAAGGCACTTTTCACATTCATCTGATAGAGAAGTATGTTATGATGATTTGCATAGGCCAGCAGTATGCGTATGGCTTCAAGCCTAGCCACAGGAGCAAATGTTTCATCGAAGTCAATGCCCTCCACTTGAGTATATCCTTGAGCAACTAGACGAGCTTTGTTTCTGACAACTTGACCATGCTCATCTTGCTTGTTGCGGTATATCCATTTGGTGCCTATTATGTTGTGCTTCCGTGGATCAGGACGCTTAACCAGTTCCCATACATTATTCAGCTCAAACTGTTGAAGCTCTTCTTGCATAGCTTGAATCCATTCAGGTTCCATGAAGGCTTCTTCAACTTTCTTGGGTTCTGATATTGAGACGAATGCGAAATGCCCACAGAAGTTTGTTAGCTGAGTTGCCCTTGAACGAGTGAGTGGACCAGGTGCATTGATGCTGTCTAGTATTTTGTCAATTTGTACTTCATTTGCAACACGAGGGTGTGTGGGGCGAAGACTTTGCTCTTGCTGATCTATGTGGTCATTTGAAGGTATATCTTCAGGCTGAGCATTGTCTTCATGTGGATCAGGTGCTGAGATGATAAGTTCTTCTTCAGGTTGAGCTTCAGAAGGTACAATTTCTCCAGTTCCCATAAGCTTGATTGATTCATTTGCTGGAACTTCATCTAGCACATTCGGCAATTGCTCTCTTTGTGATCCATTGGTTTCATCAAATCGCACATCCACTGTTTCAACCACTTTGTAGTGGAAGAGATTGAAGACTCTGTAGGAGTGCGAATCCTTTCCATATCCAAGCATGAAGCCTTCATGTGCTTTTGGTGCAAACTTTGAGGTGTGGTGTGGGTCCTTGATCCAGCATTTTGCGCCAAATACTCTGAAATAACTGACATTTGGCTTCTTGCCAGTTAGGAGTTCATAGGATGTCTTGTTCAGAAGCTTGTGAAGATAAACACAATTGATTGTATGGCATGCAGTATCAATGGCTTCAGTCCAGAATATTCTTGGAGTCTTGTATTCATCTAGCATTGTTCTGGCCATCTCAATGAGTGTTCTGTTCTTGCGTTCGACGACGCCATTCTGCTGTGGCGTGTATGGAGCTGAGAATTCATGTGTGATGCCCAAGGTATCCAGATATGTATCAAGGACAGTGTTCTTGAATTCAGTGCCATTGTCACTTCTGATGTGCTTTATCTTGGCGCCAAAATTGTTCATAGCTTGATTTGCGAAGCGTCTGAAGACATCCTGCACTTCAGTCTTGTAAAGGATTATGTGCACCCAAGTATATCTAGAATAATCATCAACAATTACGAAGCCATAGAGGCATGCAGAAGTAGTAAAAGTTGAGTAGTGAGTGGGACCGAAAAGATCCATGTGAAGCAGTTCGAAGGGTTGAGTAGTGGTCATGATTGTCTTCGAAGGATGTTTTGCCCTTGTCATCTTCCCTGCTTCACAGGCACCGCATAAGTGATCTTTCTTGAACTTGACGCCTTCGATGCCTATGACGTGCTTTTTCTTCGCAAGGGTGTGGAGGTTCCTCATGCCAGCATGCCCAAGCCTTCGATGCCAAAGCCAGCATTCTGAAGCTTTTGCAAGAAGACATACTGCAAGTTGTGGTCCTGCTGAGAAATCTACCACATACAAATCACCTTTCCTATACCCTTCAAACACTAGAGATTTGTCAGATTCCATTAGCACCAGGCAGCGATATTTGCCAAACATTACAATCATATTCAAATCGCAAAGCATTGAGACAGACATTAAGTTGAAGCCAAGGGATTCAACAAGCATGACTTTATCCATGTGTTGATCCTTTGAGATTGCAACTCTACCTAGACCCAATACCTTACTTTTACCAGTGTCAGCGAATGTAATGTGGCTCTTGTCGGATGGACGTAAAGTTGAGTCCATAAGAAGGCTTCTTCTGCCAGTCATGTGATTTGTACACCCACTGTCAATAATCCATTCTGAAGACTTTGAAGTCGCTGGTATCGTACCCTACAGTGCAGTTAGGGGGATAGGCTTCACGAAGAGTGTTGTGAATCATAAACATTTGACGAACCAGTGGGTTATGAAAACTTAGATCCAGATTAGGACTAATGGGGAGAGTAGCATGCGATTCAGGAACGAAGTACATAATGATGCCATTTGGGTAGTTTATCTTGCGCCCCACAAGATTTTTATGGTCCCCAGCAATAGCATCAGAAGATTTTGTTTTTGTGCTGGAGACCTTTCCCTGCAAAAAAAAGTTAAGCTTTCTTAACCACCCACATCTTCAAGGGTGGCTTAGAAGCTATGAGTCTAAGAGCAGCATCTGAGAATTTTGGCTTTGAAGCCTTAGCAAACAGTCTAGCAGGGGGACAATAATACTCATAGGCATAAGCAGAATAATTTTTGGTCATATGAATGTGACGGTTCGATGAACCGCTCTCATATTCATATGCCTGAGTATGGTTTCCCTGCAAAACATTTGCGTTAGTGTGACTCAGGTGAGTCCTCTGTCTGTATGAAGCCTTTGGACCGAGGTTTGTCTTCTTAAAGTGAGGTGTCATGAAGACATTCACAGGAAGATTTTCCAGACATGTTTTTGGAACCCAGATCTTCTTCATAGCCGGTCCATTCCTGCAGTTAGTACCAATGTACCTGGCAAACACTTCACCATTCTGATTCTTAAACAGTTTATAGTTTGCATCAAAGGATTCATCAATGATAATTGGGTTAGCACAAGTGAAGCCAGATAAATTGGATGGATCTGCTGAAAGTTCCTTTGCAGCAACCCATGTAGTTTTGGGGTACTGCTCAGGTTTCCAGTAAGAGCCATCTGCATTGATTTTCCTCACGACCCCAACACCCTCTTTCCTAGGGTTTCGGTTCAGAATCTACTTCTTAAGGACATCACATAAGTTTGATGCCCTTTCAGACTTTTGTACATCCCTGTTTCAAGCAATGTCTTCAACCTAGCATTCTCATCAGCAATAGCAGTGGTATCCTCAGCAGAGGGGTTAGTTGCCACATCAACAGTTGAAGATATTGGAACAGTAGTAGCAGTGGAACATTCAGCAACAGAATTAGCATTATTACGCTCAATGCATTTAAGACATGGTGGTTCAAATCCTTCCTGAGCGGGACTGATCTGTTCGGCGCGAAGTGACTCGTTTTCCTTTTGAAGATCTTCATGAGCCACCCTCAATTTCTCGAGTTCTTGCTTCCTTTGAAGATAGTCATAGGAAAGCTTTTCATGAGTTGTTGAGAGAGTATCATGACGATCTTCAAGTTCCTGATACTTAACGTGAAGGTTTTTTATGTCTTCAATTAAGGATTCAGATCGAGTCATTTCAGCACCCAACAGATCATCGCTTCTGTCTAACAGTTTTTGAATATGTTCCATAGCTTTCTGTTGTTCAGTTGCAATTTTAGCAAGTGTTTTGTAGCTAGGTTTTGAATCACATTCAGAGTCATCGTCACTAGATGTTTCATAGCGAGTGGTGCGTGTGTTTACCTTGGCACCGCGTGCCATGAAGCAGTAGGTAGGAGTGGAGTCGTTCTTGTCATTTGCGTCGGTGTCGGTGATGCAATTATTGACTTTAGTGTTGAAGATGGACTTGGCGACGTATGCTGTAGCCAGACTCGCAGTGCCA
This sequence comes from Triticum urartu, assembly GCF_056163025.1. Lineage (NCBI taxonomy): Eukaryota > Viridiplantae > Streptophyta > Magnoliopsida > Poales > Poaceae > Triticum > Triticum urartu. The sequence goes on along the minus strand of NC_141878.1, from coordinate 163,942,771 downwards.
GAATCAGACTCCTCCTCAGATTCCACCTCTGCCTCCTCAGATGCGGATTCCTCCTCTGAATCCATCTCCTTGCCTACATACGCACGCGCCTTGCCAGATGAGCTCTTCTTGTGTGATGAAGACTTTGATGAAGACTTGGAAGAAGACTTTGAGTGTTTCTTCTTCTTCTTGTCGTCAGAATCATATTCCTTGCTCTTCTTCTTCCTTCTGTTCTCATTGTCCCACTGTGGACACTCAGAGATGAAGTGCCCAGTTTTCTTGCACTTGTGACATGTTTTCTTCTTGTAGTCATGAGCAGAAGCTTCATCATTCCTTGAGCTTGATCGTGAGGATTTTCTGAAGCCTTTCTTCTTGGTGAATTTTTGAAACTTCTTCACTAGCATTGCAAGTTCTCTTCCAATGTCTTCAGGATCATCAGAACTGCAGTCAGATTCTTCTTCAGATGAGGAGACAGCTTTTGCCTTCAAGGCACGAGTTCGCCCATAGTTTGGACCGTAGATATATCTTTTCTCAGAAAGCTGAAACTCATGTGTGTTGAGCCTCTCAAGTATATCAGACAGATCGAGTGTCTTGAAATCAGGACGTTCTTGAATCATCAGGGCCAGAATGTCAAACGAACTATCAAGTGATCTCAGCAGCGTCTTGACGATTTCATGTTTGGTGATCTCAGTAGCGCCGAGGGCTTGAAGCTCATTTGTGATGTCAGTGAGCCGATCAAAGGTGTGCTGGACATTCTCATTGTCATTTCGTTTGAAGCGGTTGAAGAGATTGCGAAGGACACTGATTCTTTGATCTCTCTGGGTTGATATGCCTTCATTAACTTTGGAGAGTCAATCCCAGACCAGTTTGGATGTCTTCAAGGCACTCACACGGCCATACTGTCCTTTGGTCAGATGACCACAGATAATATTCTTGGCAGTAGAGTCCAGTTGAACGAACTTCTTGACATCAGCAGCAGTGACACCTTCTCCAGCCTTGGGAACGCCGTTTTCGACGACATACCATAGGTCGACATCAATGGCTTCAAGATGCATGCGCATCTTATTCTTCCAGTAGGGATATTCAGTTCCATCGAAGACGGGACAAGCAGCGGAGACTTTGATTATCCCTGCAGTCGACATAGCTAAAACTCCAGGTGGTTAAACCGAATCACACAGAACAAGGGAGCACCTCGCTCTGATACCAATTGAAAGTGCGTTATATCGACTAGAGGGGGGTGAATAGGCGATTTTTATGGAAGTCTTCAAAACGTGAGAGTTGTGAAGACAAACAGTGAAGATCATGCCTATTACTATGCAGCGGAAGTTAGATTACACTAGGCCAGCCATGGTCATGTATTCAATAGAGTGAAAGCGCAATGACAAACAGCTTCAGTGTAATAAGGATCAGGTAGGAAGAAGTTATGATGCCGAACAGATCATACATTCATGTTGTGAAGACAAAAGATAAAGCAAGCATGCAATGGCTTCACAATGAATAACTGTAAGTGAAAGGAAGTGAAGATGAAACCAGTGACACGTTGAAGACAATGATTTGTTGGACCAGTTCCAGTTGCTGTGACAACTGTACGTCTGGTTGGAGCGGCTAGGTATTTAAACCAAAGTACACACAGTCCCGGACACCCAGTCAAGGACACTTAGTCCAAGACACCCAGTCCTCACCGTTTTCTCCTTGAGCTAAGGTCACACAGACCTCGCCCAATCACTCAGGTAAGTCTTCAAGGTAGACTCCCAAACCTTCACAGACTTCGTTCACTGACAATCCACAATTTCTCTTGGATGCTCAGAACGCGATGCCTAACCGTCTGGAGGATGCACAGTCCTCAAGTGTAATAAGTCTTCAAATCACACAGACACGAAGACTTAAGTGATGCCCAGTTTACTCTGGCTCTGGGTGGTTAGGGATTTTCTCCTCACTGGGAATTTTTCTTTCAAAGGCTTCGAGGTGGGTTGCTCTCAAACGACAAAAGCCGTGCACTGAAATCTGAGCAGCCAACCGTTTATGGTTGTGGGGGGTGGACTATTTATAGCCACTTGGCAACCCGACCTGATCTGTCCGAAATGACCCTGGGTCACTAAGGAACTGACACGTGTACCAACGGTCGAATTTTGAACTAACACGGCAACTTTACTTGGGCGACAAGTAAAGCTGACTTGTCTGACTCTGGACAAGATTTTCTCTCAAAGTCTTCGCTCGAAGACATAGGATTTGAATTAGGCATCACTTCAGTCATTCTGACTGGTTCTCTTCGACCCCACTTAATAGTACGGTGGTTCCTATGACACAACATGAATGAAATAAAACTACGAAGGATCTAGGTCTTCGAGTTCCAAAAGCTTCATAGGGAGTCTTCTCATGTCATTGTCTTCAATATGAATATCTTCATAAACCACCATTGTCTTCAATGTCTTCGTACATTTTTAGGGGTCATCTCTGGTAGTAAAACCGAATCAATGAGGGACTTCTACCTGTGTTTTCCTGCAATTCTCACAAACACATTAGTCCCTCAGCTAGGTTTGTCGTCAATACTCCAAAACCAACTAGGGGTGGCACTAGATGCACTTACAGGAGGTTTTTCCTAATATTCCAGAGAAGACCTGTTTTGCAGAAAAGTCCCTAGAGTTCATGCATTTAATAACTCATGAACCGTGCATCGGATTAAAATTATTTATATATGAAACTTGCTTAGAATTGCATCTAGTTTCATAATATGTCATTTTCATCCATGTTTAAAATGTTTAAAATGCTGTTTGGTTAAATTTGCTCCTATGCCATGCTAAAATGGTTTAATTCATAACTAAATAACCGTAACTCGGAATTTAATAATCTTTATATGTAAATGGGGTAGAAAAATGCCTAGTTTAACTTGGTTCACTTACTTTGCATGTTTAATAACTCTAAAATTATTATTAGGGCAGAACAGTACCAAACCTTAAAATATGCATATGAGGATTTACCGGAATTGTTGTTCGTTGCTTCCGGCCTCATTTAAACTTGACTAGATAGGTAGTTTTACTTTGCTTCACCCTCTTGCCATGTTTAACAACATTTAATATTGTTGGGTACATAAACAAGATCGAACTAAATAACTTGTTGTGGTGTTTCGTCAATATGCAACTCGTTGCATATTGAGCTCCACGTAACTTGTAGTATTGTTTGTTGCACTTTGCCATGCCATGCCTCATTAAACCGGACATGCATCATAATTGTTTGTGCATCATGCCATGCTTATGTGGTGGTTGTTTACTATGTTGTTTGCTTCTTTCTGGTGTGCTTCTTTGGGTTGTATCCGGAACGTCATGTTGTGAGGATTCGTTCGACAATGTCCGTTTGTCTTCTTCATGGACTCGTTCTTCTTCCTTGCGGGATTTCAGGCAAGATGACCATACCCTCGAAATCACTTCTATCTTTGCTTGCTAGTTGCTCGCTCTTTTGCTATGCCTATGCTGCGATACCTACCACTTGCTTATCATGCCTCCCATATTGTTGAACCAAGCCTCTAACCCACCTTGTCCTAGCAAACCGTTGATTGGCTATGTTACCGCTTTGCTCAGCCCCTCTTATAGCGTTGTTAGTTGCAGGTGTAGATTGAAGTTCGTTCCTTGTTGGAGCATGGAGATGTTGTTCCTTGTTGGAACATGTTTACCTGTTGGGATATCACAATATATCTTATTTAATTAATGCATCTATATACTTGGTAAAGGGTGGAAGGCTCGGCCTTATGCCTGGTGTTTTGTTCCACTCTTGCCGCCCTAGTTTCCGTCATATTGGTGTTATGTTCCCGGAGTTTGTGTTCCTTACGCGGTTGGGTTATAATGGGAACCCCTTGACAGTTCGCCTTGAATAAAACTCCTCTAGCAAGGCCCAACCTTGGTTTTACCATTCGCCTCCTAGCCTTTTTTCCCTTGGGTTAGGCCAGCCCAAGGGTCATCTTTATTGTAACCCCCCCCCCCGGGCCAGTGCTTGTTTAAGTGTTGGTCCGAAACAGAGCCACTTGCGGCGCCACCTCGGGGAAACTTGAGGGCTGGTTTTAGCTGTACGTAGTGTTCATCCGGTGTTGCCCTGAGAACAAGATATGTGCAGCTCCCATCAGGATGTCAGCGCATCAGGCGGTCTTGCTGGACTTGTTTTACCATTGTCGAGGATGTCTTGAAGAACCGGGATACCGAGTCTGATCGGAATGTCTCGGGAGGAGGTCTATTCCTTCGTTGACCGTGAGAGCTTGTCATGGTCTAAGTTGGGACACCCCTGCAGGGATTTGAACTTTCGAAAGCCGTGCCCGCGGTTATGGGCAAATGGGAATTTGTTAATGTCCGGTTGTAGAAAACCTAAAGTTGACCTTAATTAAAATGCATCAACCGCGTGTGTAACCGTGATGGTCCCTTTCCGGCGGAGTCCGGGAAGTGAACACGGTGTTGGAGTTATGCTTGACGTAGGTTGTTTTAGGATCACTTCTTGATCATACTTTCACGACCGTGCTTTGCCTTCTCTTCTCACTCTTATTTGCGTATGTTAGCCACCATATATGCTAGTCGCTTGCTGCTCCTCCACCTCATACCTTTACCTTACCCATAAGCTTAAATAGTCTTGATCACGAGGGTGTGAGATTGCTGAGTCCCCGTGGCTCACAGATACTTCCAAAACCAGCTTGCAGGTGCCGATGATGCCATTCCAGGTGACGCAACCAAGCTCAGGAGGAGCTCGATGAAGATCTTGTCCTTTGTGTCGTATCGTTCTAGTTGATCAGTAGTGGAGCCCAGTTGGGGTCGACCGGGGACCTTTGTCGCTTTTGGGGTTCTTCTTTTATTTTGGTTCCGTAGTCGGACCTTGATTGTATTTGGATGTTGTAATGCTTTATTCATGTATTGTGTGAAGTGGCGATTGTAAGCCAACTATGTATCCTTTCCCCTATTGTATTACATGGGTTGTTTGTGAAGATTACCTCACTTGCGACATTGCTTTCAATGCGGTTATGCCTCTAAGTCGTGCTTCGACACGTGGGAGATATAGCCGCATCGAGGGTGTTACAACTCTTGATGACCTTAAGGGCATTAGTCGCACTCTATGCCAACACAAAATAAAATTGGAGAAAGATGCTAAGTCGGCTGTTGATCACCAACGACGGTTAAATCCTAAGATGAAAGAAGTGGTAAGAAATGAAATACTAAAGCTTCTGGAGGCAGGTATAATTTATCTTGTTGCTGATAGTCAGTGGGTAAGTCATGTCCATTGTGTCCCTAAGAAGGGAGGTATTACTGTTGTTCCTAATGATAAAGATGAATTGATCCCACAAAGGATTTTTACAGGTTATAGAATGGTAATTGATTTCCGCAAGTTAAATAAAGCTACTAGAAAGGATCATTACCCTTTACCTTTTATTGATCAAATGCTAGAAAGATTATCCAAACATACACATTTTTGCTTTCCAGACGGTTATTTTGGTTTCTCTCAAATACATGTGTCTAAAGAGGATCAGGAAAAGACCACTTTTACTTGCCCTTTTGGTACCTTTGCTTATAGACGTATGCCTTTTGGTTTATGCAATGCATCTGCTACCTTTCAAAGATGTATGACCGCTATATTCTCTGACTTTTGTGAAAAGATTGTTGAGGTTTTCATGGATGATTTCTCCTGTATAGAACTTCTTTTGATGATTGCTTAAGCAACCTTGATCGAGTTTTGCAGAGATGTGAAGAAACTAATCTTGTCTTGAATTGGGAGAAGTGCCACTTTATGGTTAATGAAGGTATTGTATTGGGGCATAAAATTTCTGAAAGAGGTATTGAAGTTGATAAAGCTAAAGTTGATGCTATTGAAAAGATGTCGTGTCCTAAGGACATTAAAGGTATAAGAAGTTTCCTTGGTCATGCCAGTTTTTATAGGAGGTTCATTAAAGACTTCTCAAAAATTTCTATGCCTCTGACTAATCTCTTACAAGAAGATGTTCCTTTTGTCCTTGATGATGATTGTGTAGAAGCATTTGAAATACTTAGGAAAGTCTTGATTTCTGCACCTATTGTTCAGCCACCTGATTGGAATTTACCCTTTGAAATTATGTGTGGTGCTAGTGATTATGCTGTAGGTGATGTTCTAGGACAAAGAGTTCATAAGAAATTAAATATTATCCAATATGCTAGTAAAACTCTAGATAGTGCCCAGAGAAATTATGCTACTACTGAAATAGAATTTTTAGCAGTTGTATTTGCTTGTGATAAGTTCAGGCCTTATATTGTTGATTAAAAATAAATTTTCACACTAATCATGCTGCTATTAAATACCTTATGGAAAAGAAAGATGCTAAACCTAGACTTATTAGATGGGTTCTCCTGCTACAAGAATTTGATTTGCATATTATTGATAGGAAGGGAGCTGAGAACCCCGTTGCAGACAACTTTTCTAGGTTAGAAAACATTCTTGATGACCCCCTCCCTATTGATGATAGTTTTCCTGATGAACAATTAGCTGTCATAAATGCATCTCGTACTGCTCCGTGGTATGTGATGACCCACAAGTATAGGGGATCTATCGTAGTCCTTTTGATAAGTAAGAGTGTCGAACCCAACGAGGAGCGGTAGGAAATGATAAGCGGTTTCTAGCAAGGTATTTTCTGCAAGTACTGAAACAAGTGGTAACAGATAGTTTTGTGATAGGATAATTTGTAACGAGCAACAAGTAATAAAAGTAAATAAAGTGCAGCAAGGTGGCCCAATCCTTTTTGTAGCAAAGGACAAGCCTGGACAAACTCTTATATAGAGAAAAGCGCTCCCGAGGACACATGGGAATATCATCAAGCTAGTTTTCATCACACTCATATGATTCGCATTCGGTACTTTGATAATTTGGTATGTGGGTGGACCGGTGCTTGGGTACTGTCCTTACTTGGACAAGAATCCCACTTATGATTAACCTCTATTGCAAGCATCCGCAACTACAACAAAAGTATTAAGGTAAACCTAACCATAGCATGAAACATATGGATCCAAATCAGCCCCTTACGAAGCAACACATAAACTAGGGTTTAAGCTTCTGTCACTCTAGCAACCCATCATCTACTTATTACTTCCCAATGCCTTCCTCTTGGCCCAAATAATGGCAAAGTGACATGTAGTTGACGTTCACATAACACCACTAGAGGAGAGACAACATACATCTCATCAAAATATCGAACGAATACCAAATTCACGTGACTACTAATAGCAAGACTTCTCCCATGTCCTCAGGAACAAACGTAACTACTCACAAAGCAAAAACATGTTCATAATCAGAGGGGTATTAATATGCATATAGGATCTGAACATATGATCTTCCACCAAATAAACCAACTAACATCAACTACAAGGAGTAATTAACACTACTAGCAACCTACTAGCACCAATCCCGAATTTGGAGACAAGAATTGGATACAAGAGATGAACTAGGGTTTTGAGAGGAGATGGTGCTGATGAAGATGTTGATGGAGATTGCCCTCTCCCGATGAGAGGAGCGTTGGTGATGACAATGGCGATGATTTCCCCCTCCGGGAGGGAAGTTTCCCCGAGAGAACAGCTCTGCCGGAGCCCTAGATTGGTTTCGGCAAGGTTCCGCCTCGTGGCGGCGGAGTTTCGTCCGAGAAGATGGCTTCTTAATTTTTTTTTCCCATCGAAAGACTTCATATAGCAGAAGATGGCCACCAGAGGGCCACCAGGGGGCCCACAAGGTAGGGGGCGCGCCCAGGGGGTAAGGCGCGCCCCCACCCTCGTGGGCAGGGTGTGGCCCCCCTGGTGAATCTCTTCCGCTGAGTATTTTTTATATATTCTGAAAACGTCTTCCGTGAAGTTTCAAGACTTTTGGAGCTGTGCAGAATAGGTCTCTAATATTTTCTCCTTTTCCAGCCCAGAATCCCAGCTGCTGGCATTCTCCCTCTTCATGTAAACCTTGTAAAATAAGAGAGAATAGGCATAAGTATTGTGACATAATGTGTAATAATAGCCCATAATGCAATAAATATCGATATAAAAGCATGATGCAGAATGGACGTATCAGTATGCTGATTATGCTAATTACATTGTTGCTAAATTTATACCACCTAGTTTCACATACCAGGAAAAGAAAAGGTTTTTCTATGATTTAAGACATTACTTCTGGGATGACCCACACCTTTATAAAGGAGTAGATGGTGTTATTAGACGTTGTGTACCTGAGCATGAACAGGAACAGATCCTACGCAAGTATCATTCCGAGGCTTATGGAGGACACCACGCTGGAGATAGAACTGCACATAAGGTATTACAATCCGGTTTTCATTGGCCTACTCTTTTCAAAGATGCCCGTAAGTTTGTCTTGTCTTGTGATGAATGTCAAAGAATTGGTAATATTAGTAGACGTCAAAAAATGCCTATGAACTATTCACTTGTTATTGAACCAATTGATGTTTGGGTCTTTGATTATATGGGACCGTTTCCTTTCCTCTAATGGGTATACACATATTTTAGTTGTTGTTGATTACGTTACCAAGTGGGTAGAAGCTATCCCAACTAGTAGTGCTGATCATAACACCTCTATTAAGATGCTTAAAGAAGTTATTTTTCCGAGGTTTGGAGTCCCTAGATACTTAATGACTGATGGTGGTTCACATTTTATTCATGGTGTTTTTCATAAAATGCTTGCTAAGTATGATGTTAATCATAGAATTGCATCTCCATACCACCCACAGTCAAGTGGTCAAGTAGAACTAAGTAATATAGAGATTAAATTAATTTTGCAAAAGACTGTTAATCTTTACCTAATAATAAAGCAAATTGGGTTCCTTTCGTCCGTCATGGCATTTTACAGAAAAGTCCCTCTATTTCAAAGAATTCAACCCGCAGTTCTATTTTAAGTTAAAACAAATCGTTATTTTCGTATTTTACACAAAAGTCCCTGTCTTTTCTTGAAATCAACCCGCCGTCCGGATTTAAGTCACACCCGAACCATTATTTTACACTTTTTGAACCCCCCCCTGATGTTTTAGGTAATTCATCCGCGGATCATATTTAAGTCAAACAAATGCTTTTTAAAATCATCCATATCTTTTAAACCGTAACTCCGATTTGAACATGTTATATATCAAATTTGATTGAAAAAATATGTAGAATAAGAATATGGGATTATTTTTACCTGTTAAGTATTTTTAAATATTGTTTTGGAATATATTTGAGTCAAACCAAATGATTTTCTGAATTATCTGTATCTTTTAAACCGTAACTTTGATTTTAACATATTATATATGAAATTTTATTAGAAAAATGTGTGGAATCTAAATATGATGTTGATTTTACCTATTAAATACTTTTAAATATTGTTATGGAAGCAAACTTATAATTTGTAGTGCAAGATTCATTTTTTCTTATCGATCCAGATTGCAAATAAACACCCCACTATAACCATATACGAAAAAGAAATCATCCATAACTACACATGCATACCTCTGAAAAATGTCGCAGGGGAAAACAACAGATTTCTCATCGCGAGAGTGAGAGAAAGCGAGCGAGAGAGAGAGAGGGAGAGGGAGGAGAGAGAGACGCCTTAGGATTAACCATATTCAACACACGTTTTTTGTTGTTTTGTGTGAACACCGTGGCCATCGTTGGCGAGAGTGAGAAGGAGGATAAGCGGCAACACAAATATGATGCCTCGCAATAATACAGCAGATGGACCTATTGTGGTCTTGAGTGATGGTTGTTGAGTTAAGAGCATGTGTTATGTTTTCTCTCCCGCAGCAACGCACGGGCTGTGTTGCTAGTAGATCTAGAAATAATTGCTCCATGAAACTTGATGATGCATTATGGGCCTATAGGACTACATATAAAAATCCTCCGCCGAAAAAACTGTGAGTATGAATATAGATTCAAGAGGATGAGTTTGGCTGCAGATTTGAGGATCTCGGAGACTCGATCATCCTTCTGTGATGGTGAGCCTATGCCTTGGAAGATGGACGACAAGCCTACATCATCAACAACTCCATCATCACCGCCTCAGAAGAAAGAGACATAAATACATGGGTATGGGCACTCCCCTTGGCAGCTGCCAAGCTTGGGGGAGGTGCTTTGGTATTGTATCACCATCACACTTCTATCTTTACCGTTTTCCTTAGTTTGATCCTTTTGGTTATATCTTGATCTAGTAGAATAAAGTTTAGTATGATCTATCTTTGAGTTTTTCTGTTGATCCTTATCTATGTAATCGAGTCCGTGAGCAATATATAATAAAGATTAGTCTTGAGTCGAGGGCTTGGTTATCTGGCTATGATCTTGAGGGAAAAAAGGAATAAAAATAATAAAAAGAAATAAAGAGAGCATATTGATCTTATGGAGAGTACTGATTTCACATATAAAGAGTATAATGAATAAAAGTTGTTTAGAGCTGACAAACATAGTTTTGGTCATCGTTGCCATTAATAGGAAGTAATAAAGAAAGAGAGATTTTCACATATAAATATACTATCTTGGACATCCTTTATGATTGTGAGCACTCATTAAAATATGACATGCTAAAAATTTGATGTTGGACAAGGAAGACAACGTAATGGGTTATGTTTTCTTATATCCAAAATAAATTATATTGTCATGGATCATCCAACATGTTGAGCTTGCCTTTCCCCCCTATGCTAGCCAAATTCTTTGCACCAAGTAGATATACTACTTGTGCTTCCACATATCCTTAACCCCAGTTTTGCCATGAGAGTCCATCATATGTACCTATGGATTGAATAAGATCCTTCAAGTAAGTTGTCATTGTTTCAAGCAATAAAAATTGCTCTCTAAATATGTATGATCTATTAGTGTGGAGAAAATAAGCTTTATACGAGCTTGTGATGTGGAAGAAATAAAAGCAATGGACTGCATAGTAAAGGTCCCTATCATAAGTGGCAATATAAAGTGACGTTCTTTTGCATTAAGATTTTGTGCATCCAACCATAAAAGCACATGACAACCACTGCTTCCCTCTGAGAAGGGCCTATCTTTTATTTTTTTTGTCTTATACCTTATACAAAAGTCATGGTGATCTTCACCTTTGTTTTTTACACTTTATCCTTTGGCAAGCACTATGTGTTGGAAAGATCCTGATATATATAGGTCCGCTAAAATGAGCCAGAGTGCATTGTACTTATTGTATGCTCCGTCCAACCACAGAACGAGGACACCCACTAATTTACCCAGCAAGGCCAACCGTCCAACAAAAAAATGCTCCAGGGTCGCTTGCCTCCGGGCTGGAAATCAGCCGTAATGAGCTCTCCATCCGGGGTAACGAAAGCAGTTTTTTATGAGAGATTTTCCCAAAGAACAGTAAGGAATTGGGACTAGTAGTAAAACTCCTTTGCTCATTGGTAATCTGCGTGTCCACTACAAAAAATAAGACTAATTAGTAAAATGGTGGCATGCATGGTAACAAAATTACTATTCCTATGAACTACACACGTCTTATGATTGTTACAACAATTAAAGGGTAGAAAAGTGATTCGTAAGAGCCGGTAACTAGATTACCATTTTGAGTACGTGCATGATCTTTCCATTCTTTCTCTTTGCGTGACAGCCTGGTAACAAAATTACTATAATAATGGGTGGAGGAGCAGCGCGTGCCAGATGGTAACAAGATTACCATATTACGAGCATGTGTGGGAGAGGCGGACATTCGTTTGTGCCAGCCCGTATCCGCTTTAATCTGTTTACGATATATTTGCTAGGAATTTTACTGAGATTAGCCCAACAGCGTGCGCATCAGATAGGCGGAGCGCTCGATTAGGTTTTTACACTCCCGCGTGCTTTAGCGCTACCATTTGTGTGTGTATATATATGATCACGGGATCAGAATAATATTCTGATCACAACATGAACTTCCCGAGTAACGCGCCTGACCTTCCCCGAGTACTAGGTTGAACTTCAGCTAAAAGGTGTCCAAAAGGGGCTTGCGATATACCATTGGAAAGCTATGGACACCAGTATCATGACCCAAGTTAATTTTTTTGCAAAATGTAAGCGGTTTAAGAGCAGGTTTGAAAACCGTTTTTTCCTTATACCAAAAACGTCAATCGTATTTCCAATCGCATTTCTAAACCGTTTATCGGAATGAGGCAAATAATATGGCTTTGGAAAGCCGCTGCAAAACCGCTCGTTCCACATGTTGAAAGTTTTCTATAATTCCCTATGGATAAAGAGTAATTTGGAACATCATAGAATTTCGCAAATGGAACACCCGAGTTCGTATTTTCGATGCCATTTCTAAACGGCTAATCCAATTGAGGAAAATAATATGGCGTTGGAAAGCTTATGAAAATGCGCAACTTTTTCATGCTAAAAGTGTTTTTCTAATTTTGAACGGTTTAAAAGCAATTTAGAAAATGATACAAGTTCCACTGAGTTCGTATTTTCAAGCTAATTTTTTAACCGTAAGTCTGAATGCAGCAAATGATATGTCGTTGCAAAGCTTGAACAAATGCGAAAACTTTTTATATATATTGTTTCTCCCAATTCCTTATGGTTTTAAGTCAATTTTGAAAATGGATAAAAACGTATTTTCCCCATAATTTCTACAAACTTTACCGGAATGAGGCAAATAATATACCGCTGAAAAGTCACGGAAAATGCGAAACTTTTCCATGTTGGTGGTTTTCTCTGGTTCCTGGCGGTTTAGAAGTCATTTCAAAAACGGCAGGATCATTCGTTCTGCCATTATCGCGAAACAGATTCTTCGAAAATGCACCGCGTGAAGAACTTGAACTTCTCAGCATTGTCTACTTGAACTTCACTCTATTTTTGACGTGCTTTTTTTTGCTCGCAGATGTCCATCCACTACTCGTAGTTCTCCATCCACTCCCCGGAATTCAGCGGGTGATATACCGATGGAAAGCTGTTGTAAACACGCAACTTTCCCGTGTTGATCATTTTTTCGTAATCGCGGTGGTTTTAGAAGTTTTTCATCTGAAATTCATTTAGCGTAGTAGTTGAACTTCCTGCTGTTTTCGCGTTGAACTTCTGTGACGTATTTTCGTTTGTAATTTCCTCATACATTCGTCAATGTCACACAAATGATATTTCTTTTGTACAAACCTCTCTCACAATAAATTTTTCAACTTTCTCCGACCGAGTTACACGCCTGAACTTCCCTCTGTAGGAACCTGACCTTTGGGCTATCTTCTCAACCGTGTCTCCCCGCACGAATTTTTTTGGTTACTCATGTTCTATGTGATGTAAGTTTAATCTACAAACGGTTTTTAGCAACTAAATGCACATTTTAAATAGGGATCTCGCTCATTGGTGGATTTGCTCTCGGGTCGTGATGAAACATGTCTCTGTTGCAATTTTACTGCCTGAGTTGTTCGACCTGAACTTCTCCCAGTGCTAGGTCGAACTTCCGCCAACATTGCCCAAATGGGGCTTGCAATATACCATTGGAAACCTATAGACACCAGTATCATGACCCAAGTTAATTTTTTGGCAAAATGTAAGCGGTTTAAGAGCAGTTTTGAAATCCGTTTTTCCTCATACAAAAAACGTGAATCGTATCTTCGATCGCATTTCTAAACCGCTTATCGGAATGAGGCAAATAATATGGCGTTCGAAAGCTGCTGCAAAACTGCTTCTTCCACATGTTGAAAGTTTTCTGTAATTCCCTATGGATAAAGAGTAATTTGGAAAATCATAGAATTTCGCAAATGGAACACCCGACTTCCTATTTTCGATGTCATTTCTAAATGGCTAATCCAATTGAGGCAAATAATATGGCGTTGGAAAGCTTATGAAAATGTGTTACTTTTTTATGTTAAAAGTTTTTTCTAATTTTGAACGGTTTAAAAGTAATTTAGAAAATGATACAAGCTCCACCGAGTTCGTATTTTCGAGCTAATTTTTTAACCGTACGTCCGAATGCAGCAAATGATATGGCGTTGGAAAGCTTGAACTAATGCGAAACGTTTTTGTATATATTGTTTCTCCCAATTCCTTACGGTTTTAAGTCAATTTTGAAAATTGCTAAAAACGTATTTTCCTCGTAATTTCTACAAACTTTATCGGAATGAGGCAAATAATATACCGTTGAAAAGTCACGGAAAATGCGAAACTTTTCCATGTTGGTGGTTTTCTCTGGTTCCTGGCGGTTTAGAAGTCATTTCAAAAACGGCAGGATCATTCGTTCTGCCATTATCGCGAAACAGATTCTTCGAAAATGCACCGCGTGAAGAACTTGAACTTCTCAGCATTGTCTACTTGAACTTTTCCAGGTTGATGGTTTTCTCAGATTCCTACCTGTTTTCACGTAATTTCAAAAACGGCAGGATTATTCGTTCTGCCTTTATCGAGAAACAGATTCTTCGAAAATGCACTATGTGAAGAACCTGAACTTCTCGGCGCGTGTACCTGAACTTCACTCTGTTTTTCACATGATTTTTTTGCTCGTAGCTCTCCATCAACTGCTCGTGGCTCTCCATCCACTCACCGGAATTGAGCAAGTGATATACCAATGGAAAGTTGTTGTAAGCACACAACTTTCCCGTGTTTATCGTTTTTTCATACTCGCGACGATTTTAAAAGTTTTTCATCTGAAATTGATTCAGTGCAGTTTTTGAACTTCCCGTTGTTTTCAAGTTGAACTTTCGCGATGTGTTTTTGTTTGCAATTTTCTCATCCATTCGATAGTGTTACACAAATGATATTTCTTTTATACAAGCCTCTCTCACAATATTTTTTTTAACTTTCTCCGACCAAGGACTTGAATTTATAACAACAACAAAATTGGACCTTTCCTTTTAATTCATTTTTCTCATATTAAACACACACCATAAAGTACATGAACTATTTCCATTTTTATAATTTGAATTATTTATTTACTTTCTGAAATCAAATTGCTCCCAAACAATAATTGAACTTCTTTGTGGATTGAGAGAATTATTTTAAAACGCAAAAAAACAAATTATTTTTTGTGTTTTTGAACATGCAAATACAAGGTGAACCTCTCTTGCAAGAATTTTTGAACTTCCCCAGACATAGCACTTGAACTTCTTTCAACAAACCTTTTAAGTTTTTTGTTTTCTATTCTTATATTCTTATCTGAAACACATTCCGTGTAGTAGTTGAACTTCCCGCTGTTTTCACCTTGAACTTCTATCATGTATTTTTGTTCAACCTCTCTCATAAGAATTTTATGAACTTTCTCGGGCCGAGCACTTGAACTTCTAGCAACAAAACTTACAGCCTTTACTTTTTCATTCTTTTTTTGATACAAATGCACACCGAGTATTACGTGAACTTCTGACAGTTTTCAATCTGAACTTCTTAGATCATGTGTTTTGCCTTCATTGCAAAAACAGAGTCTTCGGAAATGCACTGCGTGAAGAGGTTGAACTTATGGAGCAGTCCCGTTTGAACTTTAGTCTGGTTTTCACGTGCTGTTTTTTGCCCATAACTCCCCAACCACTTACCAGAATTGAGCAAATTATATACTGATGGAAAGCTGTTGAAAACAAGCAACTTTCCTGTATTGATCATTTTTTCACACTCATGACGGTTCAAAAAAATTTATTACTCATTGAACTTGAGCAAAAGATATAATGTTAGAAAGCCATAAAAAGGCGCAACTTTACGTGTTGAGTATTTTGTTTCAACTTCGCCAAGGTTTTTAAAAGTTTTTTTAATACAATAAAACATATTTTTTACGAAAAATAAAGACCAAAATTTAAAACGTTTACTGAGAATAAATCATATGATAGCATGTTTGGAGAGAGTTTGAATAAGAGAAACTTTTGCATGCATAGAGTTTTCCCAAAATTCATCGTTGTTATTATAAATGCCCGAAATGACGTTGTCTTTTTCGTTATTTGAACTTGTAAATCCTATGTTTTAATATACTTTGAATTTATTTGTTATTTTCATTTGAACTTCACATCTTTTAATTTTGAGTACAATTTTTTTTCGATTTTTAAAAAACATCAAATTTGATTGATTTTTCAATTTAAACTTCATGGTTGATTCCTTAATAACGACGGACACCCGCAGTTCTTTTAAATGATTAAATCCAATGTGTTTTAATAAACATCGAACCACTTCGTTATTTTTGTTTGAATTTCTAGTTTTTTCAGAAACGGGAAATTTTTATAAAAAAATTTAGTTGTTCCTTTTATTTCAATTTGAACTTATTCATTTTATACTATAGTAACGAGAAACAAATATGAGTTTTCTATATACTTTGAACTTCACTGTTATTTTGATTTGAACTTGTTAGTTTTATTCTTTGGAGAAAAATATGGTCTTAGAATCATACAATTTTCTTAAAATTGAACTTCCTACTTTTATGTTTCCTAGAAACGGAAAGAATTTGAGTTTTCCGTATACATTGAACTACTCCGTTATTTTTCATTTGAATTTCTTGATTTTATTTATTTTAGTACCAAGAAAATGTGAGTTTTTTATAAACAGCGAACTTCACTATTTTTGTAATTTGGACTTCTTGGTTTATTTCTTTTAGTAACGGGAATATCCTAGTTTGTAATAAGTATTAAACTGGTTCGTTATTTTAAATATGAACTTCTAGTGTTTTTTTTATTTAGAGACGATGAAAATCCTTTCTTATGGTTTTTGAACTGCTCTATTTTTAGAATTTGAAATTCTTGTTTTTTTTGTAGAAACGGTGAAATATCCACTTCAAAGTGCCATGTTTATCTTTTGAACTCCTGTGTTATTTTTTTGCGGTAACTTCTTATGTGTGATTTAATATTTATACATTGAACTATCTTGTGAATTAATTTTGAACTTATTATTTCCATTCTTTAACAGGGAGCAAAATTTGAGTTTTCTATAATCATCGAGCTACTCCATCTTTTTAAGTTGGACTTCTTGGTTTTATTTACTTTTGTAACAGAAAAAATCCTTGTTTTTTAATGAACATTGAGCTGCTCCATTTTTTCAATTTTGACCTTCTAGGTTTTTTTAATGGTGTCCTTTTTTATAAAATTGTTTGATATGGTTTCGTTTTTTTATTTTTGACCTTATTTGGTTTGTAATAAACATTGAACTTCTTCATTTTTTAAATTTGAACCTTTAGGTTTGATCGGATGGCTCACTTCCAGAGTTTTTATTTCTGTTGGATGTTTGAATGCTACTCATGTCTTGTTGGACATGAGCGAGTATTGCAAGTAGTGGAAGAACGAGCAAAAGGAGCACTTCTTGGTAGTACTGGTCAACAACATCACTAACATAGGAAGATGATTACTTACAGGCAGCTAGAATTCATTATGTTGGATGCCTGAATGCAAGTACATGATAGCAACAACAATACTAACTTGGTGCTCCACCAGATCTTGCCTAATTAATTCAGTGGTGCATAGTAGTTGATAGTTAATTTAGTGGTGCATAGTAATTGAGAGCAACAACAGTACCAACTCAGAATGCCACCAGATCCTGCCTAATTAATAGACAACAATAGTATTGAGTAGTTTGGAGACGATTTTTTCCAGTAAGTGTCATAGTGCATACACCACTTTAATTTCTGCAAGATTCATGTAAACTAGGGACAATTTTTTCATTGACCCCACAATCTAAACTGTTGCAAGCCTACAACAATCACAAGCATCACATCTGCAACATACTATGCATTTTTGCTAAGTAGGCACAGAAGTGTGTAATCAAAAATACACATGGACCAGCAACATTTTCACCACATATTCTACAAAACATTCAGAACACAAGATGCAGTCCCTGAAAACCCAACCTAAGCCATTTGCAATAATCTGAAGGCTGGTGGTATAGCAGAGAATCACTCTGCTATCTGAAGTTCAAATATCTGACATACTGAAGGTCAGTTAACTTCATAGCCATGGGGAGCAGGAAAGTTAGTGGGATGCAAAGAAATCATCAAGGTTTGGATTTTAGAGGTTGTAATTTAGTGCCCTTCCGATGGAGCGTATCGACGCCTGATTGGGTAATGTGCTTGGACTTTGGAGCAACAAGAGGTCAGCTAGCTGACCAGAGGCTGCGGATCCAAAAGATAAGCAAGAACAGTCGGTAGATATTTAAGATCGGGTGCATGCTATTCGATCACATCCCATGATACGCCTCATAGCTGAGTACAGGAAGGTGTCTGCCAGGTAAGCAAGTGCATGCAGCTGCAAGTTAAAACAGTTTTGTTTAGTGGATGTAAGAGATTAGAGACCCCTTCCTACTACAGTACTATTTTGTTTAGTACGTACGATTTTTGCTCCGCATAAAAATACTTGGTTTGCAAGCGCAAACAACCATGATTAGTAGCGCACACGTTACCACGTGAAACGCTAGCTAATCCACTGTATGTACTACTGAAGAAGCTCATCGCTCATCCACTGTACGTACTACTGAAGCAGCTCATTGCGGGTGGGATAGAAAACAGAAGTCGCACTACTATGTTGGGATTGCGACCCGCATGGCTGATTGTCTCTCCAGTGTTTATTCACTCTCAGGCCGAGCATCTATATCAATCAATGGAGACAGCCGATGATCCGGAAAGATAATGGTCGTCACTTTCTGAAAACTGGCAGGAGCAGAGGCAGACTACGCCGGTGGGAAGGAAAGGTCGCGGAGGAGTAGAGGGAAGGTCGCGCCGGACGAAAGGGAAGTTCGCGCCAGAGCAGTGGAAAGATCGCGCCGCCGGGGAGGTTGGGGCAGGGCGGAGGGCGCGCGGCCGACGTGTGTAAGTGCATCTAGTGCCACCCCTAGTTGGTTTTGGAGTATTGACGACAAACCTGGTTGAGGGACTAATGTGTTTGTGAGAATTGCAGGATAACACAGGAAGAAGTCCCTCATTGATTCGGTTTACCTACCAGAGATGACCCCTAAAAATGTATGAAGACATTGAAGATAAAGGTGGTATGTGAAGGTATTCACATTGAAGACTATGACAAGAGAAGACATGTTGTGAAGACTATGGAGCGCGAAGACTTAGTTGTTTCGTTGTTTCGTTTTCTTCTTTGTTGAGTCATAGGAACCACCGTACTGTTAAGTGGGTTCCAAGTGAACCAGTCAGAATGACTGAAGTGATGCTTAACCAAAATCCTATGTCTTTGAGCGAAGACAATGAGAGTGAATCTTATCCAGAGCTGGATAAGTCAGCTTTGCTTGTAGCCCAAGTAAAGTTGCCGTGTGTGTTTGAAATCTGACCGTTGGAACACGTGTCAGTTCCTTAGTGACCCAGGGTCATTTTGGACAAATCAGGTCGGGTTGCCTAGTGGCTATAAATAGCCCACCCACTACACCATAAATTGGTTGGCTGCTCAGAGTTAGTGTATGGCTTTTGTCGTTTGAGAGCAACCCACCTCGAAGCCTTTGAGAGAGAATTCCTTGCGAGGATAAAGCCCTAAACACCCAGAGCCAAAGAGTGTTAAGCATCACTGAAGTCTTCTTGTCTGTGTGATCTGAAGACCTATTACACTTGAGGACTGTGAATCCTCCAGCCGGTTAGGCGTCGCGTTTTGAGCATCCAAGAGTCATTGTGGATCGCCGGTGAACGAAGTCTGTGAAGGTTTGGAAGTATACCTTGAAGACTTACCAGAGTGATTGGGCGAGGACTGGGTGTCCTTAGCTCAAGGGGAATAAGGTGAAGACGCGGTCTTCTGAGTTGAATCTCAGCCTCCCTAACCAGACGTACAGTTGTCATAGCAACTGGAACTGGTCCAACAAATCATTGTCTTCAACGAGCCACTGGTTCTATTCTTCCCATCTCTTTATTTGCAGATTGGTCCTTGTGAAGTCATTGCCTCTTTGCATTATCTATTTGTCTTCACTGTGTGACTGCTTGTTCTGTTTGGCTTCGTACTATCTTCCATCCTGATCTATACTGCCTAGCTACTATTAGTCTTTGTGCTTTCATCTCATTGAATACTTGACTATGGCTTGCTTAGTGTAGTCTACCTTCTGCTGCATGGTAATATATTTGCTTCTATCGTTTGTCTTCAAAACTTCCATGTTTTGAATACTTTCATAAAAATCGCCTATTCACCCCCCCTCTAGTCAATCACTAGCACTTTCAATTGGTATCAGAGCAAGGTACTCCCTTGTTCTGTGTGATTCGGTTTAACCACCTGGAGTTTTAGTTATGTCGACTGCAGGGATCATCAAAGTCTCCGTTGCGTGCCTAGTCTTCGATGGAACTGAATATCCCTACTGGAAGAATAGGATGCGCATGCATCTGGAAGCCATTGACGTCGACCTCTGGTATGTCGTCAAGAATGGCGTTCCCAAGGCTGGTGAAGGTGTCACCATTGCTGATGTCAAGAAGTTCGTTCAACTCGATTCCACTGCCAAGAACATCATCTGTGGTCATCTGACCAAAGGACAGTATGGCCGTGTGAGTGCTCTGGAAACATCCAAGCTAGTCTGGGACTGGCTCTCCAAGGTCAACGAAGGCGTCTCAACCCAGAGAGATCAAAGAATCAGTGTCCTTCGCAACCTCTTCAACCGCTTCAAGAGAAACGACAATGAGAATGTTCATCTCACATTTGATCGACTCACTGACATCACAAATGAGCTTCAAGCCCTCGGCGCTACTGAGATCACCAAGCATGAAGTCGTCAAGACACTCCTGAGATCACTTGACAGCTCATTTGACACCCTAGACGTGATGATTCAAGAACGCCCTGACTTCAAGACACTCGATCCATCTGACATACTTGAAAGGCTCAACACACATGAGTTTCAGCTTTCTGAGAAAAGAGACATCTACGGTCCCAACTATGGGCGAACTCGTGCTTTGAAGGAAAAAGCTATTTCCTCATCTGAAGAAGAATCTGATTGCAGTTCTGATGATCCTGAAGACATTGGAAGAGCTTGCTATGCTTGTGAAGAAGTTCCAGAAATTCACCAAGAAGAAAGGCTTCAGAAAGTCCTCATGATCTAGCTCAAGGAATGATGAAGCTTCTGCTCATGACTACAAGAAGAGAACATGCCACAAGTGCAAGAAACCTGGTCACTACATCTCTGAGTGTCCGCAACGGGACAATAAGAACAACAAGAAGAAGAAGAGCAAGGAATATGATTTTGACGACAAGAAGAAGAAGAAATACTCAAAGTCTTCTTCCAAGTATTCAACAAAGTCTTTATCGCACAAGAAGAGCTCATCTGGCAAGGCTCGTGCGTTTGTTGGCAAGGAAATGGATTCAGAGGAGTCTGCTTCTGAGGAGGTGGAGGAGGAGTCTGAGGAGGAGTCCGATTCTGCCATTGCAAGTCTGGCTACAACCTACATTGCCAAGTCCATCTTCAACATTGAAGACAATGACTTCATCACCAACGCCGACGCTAATGACCAGGACACCTCCGCTCCCACCTACTGCTTCATGGCACGCGGTGCCAAGGTAAACTCACGCACTACTCACTATCAAACATCCAGTGAAGATGACTCTGATTGTGGTTCCAAACCCAGCTACAAAACACTTGCTAAAATTGCAACTGAACAACAGAAAGCTATGGAACATATTCAAAAACTGTTAGACAAAAGCGATGACCTGTTAGACGCTGAAATGACTCGATCTCAGTCCTTAATTGAAGACATAAAAAATCTTCATGTTAAGTATGAGGAACTTGAAAGTCGTCATGAAACGCTCTCAACAACTCATGAAAAGCTTTCCTATGATTATCTTCAAAGCAAACAAGATCTTGAGAAATTGAGAGCGGCTCATGAAGATCTTAAAAAGGAAAACGAGTCACTTCGCGCCAAACAGATCAGTCCCGCTCAGGAAGGATTTGAACCACCATGTCTTAAATGCATTGAGCGTGATAACGCTACTTCTGTTGTTGGATGTTCTACTATTGCCACTGTTGCAATATCTTCAACTGTTGATGTGGTAACTAACCCCTCTGCTGAGGATGCCACTGCTATTGCTGATGAAAATGCTAGGTTGAAGACATTGCTTGAAACAGGGATGTACAAAAGTCTCAAAGGGCATTAGACACTATGTGATGTCCTCAAAAGGCAGATCCTGAACCGAAACCCTAGGAAAGAGGGTGTTGGGTTCAAAAGGAAAATGAATGATGATGGCTCTTACTGGAAATCTGAGCAGTACCCCAAAACCACATGGGTTGCTGCAAAGGAACCTTCAGTGGATCCATCCACCCTATCTGGCTTCACTTGTGCTAATCCCATTATTATTGATGAATCGTTTGATCCAAACTATAAACTGTTTAAGAATCAAAATGGTGAAGTGTTTGTCAGGTATATTGGTACTAACTGCAGGTATGGGACACCTATGAAGAAAGTCTGGGCTCCGAAAAAAGTGTCTGGAAAATCTTCCTGTGTATGTCGTAATGACACCACAAGTGAAGAAGACAAACCCCAGACCGCGGGCTTCACATGGTCCAAAGGCTTCATACAGACAGAGGACTCACCTGAGTCGCACTAACGCAAATGTTTTGCACGGAAACCATACCCAGGCCCATGAATATGAGCGCGTTTCATCAAACCGCCATGTTCATAAGACCAAGAACTACTCTGCTTATTCTTATGAGTACTATTGCCCTCCTGCAAGACTATTTGCTAGGGCTTCAAAGCCAAAGTTCTCAGATGCTGCACTTAGACTCATTGCTCCGAAGCCACCCTTGAAGATGTGGGTGGCTAAGAAAGCTTAACTCTCTTTTGCAGGGAAGGGTCTCCAGCTGAAAATCAAATTCGTCTGAAGCTATTGCTGGGGACCTTAAACATCCTGTAGGGCGCAAGATCAAATGCCCAAATGGTCTTATTATGTACTTTGTTCCTGAGTCGCTTGCTACTTGCCCTATCAATCCTAACCTCGATCTAAGCTTCCATAATCCACTTGCTCGTCAAATGTTTATGCTTCACAATTCTCTTCGTGAAGCCTATCCCCCTATCTACACTGTAGGGTATGACACCAGCTGCTTCAGAATGGATTATTGATAGTGGATGTACTAATCACATGACTGGCAAGCGAAGTCTTCTCATGGACTCAACTTTACATCCATCTGACAAGAGTCACATCACATTTGCTGATACTGGTAAAAGCAAGGTATTGGGTCTAGGTAGATTTGCAATCTCAAGGGATCAACACATGGATAAAGTGATGCTTGTTGAATCCCTTGGTTTCAAATTAATGTCTGTCTCAATGCTTTGCGATTTAAACATGATTGTGATATATGGAAAATATCATTGCCTTGTTCTAATGGAATCTGACAAGTCTCTAGTCTTTGAAGGGTATCGGAAAGATGATTTGTACGTGGTAGATTTCGCAGCAGGACCACAGCTTGCCGTATGTCTTCTAGAAAAAGCTTCAGAATGCTGGCTCTGGCATCGGAGGATAGGGCATGCTGGCATGAGGAAGTTGCACACTCTTACAAAGAAGAAGCATGTCATAGGCATCGAGGGCGTCAAGTTCAAGAAGGATCACTTAGGCGGTGCCTGTGAAGCTGGAAAGATGACAAGGGCCAAGCATCCCTCGAAGACAATCATGACAACGACTCAACCCTTCAAACTACTACACATGGACCTCTTCGGTCCCACTCACTACTCAACTCTTGCTACTACTGCTTGTCTCTATGGCTTCCTCATTGTTGATGATTATTCAAGATATACATGGGTGCATATAATCCTCTACAAGACTGAAGTGCATGATGTCTTCAGACGCTTCGCCAATCGAGCCATGAACAACTATTGCATCAAGATCAAGCACATCAGAAGTGACAATGGCACTGAATTCAAGAACACTAGCCTCGACACTTATCTTGATACTTTGGGCATCACTCATGAGTTCTCAGCTCCATACACGCCGCAGCAGAATGGCGTTGTGGAACGCAAGAACAGAACACTATTGAGATGGCCCGGACGATGCTCGATGAATACAAGACTGCAAGAAAGTTGTGGCCTGAAGCCATTGATACTGCATGCCATATCATCAACCGTGTTTATCTTCACAAGCTTCTGAACAAAACATCCTATGAGCTCCTCACTGGTAAGAAGCCAAATGTCAGTTACTTCAGAGTATTTGGTGCCAGGTGCTGGATCAAGGATCCACATCACACTTCAAAATTTGCACCGAAAGCACATGAAGGTTTTATGCTTGGATACGGAAAGGATTCGCACTCCTACAGAGTCTTCAACCTCTTTCACTATAAAGTGGTTGAAACTATGGATGTGCGGTTCTATGAGACTAACGGCTCGCAAAGAAAGCACCTGCCAAATGTGCTAGATGAAGTTCCATCCAGTGAATCCATCAAGCTTATGGGAACTAGAGAAATCATATCGTCTGAAGCTCAGCCTGAAGAGGAACTCATTATCTCTGCACCTGATCAACCTGAAGACAATGCTCAGCCTGAAGACAATCCTTCCAACGATGACAATGATCAGCAAGAGCAAAATCTTCGTCCTGTTCATCCTCGTGTTGCAAATGAAGTACAGATTGAGAGAATAATTGACAACATCAATGCACCTGGTCCACTCACTCGTTCAAGGGCAACACAACTAGAAAATTTCTATGGGCACTTCACATTTGTCTCAATATCTGAACCCAAGAAAGTTGATGAAGCCTTCATGGAACCTGAATGGATTCAAGCTATGCAAGAAGAGCTTCGACACTTTGAGTTGAATAATGTATGGGAACTGGTCAAGCGTCCTGATCCTCGTAAGCACAATATCATAGGCACTAAATGGATATATTGCAACAAGCAAGATGAGCATGGTCAAGTTGTCAGAAACAAAGCTCGTCTCATTGCTCAAGGATACACTCAAGTTGAAGGAATTGACTTTGATGAAACATTTGCTCCTGTGGCTAGGCTTGAAGCTATACGCATACTGCTAGCCTATGCAAATCATCATAACATCCTTCTGTATGAAATGGATGTGAAGAGTGCTTTTCTCAATGGCAAGATTGAAGAAGAGGTGTATGTTGCACAACCGCCTGGCTTTGAAGATCCAAAACATCCTGACATGGTGTATAAGCTCAACAAGGCACTGTATGGCCTCAAACAAGCCCCTCGTGCCTGGTATGACACACTCAAAGACTTCTTGAAGAGCAAAGGCTTCAAACCTGGTTCCCTAGATCCCACACTCTTCACGAAGACATATGATGGTGAACTGTTTGTGTGCCAAATATATGTGGATGACATTATCTTCGGCTGCACGAATCAGAAATACAGTGATGAGTTTGGATACATGATGCAAGAGCAATATCAGATGTCCATGATGGGAGAGTTGAAGTTCTTCCTTGGTCTTCAAATACGACAACAACGCAACAATATCTTCATATCTCAAGAGAAATACCTCAAAGATTGCCTGAAGAAGTTTGGAATGCAAGACTGCAAAGGTTACACGACGCCAATGCCAGCTAAACACCATCTGGGTCCCGACGACAATGGTAAAGAGTTCGATCAAAAGGTATACCGCTCCATGATTGGTTCTTTGCTTTATTTATGTGCATCTAGGCCAGATATCATGCTTAGTGTTTGCATGTGTGCCTGATTCCAAGCGACACCAAAGGAATCGCATCACTTAGCTGTGAAGCTAATTCTTCGATATTTGGCTCACACCCCAACACTAGGATTATGGTATCCAAAGGGCTCAGAGTTTGATCTAGTTGGATTCTCGGATGCTGATTATGCTGGTGACAAGGTGGATCACAAGTCTACATCAGGCACATGTCACTTTCTGGGACGATCACTTGTATGTTGGTCTTCAAAGAAGCAGAACTGTGTATCTCTCTCCACTGCTGAATCTGAATACATTGCTGCTGGATCTTGCTGCGCTCAGCTTCTATGGATGAAGCAAACACTCAAAGTCTATGGCATTCATCTGAAGCAAGTGCCACTCTACTACGACAACGAAAGCGCCATCAAGATTGCTAACAACCCAGTTCAGCACTCGAAGACAAAGCACATTGAAATTCGTCATCACTTTCTCAGAGATCATGTCATGAGGAAGATATTGATATCATACATGTCAACACTGAAGAGCAACTGGCAGATATCTTCACAAAGCCCTTGGATGAGAAAAGGTTTTGCAAGTTACGGTGTGAGCTAAATATCTTGGAATCCTCAAATGTCCTGTGATCAAGCACACATCCTAACACTTATGCATGTTGATGACTTAGATGTGCAACACACGAATTAAAGTATGTCTTCAATCAATGAAGACTTACATTCTGAGTGTGAATACATTAACGTGGAATTTGACTTCGGAGCGCCACAATAATTGTGTGCCGTGTATGGGTCTAATACTTCTTATACGGTGGGTAACGCCACCACCAAAGTCTTCGCATTTTGTTTGTCTTCAATATTAACATGGCCTCATGTTTATCTTCAATATACTGATTTAGTTTCTGTCCTCTACAACATTCACTTATAGCTATGTCTTCACGTTGAATCTTTTGAACTAAGTGAATGTGATCGGACCCTAACCTTTCTATGCTCCTGTCTCAAGTCTATCTATCCAAATCATATGCATTCTATTGAAACTGCTGAATGTCTTCGTTGTGTCCTTGTCGGCAGGAGATACAGAGACAAACATTAAATCCGTTTTTAAATGCTCAATCCTTTTGCCTGAAACCCGGAGAAGTGGGAATGACCACCCGACAATCCAGGCGTGCGTGGGAACGTGGAACAACCTCCAATGTGTTGCATGAATGCCACGTGTCCTTCAGATGTGAATCGCCAGGGGCACCTGCGTAATAACGATGTGCCGTCCCTGTCTCTATAAATACACGCCTCACCCTAGTCATTATCTCTTCTTCCACTCTCGCGTGAACCCTAGTGCTACCGCTAGCCCTCGACGATGCTGGCGACGAAGCGCTTAGCTGCCGTGACCTCACCGACGCTGTCCTCCACCGGCCGCGGACATCATCTTCTCCGCCGTCGCCATAGGTGTCCTCCATCACCAAGTTAGGGCACGGAAGATCGAACTGCTCGGCCTCCTCTCCCACTCCGTCTAGCAGTTCCTCGTGTGGTAAATAAAACCTCCTTTTTATAGTCTTTTGATTCGAAAGATTCATCCTTTTCAACCACAAGTGGTTTCTATTCCCACAAGTTGGATCTATCTCATTCTGCATCTCATAGCATGCCTAGTATGTTCACTTATGCTTCACAAAGTAGTTAGATTCCTCACTTGTACTTATTCGTGGATTCGTACAAATCTGGAACCAACTCTCTACATATGAGTGAATGTCTTCGCACTATGAGGTCAATGTCTTCTAAACTGATTTATCTTCAAAATCTTCTGAGAATGCATATGGCCTCTTCCCCTTCCCTCGCACCTTTAATGCTATCACAGGTACATGTCCGTGGGAGAAGCCCTTGGTTCTCATAGTCTGCATTCATTTGCAGAGTTCTTACAACATCATATAAATTCTCCTGAAGCCAGTTCTTGTTTGACCAGTAGACGGAAGACTTTGACAGTGTTGAAGCCTTTCAGTCTAAACTTCATGGCAACAGAGAAATCTGCAAGGAAGGGTGGCAGACAACACCGTGGAAACACCTAAAGAGATTTGCCTCCTGACCTCTTTGAGCTATACAAGACAGATCCAGAGGAGGACTACAATCAGCGGAAAACCTGAATCCAATGGATTCAAAGATATTGGGCAGAACAATGGTACAAGTACAGGTTCGTGACCCAGGAATATGCTGAGAAGAATGCCATCAAGCGACCCTGGGGAGACATCTTGTACAAAAACCTTCAACCCAGGTCCAGAGCTGAAGCCATTGAACAAGGCTTCTATCCTTGCATGGTCCGTGGACCACAGCCTGCAGATGCAGACCCATCTTCATTGCTATGGTGTCGTGACAACAATCTGTTCAAGCGCAACTTCCAGTTTGCCAAGAACTCGGCCAAAGAAAACAAGAAGTCGCGGGGATTAGACTTCAATCCAGGCCCCTCTGCTCCCCGTGCCGATGGCACATGCGAAGCTGGACCCAATCTTGTTGGGCCCTTCTACAACCTAGAAGGCCTCATCACTCATATTATGGTTCAAGGGACAGCCGTGGATGAACCTGCAGACAACGCTGATTCTGACGAAGCGCCTACACCACCGAAGCCAAAGAAGCTGAAGAAACCTAAAGCTTCGAAGCCTTCCCCTGCACCAAAGGTCTCATAGGCGAAGCCTCTGGCCACTGCACCTCCTGAAGCCAGTGTGCAGTCTGAAGATCTCTCACGCATCTCCGAGTCTGCGAGAGTGAAGAAGCCCATGCAACCCACCGGTCAAGCACTGACCCCTGCTGCTGTTTTGCGAAACGAGAATGACGCCATTGATCTGTCCAGCGACGATGATCTTGGCGATGACGCTCTTGAGCAGTTGATCAAGAGCAAGCAAGAGGCGGAAATCTTCAATGATCTTCCTCTCTTTGATGTGGAAATCTTAAACAAGTTCATTGATGAGTGGTTCGACATCCCAAATGTCACCTTTGATGATCTTCAGCTTCCAATTTGCCTCAGCGTCGCCTTCCACAGAGCCATTGCTCCTGAGTTGGCTCTAGCTCAGAAAATTGTTGAGCTAAAGCATAAGATCGATTCCGAAAAGGCTCAGTTCAAGAAGCACATGGCCAAGCTCAATGTTGAAGACATTCAAAACTTCAAGGCCATGATGCATGAGCTCAAGGAAGCATTCCACAAGACACGCGAAGAAGCCAAAGGTTCTCGTGAGCGCATGAAGGATCTTGCTGCCAAATGTGTTCAAGGATACAATGAAGCTGAAAAGCGCAAGGCTTTGGGGCGACCAGGCATCGGCCCCCGAATGGTTGCCAAGTAGAAGAAGCCAGCTGTGGCAGAACCCGAAGCATCAAGGCAGGAAGAACCTCGCATTGTCTTCCCAGCCAGTCTGATAGGCTTGAAGCCTAAGGTCCCCACAGTGGCTTCAGAACTCAAGAAAATAAGGGCAGCTGAAGCCGAAGCCAGAAAACGCAAGACCAAATCCACCATTGATGATGCTCCCCCAACCAAGAAACAGAAAACAAAGAAGAGAGACCGGGCTGCTCCCACAGAGCCCCTTGATGTCGAGCCAATCTCAGTGGCTCGTCCTGCGTCCGAACATCGAGAGCGCCAGTTAATAGTTCATGAGCCTGCTTCCACAGAGGCTCCTGAAGCCGAAGACAATCCAGCTATTGACCCCACCGCAGCTGAAGACATTGGTCCTCACGACAATGTTGAAGATGATGAAGTCATTCCTCAGATCGAGCGCAATTTGGTATCATCTCCTGTGCTCACGCACAGTGAGCTCATCAGCATTTGTCGTCCTCTGACGCCAACTGCTCAGGATGCATCATGGGCTGATCACCCACAACAACAAGACACCCCAAGTGCTCCCCATCCACAAGATGACGATGACTTTGAGGCCCAGTCAACTCCATCTCCACAGGCGTCGCCAGCGTTCCGCAGGCTTCGCAAAGGATCAAGGCCCCAAGTCACTCCAACTGTGAACGTCTCTGAGTCTGAAGCTAAAACGGCTGAAGATATTCCAGCTGCATCAGCCGATGAAGAAGAACCACGTGATGAAGAAAGAGTTGCTACACCACCAACCATTCCTGAAGTTGTTCTCGAGGAGAACGTGTCCGACCCTCCAGCTCCTGAAGTGGAGGTTACCAATACTGAGGCAGCCACCAACATCAACACAAAAGCCAATGACGTTGTCATGGCTGAAGCCAATGTGGCGCCTGAAGCTAATGTCGTGCCAGAAGTGCAACCACCTGAAGCAAATGTGGCCCCTGAAGCCAATGCTGCACCAAATGTAATCATTCCTCCTGAAGCTCATGTGCCCCTTGCAGCCCATGTCAACGAAAATGCCAATGCTCCTGTACCCCCTCCAAGACCTCATACTGTTGAGATGGCATTTGATCGTGGTTAGCCTGTTATGGTCCGCTGGCCCATTCTGGTTCCTCCACCTGCTGCGGGTCCACAATTTGACTATCATGTCGAGCACAGACCTTAAGTCCAAAAGCCCAAGCCAAGACTTCCAAGATTCCCAGGCACTGCAACTTCACCTGGGGTCTTCAATGTGAATGGCTTCGTGGCACATAACACCTTCTTCAACAACGCCAAGAACCCTTACACCAAACCTCGCATTTCATCGGGTCGGTTCTGGAGCTATTAGCAGCGCAGCTACTATTCACGCGTATTATACAATCAAGGGCGCATATTTCCACATATGCGTCTCGACACTGAAGATATAGCTGGCCTGCCCTGTCTAGAAGAAGCGTTGGATTGCTTCAGAGACGCTGGACTCCTGCAATTTGTCACAGACAAGGAACACTGGAATGAAGAGCTTCTGTTACAGTTCTATGCAACTCTTCACATTCGAGGCTACAACAGGGATCCAAAGACTTGGGTCCTTGAGTGGATGACAGGCAATGTCCATCATGAAGCCAAAGCTCTTGATATCATTGAGCTCACAGGCCTGCCCACTCCTGGTGAATACTATGAACCAGGTTGTCAACAACACTAGAATGCTTTGGAGAGCATTTTCCAGAAGCCAGAACCCAACATGAGCCAAATGCTGAGCATGATGAAGCCTTTGCCCCACAACGCTGAATACCCATCTGAATTCTTTGTTGAAGACCTAGAGTATCAACCTCGCACCATTTACCATATCATCAGAAAAACTCTATGGCCTGTCAAAGGACATTCATCTGCAGCGAAGCTTGAAGGAGCAATGAAGACTTTGGTTTTCTATATCTTCAATGGCATCAGCTTCAATGCTCAAGACTTCTTCATCAGACAATTGGCTCCATCTGGCTCCGACATTTTTGGTTTGAAGTTCTATGCTCCATGGGTAATGCGTCTTATCAAGCTGCACTCTGCCTTCAACTATCAGCCGTCTGCGCAATCATCTTGTATTCTTGCCAGAGGTTGATCTGTCTGTTGAAGCTATTTACCCAGATCCTGCTAAGGATCCCATTTATCTTCACAATGCTGATCGTCAAAGCTTCACCCAGCACATTGAAGGAGTTCAGGAAGTCTCTCGTGTTTATCCCTTGGCTGGTAACACACGTGCCCCTCGCGCTCAAACTGATGCCACTGGAAGCACCATTGCCCAAAGGCCTCAGAAGCGATCTCGTGTTCTCAATGACCGAGAGCTTCTCTTCGCGCTACATCAGAAATAGGATAAGCATCATAACTGGCTTAAGCGTCAGATGCAAAGCCTCTTGGTGGACGTCAATCGCATTCGCAATCTTGCCACCAAGAATGCCTTTGTTACACATGAAACATGTCGGAGGTCTTGGAAGAGTTTGACATTGCTCAGTGCTGAAGCTGATCTGCAAGATGATGGCTTCACAGAAAGATTCAAGTTTGACTCAACTCCTCCAAGGAATGCTCACTTGCGTTGGACTCCCTCACTTGATGACTCTGACTATTCGTCCTCAGCTGCGACGGTGAATGCCAGAGTCATCGATGACCAAGATGATGCCACTTCACCTCCTCCAACTTCAGCGCGTGTCGACACTGCACCAAGTTCTTCTGCACCACCAGACCTCAACAACGACCCTGCTGCCTCACCTGCACCCCATGGGAAGGAGTAGGCGCTCTATGTCTTCAAACCTTTTTGGTCCTGACTGACACAAGGGGGAGAAGCATATGAGTTGATAGTCTTCAAGCGGGTCCATATGGGTGGTTGCTTTACTTTTTGCTACTTTTGCCAAGTGCTTACAACTCTCGGTTTTTTTGATACATTTGGTTCTTTGAGTTGTAACACTTAAACTCGATGGTCGTCTGGTACTTATTTGCTATTCTGTGATGTGCGATGATAACTTCCGCACTTAGGTCGTTTTGCAGACGTCCATTTTTCATTATGCATGTCATTATCGTCATAATATCAAATCTTGCATGATGAACTATCATCATAAGTTGAAGAGGATCTCCACAAGTACAACCTGCCATGTGCATTTGCATTCCAAAAGCAAATTACTTATATGCACATCTTCGGGGGGAGCCTTTGCCACTTATGAAGACAATACCCTATCCTTTACAATTTCACATATTTTATTCCCCGTTGAAAACTTCAACCAGTTTGTCATCAATCACCAAAAAGGGGGAGATTGTAAGTGCATCTAGTGCCACCCCTAGTTGGTTTTGGAGTATTGACGACAAACCTGGTTGAGGGACTAATGTGTTTGTGAGAATTGCAGGAAAACATAGGAAGAAGTCCCTCATTGATTCGGTTTACCTACCGGAGATGACCCCTAAAAATGTATGAAGACATTGAAGATAAAGGTGGTATGTGAAGGTATTCACATTGAAGACTATGACAAGAGAAGACATGTTGTGAAGACTATGGAGCGCGAAGACATAGTTGTTTCGTTTTCTTCTTTGTTGAGTCATAGGAACCGCTGTACTGTTAAGTGAGGTCCAAGTGAACCAGTCAGAATGACTGAAGTGATGCTTAACCAAAATCCTATGTCTTCGAGCGAAGACAATGAGAGCGAATCTTATCCAGAGCTGGATAAGTCAGCTTTGCTTGTAGCCCAAGTAAAGTTGCCGTGTGTATTTGAAATCTGACCGTTGGAACACGTGTCAGTTCCTTAGTGACCCAGGGTCATTTCGGACAAATCAGGTTGGGTTGCCTAGTGGCTATAAATAGCCCACCCCCTCACTACAAAAAAATACACTTCCGTGATGATACATGTTTGTCACAGTAGGTCGCTTTTTTTGTCATGCATGTACATCAATGACAAATTTATGACAGAATCAAGCTAGTCATACCTGTGCTATCGTAGAAGTGTTCGATGACATTACCAAAATTATCATCATGGAAGTGTCCACTTCCATGACGATAAATCACGCATCACGGAAGTGCTTTTATCAAGGGTGACCGACACGTGGCATCCACCATAACGGAACGCTGTTAAGCTATCGGGTCAGGTTTTGGATCCGATAACCCGTTAACAGCCCCGACTAATGGAAAATTTCCACGTGTAAAATTCTTGTTGGCCGGACGAAACACGTGTCAGCTCGTCAGTGGGTCAGATAGGCGCCTATGATACGTCGACACGTGGCACGGCCCAACAGAGGCCCATTCCTGTGAAAAGGCTGGCCCGTTTGTCTTGGTCAAAAGGTGGCAGGCCGGCCCATGGAAAGCCTGTTAACGGCCTGTTCGCATATAGCCCATTTACAGCCCGCTAACCCAAGGCCCGTTACGCCCTATTCGAATTAGGCCCAGTAGCGTCATCTGGGCCATCCAATATGATTCCAGCTCGTTTTCACTTCTGGCCCATGTATGGCCCATGACATTTTTCAGCCCATATGAGGCCCTATTTAACTCTTGGCCTATTAACGGCCCGTGGTGAAACTGGCCCGTAATGAACAATGTTTCACTTTATACCCATTAACGGCCCGTTATTCCGTTGGGCCGTTTCCAACCCATGTTATCTTTCGGCCTTCTCGGAGCCCATTTATTCTTGGGCTCATTTCCAGCATTGGTTTACTTACGGCCCGTTACTGTCATTTTCTGCTTGTGGGCCAAATTTAGCCCGTGGTTACAGTCGGCCCGTTTGTGGTCCGTTAATACGTTGGGCCGTTTTCATAGCGTCATCAAATATGGCCTATTAACGATGGCCCATTACGGTCCGCCCATGAACGGACGATTCCAACTCTAGCCCATTTACGGCCATAATGCGGCCTGTTATTGGCCCATGTTTGGCCAATCGATCAAATGGCCCGTATAAGGCCCATTGATGATACGGCCCGTAGAAGGCCCATTGTTTTTACGGCTCGTAGAAGGCCTATTGTTTCTATGGCCCATAGAAGGCCCACTGTTTCTACGGCCCGTAGGAGGCCCAGTGTCACTACAGTAAATATTAGCCCATGGTTATTGTGGCCTAGTTTTAAAAAATAGGTTATTGCAGCCACTAGTTAACCGCCGAAAAAGAACTGCAATGACTACAAGCAAACAAATAAACAAAACAACAAGGAAATAAATAAGCAAGCAACTAACGCTAGGCTATCACGGCTATTACACATATTACATCCACTGGGCATCAAAGTTCACCACCAGTGCAAATATAGGGAACAAAGCAGCATATCATATACACTGGCCGTCAAAATTGGCCACCAGTGCAAATAAACGCGGCAGCAAAACAAGAGCATAACTGAAACAACTTCAGAAGAGCTCAAGAAACGTTATCCTAGGTATCCACCATGCTGGCAATAAGCTTAGCAAGCTGATTAGCTTTGTCCTGTTTGGCGCTAAAATCCTCCAATGCTTGCTGTTGCACCAGAAAGTATGCATCTGAATGCTCCAGGGACTTCCACAGTCCTTCCGCTTCTTGTCGCAGCACAGCTGAACAATGTCTTTCAGCTTGTAGTTGAGACTCAAGAAACCGAACTGATTCAGACAGTGAGTTTGAATAGCTTGTGCAAGCGGTAGTGGCCAGTAACTCCAACACTAAACCAAGACAGGATGTGTCACTATCCTGAACCTTATCTGCATTACTTCCTTTACTGTTGCTTAATAAGGAACTCTTCCCCAATATTCTGTCAGCATTCTAAAAGAAGAAACAAGCAGACACATAACAAGTTTAGCATGTACTAGTATATGAAACTCATTTCGGTGAACCAGTTCATTAGTAAGGTGGACAAGATTAAACTACCAAGTCTTCTATTGCCAAGTACTAGTACATAATAAAAGCATCAAACAAACATATATCTATGTCCTATGGTAGCAATGGAATCTTAAATTAGAACAGTTGTTCTTCAGGTTTAGGCACTTGTTCTACATGAACAGAGTACAGTAAGATGCAAGAATATAATGCTTAAAAATAGAAAATGAGCTCATAGACCTTACCACATTCTTGGTTCAGGACCAGTACAGAACAAGGCGTTCCCAGTTATCGTCTAGTAAATGTGTCTCAGGAGAATGTAAGGGAATTTGATGAGTTTCTTTGCCGGTTAAGTACGTTTTCTTCAGGTAATTCCGATACTGCCACCAAGCACTCTTGAAGATAGCAGAGGTATTAGCACAGGTTACCTCATCCTGAGTTTCCAAATTGGTCCTTCTCTATAGAGAAAAATGGGAAAATTTGTTGTATTATAATCATCATGGAGGTAGGATGTATGGGACGAAGCAAAGTAATTGACATGAATAACATTACTTACACATAACTCCTGGACAAACACCTACAACTGGCATTTTCCTTCATCTTCAGTATAATATTTCCAAGATGGGAAGATATGCACATACGATTTAACAACATCAAATGCGATAGACGCTAAACTATGACTAGCTGGTTGTGCTTCCACCACAGGAATAGGCGTACTAACTGGTGGAGTTTGGGTTCGCCGTGATAGTACTGGCCCTTTGGGCACTGGAGCTGCCTTACTAAGTGCTCTTGTTTGGGAGCTCTGTTGTGGAGATGGTGCTGTGTGAATAGGAACCGGGTTACTATCGGCTGGGGTTGGGGTTAGATTGGATGAAGCTGGTTCTCTGTCCATCGTAGTAGGGGTACAATCTGCGAGAGTTTGGGTTATGTGTGGTAGGGCTGGTTCTTGTGCATGTACAACCGGGGTGCTATCTCCACCAAGAGGTAGCACTATTTTATTTGAAGACCGTGTTTTTAGTCCGCTAGATACTGGCATTACCCGCTCCAATTCAAATGGCTGATAAACAGGAAACATAGTTGAATGTACAGACATTGTATGAGAGACAGATGCAATAGATAGTGTGGAAAAAAGAGGGCATGAAATAGTTGACATGTATATTGTTTAACTAAAACAGATAGCATGACATAATTTCACACATACGATGTATATCTAAACTGGATAGCATAGCATAACATAATTCAAAGATGTGATGAATAACTAAACAGGATCGCATGACATAATTCACCTACATGTTATCTAAGTAATCAGGATCGCATCATTTAATTCACATATGTGATTTATATGCTAAACAGAGGGCATTTGATATGATGTCTGAACTAAGAACATGGTGTTGAATATTGTGTATATGATGTCTAAACTATGCAATGCAAGACACCGTATGCATGATATGAGAAGTATAACCATGCCAAGTTAGAGCATACACCTCAGTGGGGGAATAGGACTGGTCACCTATCTCTGAATCCATCTCTGAGGAGCTATCGGGACCCAACGAGAGATCTGCTTCGACAGGTAGCACTGTCTTCTCTGAAGGCCTTGTTTTCACTCCAGATTTTTCCATCTCCCACCCAAATGGCTGATTCACAGGAAGAGTAGTTTAATGTACAAACATTGTCGACAAATGGAAATGTAATGAAGAAGAGGATGTGCAAGATATCATTCAAATATATGATGCCTGGTTAAACAGGATGGCATTGCACATTTCACATATATTATGGCTGGCTAAAAGACATGAGACTGCATAATTCCCATATATGATATAGAAACTAAACAGGTGGCATTACAGAACATGTCTAAACTAAGCAGATGACATATATGGTGTCAAAAGTAGGCACTACAAGGCAACATATGCATGATATGACTAACATCATCATGCCAAAGTAGAGCAAACACCTTGGGGGTAAATAGGAGTGGTCAGCGGCATCCGAATCCGCCTCAGAACAGATATCTTCCTCTGGATTACAATCTGGAGAGGGGTGGGGAGGGTTTACCATTGAACCCACCATGGAGCGATGTTTGCATGACATTGTATTGCCGCGCAAACTCTTCTCTTTTTCTCTACATGTTCAGCATGACTGTGTACAATATGTGACATGCATACGAAAAAATATGGTGAGATTATGTAAGGAGAGCATGCAGAAATTTAGAGTGATGGTAACAACCAGTGGATCGATGTTTTTCCGTTGAACCAAAATAGCCCTAATGGATCAACATGAATGTATAGTAATAAGTGATGCAACAAGTGTACAACCTCTTTGCCGTAGCCGTTTCGACCTCAGCATCATTGGGTTGGTCGCTGAAGCAGTTGAGGCGGAGGTGGCTGTTGGAGGTGTGGAGGAAGATCTGAGGAATCTGTAGACGGCATCCAGGGCACTGCTCTGTTGTGATGGATCATTCTATCATTGGAGCAGCTCCGGTGAGCCGTAAGACATCAAGGCTGAAGCAGCACAAGACAGACATCGCCAATCTCAAGTGGGATTCTAATAGCATCTCGATGATGTAAAATGGATGTAAAATTAACATCACCAAAAACCACCTGACTACAACAGATGAGGTAAAAACTGTTGACTCTGAACTTAACTGTCGAAACTGAAATTTACTGTGGAATCTGAATGCTACTGTCAAAACTGAACGCAATGGTAGCAGAGAGGCACTTGACATGTAGTTTAGGGAGGGCCTGCAGTTCATCTTCAACCTGCACCCCCTGAGCCGCCAGCCACCACTGGCCAAACCACCGGCCCCAGCACCGCCTCGCCGCCCCGAAACAACTCGCCACCGCCGCCCCGGCCAGCCCTCTAGGCCCCCCTCCCCCGCCCTGAACCCTAAGATAGATAGTGGGGTACCTCTCCGGCGAGCCCCCGTCCCCGCTGCGGGTGGTTCTTCCTTAACTCCGGCGAGCCCCCCCCCCCCAACCCCTGAAAATCGACTGACCCAAAAGTCGATTCAGTCGACTGAAGTGTGGCTTAATCGGAGCAGAGCAGCAACATGAGCGAGGGGGAGAGCAGCAGCAGCAGCTGGGCGAGCGAGCGATCGAGCGAGAGCCGGAGCAGCAGCAGCAGATCCGGCTGGTATGGACGCCGCCGTCGAAGGGGCCTCGCACCGGGGGAGAGCGGCCGAGAAGATGTCGCCCGCGGCGCCGGCTTCAAGGTAGCCGCTCCATGGTGGTGCGGGATGGAGCACGGTCGGCGTCGGAGGTCGAGTTAAGGAGAAGGTGCGATGCGATGAGTGCACAACCTCTTTGGTGGCGCCGAGTAGGCCTCGGCTTCTTCCGAGGAGTCGGTGAGGATGCTGCGGTTCCGGTGGAGAAGGTTAAGGCGGCGCTGTGGGGATGGAGCAGCCGCGATAGACGAGGCGATCGTCGGAGCAGCTCCTTGGAGGTGGAGGACGGGGCGGCTGAATCGGCGGGACGGCGAGATGGACGACGGAACCTCATCCGGGGAGGTGGACGAGGGACGTCGAGCTGTTGCGGTGGACGACGTCATCGGGGAAGAGGCTCCGGCTGGGTAGGGGTGACGTGGCGGATGGAGGAGGGTGGGGTTTCGCGGCTGGAGCGGAGAGGTTATGGTGGCCTGGGATTTCGAATGGCGAAAAGGGGGCGATGGGAAAGGGTGAAGCATGACTTAGGAACACGCTTGTCCAAAATGTAGGGTGTGTTACAAAAGTACCCCCCACCAATTTGAACTAGCGGCCCTTTCGGCTCAGGATTAGAAGGGGGATTTCACGTGTCGGGATTTGGCAGCTGGAGGGAGTTTTCGCGCGCGTTGTAATTTTGGGATAGCAAGGCGCCGGTTGTGAAGGCGCCAGTTTTGGGAGCACGATATCTGAATTTTCGGGATATAACAAGACGCGGGTTGAATTTTAGGGACAAGCCTAACGTGTAGTAATATTATACTTGTACGTACCAAATCAATTCGCACTTCCCTCAACCAAAAAGAAAATGAAAAAAATAAAACTATTCACACCACACAAAGAGAGAGTCTTGCCCCATTTTACTATACAAATGCTATTCAAAGCTACTCCCTCCTTCCATCTATATAGGGCCTAATGCGTTTTTCGATGCTAACTTTGACCAAATATTAGAGCAATGATATATGACATGCAACTTACACAAAGCACACCGTTAAATTCGTTTGTGAAAGGTTCTTTCAATGATATAATTTTCACATTGTGCATGTCATGTACTATTAATCTTGTCAATAGTCAAAGGCGGTCTTAAAAATCTCATTACGCCCTATATAGATGGAAGGAGGGAGTATGAATCCATGTTATGTCCGATTAAATTTTTTCGCTTGCTGTATAATGCATGTAACCTACTCATACCAACATTTTAGTGCATTCCAAATGTCTATACTACCGCTGCAATTCGAACTAAATTTGAGTTCATTTCTCTATTTCAATAAGAATCTACAATCATGATTGTTGCCAACTTCAACCATCATAGTTTCCTTGCTATCTGCCAGATATAAACCAGACGGCCTATAATGCAGGATGGCAGGCACACCATCATCAACAACCCTGTTTTTTTATAAGAGTAGAGATAAAATATATTAAATGTAGTATACCATGTTCATAACCACACCATGTGTATCACCTATATATATTCACACATCCGTCGGTTTGAAACACTATGATAAATTCTTCAAATATCCGAATTCGCTTTTTATAATGAAGTATATATGATCTCTATTCGTCGTTTACACCCACACAACCCTCTTATCTTTGTAGCTAGCACTAACTTTCTCTTGTGCATGCACACGCCCGCATCCCTCTCACCCTCCCTCAGCATTCTCTAGCTCCATCGCGCAAATTCGTCTTTTCACTTTAGGTCGTTCACCCACGGTGTGTGTAGGCCCCCCAGCTCCTTCTTTACGGCACACATCGATCGATATGCCTCTCTAGCCAGGTGTGCCTAGCACAAACACAAGCTTCCCCTTTTCTCTTGTCACCGTCCATGCCTCACTCCCACCACTCTTTTCATCGTTCTCGTACTCGCACACTCCTCTCCCTCGATATAGTATGCCTCTTGTACCACCTCCTACATGCATCCCTCTCTCTCTATCCTTCTCCTCGTGCCTCCTTTGCTTCTAACACACACATGCATGTATACCGATCGATGACCCAACATATACCTAGATCGACTTTAACTACCCCCATCGATCGACGTACCTCACAAGTTATGTCTCTACTTTCTCTTACAAAGGGCGATTGATCTTCCTATGTAGTTACGTCTTCTTACCATAGCCACATCGTCCCCCCTCATCATTCGTGCATGCCTCCTGACCCGTCTCTCACACGCACGTGCACAGACAACAAGCAGCCATCTCCTCTCTTATTGATATTGCGGGCGTGCCCTCCGTTTGTCTAGCAAGCCTATCCCACCATTTGTTAGAAGCAACTCCACTACCACCCCCTCCAACACTCTAGCTCTGTCTCTCTCCCAACCTTATTCATCTCCTGCACATATGCATGGATGCCGATCGATCTCCCTTAATACATGAGGCAGATCGATCTCCTTAATACATGAGGTAGGCCTCTCTCCTCCTCCACACATATACCAGCCATTGTACCTCTATAGTTAATTGGGCCTCCCTCTTCCCCCACCACACACCGATAGTCGAGCGCTGCAGGTAGGTATCCATGCCACAGAGACAAACTGCACATGTCCCATCTCACGTTCCAGTAGGCCAGCCACTCTATATCTTTGACGTGGGCACACAGAAATTCGATGGCACTCTTTATTGATCGCACGCACACACACACACATCATCCCTCTCTTCGATTCCATGGACACCTCAAGCCGATGATACCTCCACTCTCTTCTCGTGGATCGCCCCCTCTATATATATGTTATATCCAGGACTCTATTTCACACACATTGCATATGTTAAATATTTTGATTAACCCCCCCCCCCCACAAAAAACTCTCAAGAACCCACACACTATATCTCTCTAGGTTTGTATCTCTCTCACACAACCCCACATAGGTGGTGTATGTATACAAGAAGAGATAGGTGCACCGTGCACGTACTCACGCTTCGTGCCCAGCCACACCCGCGCGGGTACACGGTGGAGCTCATTTCTCCGCAGAAGCTGGATTTGTTTTTGAAACATCAAGTGACCAGAGACTCGAAAACTTATTTGCCCATTAGTGACTTGTCAGGGCGGTGGATTTTAGTTTGTACGATAATGCTGCATCCACCTAAAGTAACGAAAGTTCTTACGCAAACTTCCTAGTAATTCCCTCTTCATAGGTGTAGCATTACTCCTAACATTTGTAATATCAGTTTGAAACTTGTAATATTGCCGTGTCCTATTCCTGCGTTTTCAAAATCCTGCGAATCAAACAGGTCCTGAGTTGGTGATGATGTTGTGCCTCCCATCTTTCACCAATAGCATACAAACCAAGCTTCTCCATTTTTGCAAAAAGATGCCTGCACTTGTTCCCTATTTACAAACAACTCCTTGTCTCTCACAATCAGCCTCATCTCCTCCCCACCACATCTAGGAGTAGAAGGCCATGGAAAAATCTGGCGCGATGGCCGCTGCCGGAGCCGTCCACCCCCAATCTTGGTGTTTCGTGCAATGCACGGGCATCTACGCACGGGAAATTATGTCGAACAGGGCTAGTTGTAAGCAGGCTAGCTCTATAGCCATGATGATAGTGACTGCAGACGGTGAGGCTCACTATGGTATGCCGAACACGGCGCCTATACTCAGGTGTCATCTCCGGTGCAGGGTCTTGTCACTTCACTGTGAGGAGCAACACGTAATAATTTGACCAACGGGTAGTACAGTGCTAGTACTCCTACTACTACTTTGGTAGTACTACTACTAGTACTAGTAGCACCACCGTCTGGATTTAGGAGTACTACCACATCCATCTGGATTTTATTATTTCACTAGCAATATCTAGTAATGCATGTCACCAAAAATGTACTACTCCCTCTGTAAATAAATACATGGTGTTTTATTCCTATCGGCAAGAAAACATAATGTTTTTTTGCTACTGCTAACTAGAGTACTAATAGGATTACATGCAATGAACTAAACACTGCATGTCATGTTTGGTAGTCTCAAGTCATTGAAAGCATGCACGGCCCACATCTCTCATTGGTTGATATGTCACGAAATAAGAAACAAGGAGGGAGTTAATGCACCATGCCTAAGTATTTTGGGATTATTTGGTTTTCGTAAGATGACTTACACAACATTTTTGTTTACATGCATTAACATTTTATTAGTTAAATCAAAGGTCAAAACTTGGCGCAAAATGCAAAGGGGACCAATAAACCAGTAAACATCAAACTTCTCTCGTTTGGCCCCAACTAGAGGTCCGGTGAGATGACTATACTACACAGGCACGGAGGGGGACGCAACTTCATTGACTTACGGCAAATGCCTTTGGGTGAATGACACGTGGCCCCAGGGGGTGGCTGGCCCACCTATCATATAGCCAAAGGTAGGTGCAGTAGAGGGCCGAGGAGTAGTACGAAATCCTACGCACCTACGCACGCTAACCAAGGGCTGAGTGATCACTCGAATCGCAAGATCAGTTGACTAGAAGCTACGCTAGACCCATGGAGGCGATGAGCGCGAGCATCAGCCGGCTGTGCCAGATGGTCCACGACGCCGGCCTGCGGCCCGGCACCGAGGAACGTCTCCAGGTAGTATTGCTTGAGGCCGCCAGGGTGAGGGGCTGCTTGGACGACAGCTTCGTCTCCTTGTTCGACGAGGTCCTCATCGGTTTCCTCGACAAGTTCACCGTTGTCAAGAAGCTTGCGGACGACTTTGACATAAGCCTCCAGCCGACGCGCCTAGGCTCTGTGATGCCTGCCACCCTCAACGGCCACTATGGTAACAACCTCTTCGACGCACCGGTGGCCCTGCGACTGCCCGCCGTCGCGCTAGAGAATGTCCACCTCGAGGTCGCGCTCGCTGTGCAGCGCCTGGCGCAGCAAGACACCATCGACATAATCACCCATGTCTACGCGCAAATCATCCACAAGGACTACTACATGCAAGAGGAGGACGATAGGACGCTGGCCTTCTTGGAGCACAGGGCAACCTTGGACGGCACTGTTCAGAAGCACGTTGAGCTTGCCGCCAACGCCGTTGCTCCTCACACGTCGGTTGGTGACCCGGCGCACTAGGGCGTGAGGATGTCGTTGAACGTTGATGGATCTGTATGTATTTTTATCTTTTCCGTCAAATCCATGTAGTAGTATATGATACTACAGTAATTATCTTACCTTTCGCATCAACTTCATAATTTTCGTACGTACTCCATGCATGAACGGCGC
Source organism: Triticum urartu (assembly GCF_056163025.1). Classification (NCBI taxonomy): domain Eukaryota; kingdom Viridiplantae; phylum Streptophyta; class Magnoliopsida; order Poales; family Poaceae; genus Triticum; species Triticum urartu. The sequence goes on along the minus strand of NC_141878.1, from coordinate 163,899,926 downwards.
CAGAACCAAACTTCTCATTACTCTAGGCAAAATCGTTATTTTCTATCTATCGGTCGCGCCATGGAGCAGAACCAAATTTTACAAGTTACGAGTTCAAAAGGAAAAGCCTGCCGTGTTCGCGTTGGACCCCCACACGGTTGGTCTGGCACGCCGCTCAAGTGGGGATGCGTGCGGTGTTGCATTTTCACTTACAAGTGGGACCGCAGTTGAGCAAACCGACTATCGGCAAACCCCGCCCACCGTGCGATGGCTGAGAAAACAGGAGGGAGAAGATATGGTTGTAGCACGGACTCCAAGAAAATTGGTGTCGGATGGGACTCGTGTGGGTGGCGTGTGCCGTACTGCTAGATGTGAATACTAGTTATGGCCCATGCCACCCCACTATATCGAGGTATGTAGAACAAATTTCCTGTAGTCCGTGCTCAGCCCTCCTCTATCTCTCTTGTCAGCCAGCCAGGGGACGCATGGAGCCCATCGTCTGTTTGCTCACATGCGGCCCCACATGTCAGTGAAAACGCAAGAGGACCCACTGAACCTGCACATCTTCCACCTCGACGTGCTGGTGATGAAAAACAAATCCAATAAAGATCTTCGGTGGCCGCTTTTGGAGTTACTCAAGAGTATTAAGATTCTATTTACAGTTTAACCCAAGATGCACATCTCGTGGCTTCAACTACCACTCTATTTTCTTTCATGACACAACCTGGATGCTGGATGTCCCTCGTGTCAGCAAAAGGAGGAAGAACCCGACCAAATCTTAGGTTCTGCTCTCGGATTAGACTAGTTGTGCTAACTTAAAAAATTTATTGTGTACTCCCTCCGTTCCAAAACACTTGACTTCCATTTGTCCAAAAATGGATGTACCTATATACTAAGACATGTCTAGATACATATATATTTTGACAAATAGAAGGCATTTATTGTGCAATGGAGGGAGTAGAATGGATGCAAGTTTTTGTGTTGGGAACAAGAGTACATCCATATATTGATAGAGTGCAATTTAGTAGATGTTCTATCACTTTTAGCTAGCACAGACGCAAGATCGAGCCTTCGCAGATCAACAACGAATGCATCGAGAAGGCACTAATCCAACTTACAGGAGTAGTAAAATGTATTCTTGTGGTTCTTGTTTTCTTTGGTCTTGCTTTTCTAGTCAAAATTATCATTGGAGTTCGTGCAAAACGGAGGTGCGTTTGGGGTTGTGCGTTGGAGTTCGCCTTACAAGTGGGACCGTAGTTAAGGAAACCGACTATCGGCAAACCCCCACCTCGCCCGCCGCGCGATGGCTGAAGTTAGAGAAACAATGAGGTTGAAGAGATTGCTCTAGCACGGACTCCAAGAAATAATATGGTGTCAGATGGATGTCGTGGTGGTGGCGTGTGCCATACTCCTGGACGTGAATGCTTGTTCTGGCCCATGCCACCCTACTACTCCTACTACTTACTCCTACTATATAGTAGTAGTATCGAGGATTCGAGGTGCTGGTTACGTACAACGAACACATTAACATATGGCTACAGTAAAAACACCCGCCCGATGCGCGAAGCATGTGAAGCTAGTACAAATAGTGTACTACTATTGTTGATTGGCCTCATCTGATAACCTGTTGCAATGCACATACAATTATGTATTCGGAAATTTTTTTTGCCTCATCGCAACACTCACTCAGAGAAGCGACTTGAAAGCCATTCATAAATTTAGTAAGTTTATCACAGGCATATCATTTTATTACATACAACAGGTCATCAACCCACATCGACAACGAGGATACATTATAAATACTAAAGTTTTCACCACACAACAAATAACAAGCCATGAAATGAACTTCAACTCAACCATTCTGCGGCGTTGGAAACGCTTGCTTTGAACCACAAGTGATTCTCTGGGACGGGCCATCCGTTGTCGATCTAGAGACCAACACAGGACCGATCATCCAGGCTGAAGCAGCCTATTATATCAGTACCAGGGTAGGGAACCACCCAAATGTCCGAGGTATAGACACAGTTGCTTCTCATAACTGTGTCAACAGTAGTTGGATCGCCTTTCACCATCATTGGATAGTTTTGTCCCAGGAAGAGCGAGTTTTCTCCAAGACTATCAATTTTGTGCCAGGGAGAAGGAGTTGGAGCTAGCACACTAGTATCCATCCCGAATACCACACAACGGGTGTTGGAATAGGTCCGGAGAGTGCGACCATGGGAGACACCTGCTTCCTTAGCAGTAACATCATCAGTGGGCTGTATACACACAAGAAGAGGTGATCCATCGGAATTAGTTGCCAGGCGCCACAGAGTATATGGGCGCTGCTCGTGATTATCACCATCGGCATCTCCCCCTTGCTTATAAATTTTTTCAAGTATAGGTGGTGGGATGTTCACAGGACCTTGGAAACACAAGAAGAAGGTTAATTAGTAAAGGGAAACTTGCTAACCCGCATGCATGTGGATGAAACAATTATAATTACGGTGGAAGACAAACGTACCGAAACTACTAGGATGCCATGCAAAAACAGTGCCACGAGTGGCGGCAGCAAACACAAGGCCCTCGTATTGAATTGCATCACAATACTCATCCGTGTACAGAAACTGATTTTCGAGCAATATCCATCGAGTCGAACCACGAAGGACGGCAACAAGCTTGTCGAAGATAGCAACAACTTGATAGTCGTTGTAATTCCAAGAGCAGTTGGGAACTCGACAAATTGCTATCTTCCATAGAAGATAGTCACCATGATCGTATTTGAACGTGCGTACATTACCGGTGTGCTCAACCTCTAGGTAGTGTGCTGAGATTTTTGGAAGTGGAACCCGGTGATGAGTGTACACATTCACAAGTTCCCACTCGCAGTTGGACCCAATGTAAACAACCCAATCTCCATTTGCGCCCGCCCAAGCCTTGCCCTTAAGCGATGGCATCTTAACATCATACGTATCATTATCAAGCGGCATCAACTGGCACAGGGCGAGGCCTCCGTCGTGCCGGCGCCAGTCATCAGGGTCACGGCGAAGAAGATAAGGGAGATCAAACCACTCCTTGACTCTTGGGTTCTTTGTAATAATGTTATTAGTTGAGTCGAGAATGGGCTTGAACGAACCTGCCATGCTAGCCGAGGTGATGACGTTGCACTGATCAATGAGTTCCTCCACCACGTCATCTTTCAGATCGGGGCAAGAATAACGGGGTCGTTTCCGGCCTGTTCCCTCCATGGAGAAGAGGATCGAACAATGGAAGAAGAAAGGGTGAAGGGCTGAAGGAAAATGGAGGAGGGAGAGGAAGAGCATGCGACAACAGTTCCAAATCGAGAGGGAAAGGCGAAGAGTCGGTGGACGGTTGCGAGTTTGCCACGGTTCACGAAGAGGCGCCCCGGCCTACACGTCCGTTCGGAAATACTCCTACTACTCGCCGCCGTCTCACTGATATGTTGGAACGGGACCACATGTCAATGAAACATGGTGTGTAATTTCTCGTGCAAAATGCGATCTGGCCATGTTGGCCTGAGGTTCCGCATTAGTTATCGACCTTTATTTTTTTAATGGCGTGCCGATCAGTTTTGAAGCACGACTAACTGGTATTGTATGTGGAGAGGATGATAGTAGGGACCCGCCAAGGTCATGGCAGTACGCAAGAAAGTGCCTCCCTATTTCAAGGCAATAAAAAAAATGGCTCCTCCTAGTGGATTTCTGACATCTGGGTCCCATGCCATTGTCAACATCTATACCTACTAATAAAGCAAGGTGCGCTTCTTCAATTTTTTCATTCATTCACCGTCGAAAAGTTTTTCTTTCTATCCGAGGTGGTACTAAACTTTTGTGCGTCTTTCCGCTAGAAAAGAAAAAAGATTTATCCAGAATACCGTCATTAGGCCGCACGCGCTCCGGCCCAACGAGCCCAGCAATTTATTATTGCCCAGACCGTTGGGAAAACCTTATTTGTCGCATGGGGCGAGGAATAGTTAAAGTTTCGCACAGGGCGCCTAAGACTGGACCGGCCCATTTCCTCTTTTTCGTTGTTCTATTTTTATTTTTCTGTTCCTTTCTATTTCTCTTTTATATTTTTTCCTTTTTTCCATATTGTTTAATTATTTTTGATGAAGTAAAAATTTACAAAAATATTTCGAATTTCAATATTTTTTAAAATATTCAAATAATGGTCAGAATTCTAAAATTTGCTTCTATATTGAATAATGTTTGAAACTTTTAAAATTTCCTGTTTCCGAATCTTCCCAATATTCAAAAAATGATCTCCTTTTTAAAAATTGCTTTTTATTTTTCAAAAAAATCTTCAAGATTTATTTATAAAAATTACATTTTATAGAATGTTCCATATTTTAAACAATTCTTGTTTTAGTGAAATGTTCAAAAATCATAAAAATATTTGCGTCTAAAACATTTTGTATTTTCTGAATGTTCCCTTAAAACAATTCATAAAATCAAAAAATATTTGTGTTTTTGTAAAATGTACATGTTTTCGAAATATTGTTTGTGAATTTCAAAAACTATTCATGTTTCTAATTGTGTTCGTGATTTTCCTAAGATATTGGAATTTGCAAAAACAATGTTCGCATATTTCTAAAATTGTCCAGGATTTAAAAATTGTTAATGTTTCCAAGAATATTTACCAAATCATATTTTTTTGAATGTTCAAAATAATCAAAAATATTTCTGATGTGACACTATAGTATTTTCTTAAATATTCGCGTTGACCATTACTTAGCGGTGCGCGTTCGTTCTTTGCTGGTTGACTATAAATGAAAGAAATTGTGGACACGTGCCAATAAATTATGTTATTTGGCTTTAGTTAGAGCAAAATTATGGGCACTTGAGCTGTAAAATAATCAAAGAGAATAAAACCTAAAAAAGAAGGGACATTCTTGCCTGATTATGCTCATGAAACGGGATTTATGCGCTGCAATTAATAATCCACCCGATTACGGCGTCGTAGCATAGAGTGGTCGAAGCAACCATGTCCCGAAGGTCGCTGCGCAGCAACCAAATGAGGAGGCAGGCACAACCCCGGGACAGAGGCGAACCCGGAGGAAAAAAGGCATGAGTTGGGTGCTCGCCACCACGCCGACCAACCCAGTCACTATCAAGATTTCACGTGCCAAACATGTCCAGCGAGAAGACCATAACTTCTTGCCATGTTGCCTACCATTGTCGAGACCATTTTTTTGGATGACACATCAATTATTTTTCCCATTGCTTCTGGCAAAAAATATCTTTCCCGTTGCAACGCACGGGCATATGTGCTAGTAGTCAATAAACAAGAGAATTGCACAACGAGCGGCTGACACCAGGGACCCAGCAGCTCGCCCAGTTATTTTTGTTTTGGGTTAATTTGATAAATGTCACTCCAAATCTGGTGTATCTGAGAAATGCCACTGCAATTTCCAAACTTTGAAAAATGCCATTTCATGCCATTTCTAGTGGCATTTTTCGAAGTCTGGAGTGGCGTTTTTCAAAGTTTGCAAACTGCATTGGTGTTTTTCAAAGTTTGCAAAAATTGCAGTGGCATTTTTCAAATTTTGGAAATTGCAGTGGCATTTTTATGAATCGCCATAATTGGAGTGGCATTTATCTAATTTGTTTTTGAGACGAAAGCATTGGTGTTTTTGAGACGAAAGACGAGGAGAGCTTCATTGGGCTGGCCGAGAAAATGGCCTATCAGTAATGAGAAATGGGCTGTACATTTTTAAAACACATGAAACCGGCAATTATTTTCAAATATCATTTTTTCATTTCGATATTTTAAATTGCATTGATTTTTATGCATGGACAATTTATTGGATTTTATATTGATATAGATTTATTTTTAAAATCAGTCTGAATCTGACTCGAAATTTCGAGATTAAAAACAGTTCAGACCGCACCAACATATGCAAAATTTTGTATAATTTTTTAACCGTGGCCACAATATGGGTTGTAATGCTAACATAAAGAATATGGGCTCCAAAAAACCCGTAAGAATTAGCAAATGGGCTGTAAACTATTTGAAATAATGGCAGATGGGATGTATGCTATTTTCCACAAATTTGAGGCTTTCCACAGATGGCATGTATACTGTTGGATGTCCATCCAACGACCGTCGTGCGTTTTTCAATCTCTGCTCTTCCTGCTCCAGCCACTCAAACAAGCGCCGGCGGGACTGCCTGCTCCCTCCTCCCCGTGGCCGGCTGTGCTGCCGCACAGGCCTCACCGCCCCAACTCCCATCGCTGGCCTAGCCATCCCTCTACTCACCCACACCTGCTGTTATTCTCTGACGATGGCAGAAAAACCAGTAAACCCTCGTACAGTCGTACTCCCCTCCGCGTGGGAAACAAAAACAACGACCGAATCTTCCCTGCCTCCATGTCGTTCCCTTCCTAGGCCTCGCCATCGTCCACCGCCCTGGTGCTCTCGGCGTGGAGTGGTCAGCGTGGTCAACGACCGACATGCATCTGAAGTGGACTGTACGTGGAGAGGTGTAACGCCCTTGATGCGGCTATATATCCTACATGTCGAAGCACGACTTAGAGGCATAACCGCATTGAAAGCAATATCGCAAGTGAGGTAATCATCACAACAACCCATGTAAATAAATAAAGGGAAAATGTACATAGTTGTCTTACACTCACCACGTCACACAAATACATAAATAAGTCATTACAATCATCCAATACACTCATGGTCCAACTATGGTACAAAAATAAAGATCAACCTCCAAATGCGACAAAGTCCCCGATCGCCCCAACTGGGCACCACTACTGATTATCTGGGAAAGACATGTAGTAACGGCGAGAGTCTTCATCGAACTCCCACTTGAGCTCAAGCGCATCGTCTGGAGCAGTATCATCGGTCCCTGCATCTGGTTTAGGAAGGAATCTGTGAGTCACGGGGACTCAGCAATCTCACACCCTCGCGATCAAGACTATTTAAGCTCATAGGAAAGGTAAAGGTATGAGGTGGAGTTGTAGCAAGCGACTAGCATATCTGGTGGCTAACTTATTCGCAAAAGAGAGCGAGAAGAGAAGGCAAAAGCACAGTCGAACAACTATGATCAAGAAGTGATCCTAGAACAACCTATGTCAAACATTACTGCAACACCGTGTTCGCTTCCCGGACTCCGCCGAGAAGAGACCATCACGGTTACACACGCGGTTGGTGCATTTTAATTAAGATCAAATTTAGGTTTTCTACAACCGGACATTAACAAATTCCCATCTGCCCATAACCGCGGGCACGGCTTTCGAAAGTTCAAAAACCCTGCAGGGGTGTCCCAACTTAGCCCATCACAAGCTCTCACGGTCAACGAAGGGTATTCCTTCTCCCGAGACAATCCGATCAGACTCGGCATCCCGGTTACAAGACATCCTCGACAATGGTAAAACTAAACCAGCAACACCACCCAGATGTGCTGACAAATCCCTATAGGAGCTGCACATATCTCGTTCTCAGGGCACACCAGATGAGCAAGACGTCAGATAGGCCAGCCCAGAGTTGCCCCTGGTAGCCCCGGACATCGCTCAGTTGGACCAACACTTAGAGAAGCACTGGCCCGGGGGGTTAAAATAAAGATGACCCTTGAGTCCGCGAAACCCAAGGGAAAAGGCTAGGTGGCGAATAGTAAAACCAATGTTGGGCATTGTTGGAAGAGTTTTATTCAAGGCGAGCTATCAAGGGGTTCCCATTATAACCCAACTGTGTAAGGAACGCAAAATCCAGGAACATAACACCGATATGACGGAAACTAGGGCGGCAAGAGTGGAACAAAACACCAGGCATAAGGCCGAGCCTTCCACCCTTTACCAAATATACAGGTGCATTAAGATAAACAAGATAATATGGTGATATCCCAACAATAACCAAGTTCCAACAAGGAACGATCTGCAATCTTCACCTGCAACTAGCAATGCTATAAGACGGGCTGAGCAAAGCGGTAACATAGCCAAACAACGGTTTGCTAGGACAAGGTGGGTTAGAGGCTTGACATGGCAATTGGGAGGCATGATAAGAAAGTGGTAGGTATCATAGCATAGGCATAGCAAAAGAACGAGCATCTAGCAAGCAAAGATAGAAGTGATTTCAAGGGTATGGTCATCTTGCCTGCAAAGTTTTCAGAGTTGCCTTGATCCTCGAAAGCGAACTCAACGGGCTCCTCGTTCACGAACTCGTCTCCCGGCTCTACCCAAACAAGAACAACAAGCAAAAAGAAGCACAATCAACCACGTGCAATGCTCAAACAACATGATGCAAACATGGTATGATATGCGGGATGCGGTGTGTGATGCATATGCAAGATTTCGAAAGGAATGATTGAACCTGGCCTGAACTTGGAAATCCAAGAGTGCCACCGGAAAGGTGAGGTGATTTCGGTCGAAATCGATATAAAGATCACCGGAATCGGATGCACGGTTTGGAAATGGCAAGCAAAACAAATATGGCACCAGTCTGCGATAATCAGCAAGTAGCCACCTAAATGCATCAAGTTAAATATGCTACAGCACTCAAACATGGCAACAAAATACATGGCAGGGATCCACTCATGAAGCTTGACAAAAGATGAACACTTAGCTACGGCTAATTCATCCATTAACAGGTTCAAACAAGCATGGCAAAAGTGCAAATGATAACAGGTTTCAGACTTGGTGAAATTAACACAAGTCTGGACTTTATCATCAGGAAGCAAACTTTAGAGCATGAAAACTACATGCTACAGGAACATATCATGGCAAATAAAGGCAATGAATGAATCTACTCTAAGCATATAACAAAATTACCTTAGTGACCTTGAGCCAAAAGGGATCAGAAAATACAATTGCAAGCATGTGAACATAGCAAAAACACAAACAGATTCAGACTTAGTGAAAAACTGGAGCATGCAAAACAGTTAACGAGTAGGGATGTTTACGAGCTCGATGCACTCACTACAGAGCATGGCATGACAATCTAAGCATACACCCATGAAGAAGACATGGCATAGAAGCTAGAAATAGCAAGAACAACATCATAGCATGCACGGATCAAAAGCAACATCCTCGGCAAAATCGCTAAACATGTCAACAATCTGACAGGATCATTTTATAGCAAAAGTAGAGCTCGATTGACTCAAGCTAGGGTGCTCCATAAATGCAAAAAAGACTTGTGTGGATAGAGCACCACAATATTTACAAAACATCCTTACTGATCATCCTCAAAAGAGGCACGGATCACTAGGAAACAACATGAACATATGGCATAAAGACAAAAATAGGACAAGGACTTGGAGAAATTCTAAGTCCCTGAAATCAGCATCAACGATTACGCTACTTTGCATGCTTGTGCTAGTAACCACAAATATCACAAAAATACATGGCATACACCCCTGTAAAGATAACATTGCACTCTACAAAACACATGTAGAGCTCAGGATCATATCATGCACACATTAATCATGGCAAAAATGACAAAAGGCTATTTGCTAAAACAGATCTGACAAATTCATCACATAGCCCTCTTCCAACAGCATTTCGGGCATCAAGATGAGCTCAAATGAAAATTATGCGATGAGATGAAAAGATGTACTCGTCGAGACGAACATTTTGATATACTACACGCACGAATCGGAGCTACGGACACAGAGTTATGGCATGTCAAAGATAGCAAAAATGCTAGGGTTTGGGGACGAAAAAGTCAACCTCCCGATCCAGATCTGGATCTGGCGCGGGTACTGTAGCTGCACGGATCACGAGGTTCGTCGGAGGGTCGCCGGACTTGCCGTTCCGAGGAGGAGGAAGGAGAGGGGCCGGGTGGCGCGGCGCCTGCGGAGGAGGACGGCGGCGAGGTCGATGCGGCGCGGGGCGGCCGGACCGGGTCGAGGCGGCGGCGGAGCGGCGGGCGCCAGTGTCGAGGCGAAGCGTTGGCTCACCGGCGTCGAGGCGGAGATGAGGCAGTGCGGCGGAGCGGCGGGGGCCGGTCGCCGGACCGCGGGAAGAAAGGCGGCGGGGTCGGTGAGAGGAGGCGCGGTGGCGATGGGCTCGGGGGGCCGCGCGCGGGCTCTCCTGGGCCGGCGGCGGTGAGATGCGGCTGGGCCAGTGGGGGCGCGCCACGTGGCTGCGGCGGAGCAACCCGGATGTGTCCGTCGGCGGAAAAAGTGTCCGGCGGCGCGGGGAGCTAAATTTTTAGGGTTTCGCCCGGGTTTGGAAAGTAGGGATCTATATATAGGGGTAGGAGGAGCTAGGAAGCTCCAAATGAGGTGCGGTTTTCGACCACGCGGTCGTGATCGAACGCTCTAGATGATGGAGGGGTTTTCGGCGGGTGTTGGGCCAAATTGGAAGGGTGTTGGGCTGCAACACACACGAGGCCTTTTCGGTCCCTCGGTTAACCGTTGGAGTATCAAACGAAGTCCAAATGGCACGAAACTTGACAGGCGGTCTACCGGTAGTAAACCAAGGCCACATGACAAGTCTCGGTCCAATCTGAAAATGTTTAACCCCCACACACGAAAATAGGTAGAAAGGGACACTGGAGGACATAGGAGCGCCGGAATGCAAAACGGACAACGGGGAAAATGCTCGGATGCATGAGACGAACACGTATGCAAATGCAATGCACATGATGACATGATATGAGATGCAAGACAAAGACAAAAACACACGGAGGCAAAAACCCGACAATGGAGAAATAAAATAACTTAGTGCCGGAAACGGCAAGAGTTGGAGTACAGATAAGGTAAATTACATCCAGGGTGTTACAACACTCCACCACTACGAAAGGATCTCGTCCCGAGATCTAGGACTGGAAAAACTCCGGGTACTCAGAACGGAGGTGATCCTCGTGTTCCCAGGTGGCTTCACGGTCGGAATGATGTGACCACTTGACTTTGAGGAATTTGATTGACTTGTTGCGAGTCTTGCGCTCGGTTTCTTGAAGAATAGCAACTGGGTGCTCACGATAAGAAAGGTCTTCTTGGAGATCAATGTCTTCAAAGTTGATGATGCGGTCAGGGGTCTTGAAGCACTTGCGGAGCTGAGAGACATGAAACACGTCGTGCACATTTGCAAAGTTGGAGGGAAGCTCAAGTTGATAGGTGAGATCGCCTCTCTTGCTGACGATCTTGAAAGGACACGCGTATCTAGGGGCAAGCTTCCCTTTGATACCGAAGCGACGAGTACCTTTCATTGGAGAGACGCGGAGGTAAACATGGTCTCCGATCTCGAAAGCCAAATCACGATGCTTACTATCATAGTAGCTCTTCTGGCGCGATTGCACAGCTTTGAGGTTATCACGAATGACTTTGCACATCTCTTCTGCCTCTGTGATCAAATCATTGCCAAGAAGTTGACGTTCACCAGTCTCTGACCAGTTAAGAGGAGTACGGCACTTCCTGCCATAGAGAATTTCAAATGGGGCCTTGCCCGAACTCGCTTGGAAGCTGTTGTTGTAGGAGAACTCGGCATATGGAAGACAATCTTCCCACTTCATACCGAAAGAGATAACGCAAGCCCTGAGCATATCTTCAAGGATCTAATTGACACGCTCGACTTGGCCACTAGTTTGGGGATGAAAAGCTGTGCTGAAATGGATGTTGGTGCCCATGGCCTTCTGAAAAGAATCCCAAAACTTCAAGGTGAAGATGCTGCCATGATCTGAAGAAATCAACTGCGGAATGCCGTGCAGAGAGACAATCCGAGAGGTATATAGCTCTGCCAATTGAGCTGCTGTGATGGATTCTTTGATAGGAAGGAAATGAGCCAGTTTAGTGAGTTTGTCGATGACAATGAATATAGCATCATTGCCACGCTTGGACTTTGGAAATCCAGTCACGAAGTCCATCTCAATATGGTCAAACTTCCATTCTGGAATGGCAAGAGGTTGGAGGAGACCAGCTGGTCGTTGGTGTTCTGCCTTCACTCTTCTGCAGACATCACATTCATTCACGAACTGAGCAATCTCACGCTTCATTCGAGTCCACCAATACGACTGCTTGAGGTCATGGTACATCTTCGTACTTCCAGGGTGGATGGAGAGGAGAGAATTGTGAGCCTCGTTCATAATGACTTTACGAAGCTCACCTTTAGGCACAACAATGCGATCCTCGAAGAAAAGAGTATCCTTATCATCAAGGAGGTAGCACTTGTACTTGGGTTGACTCTTGGCAATCCCAATCTTCACATTCTTCACCATAGCATCAAGAAGTTGAGCCTCGCGAATCTGATCTTCCAAAGTAGGAGAGACTTGGAGGTTGGCGAGGAAACCTTGAGGAACAGCTTGCAGATTGAGTTTGCGGAAAGCTTCACAAAGCTCGGGTTGGTAAGGCTTGAGAATCAAACTGTTGCAGTAAGCCTTCCTGCTCAATGCGTCAGCAATTACATTGGCCTTGCCTGGAGTATATTCGATACTCAGATTATACTCTTGAATCATTTCGACCAACGAGTCTGCCTGAGGTTGAGATTAGGCTGAGTGAAGATGTACTTGAGACTCATGTGGTCAGTGAAGATGTCCACTTTTCTTCCCAATAAGAGATGTCTCCAAGTCAAAAGAGCATGCACAACTGTCGCCAACTCGAGGTCATGAATGGGGTAGTTCTTTTCATTGGGCTTCAACTAGCGAGAAGTATAGGCCACAACTTTCTTCTCTTGCATCAACACTGCGCCAAGACCTTGAAGGGAAGCATCACAAAAGACCTCGAACGGTTTGGATTCATCAGGAGGAGTCAGAACTAGAGCAGTGACTAATTTCTCTTTCAGGGTGTTGAAAGCGATGTCACATTCAGGAGACAAAACGTACTTGACGTGCTTCTGGAGAAGGTTGGAAAGCGGCTTCGCGATCTTTGAGAAGTTCTCGACGAACCTTCGACAATAGCTTGCGAGACCAAGGAAGTTGCGGATTTGCTTCATGTTCTGAGGTGGTTCCCAATTCACAATTGCAGACACCTTCTCAGGATTCACCGCTATGCGCTTGGCAGAGATGATATGTCCAAGATAGAGAACCTCATCGAGCCAAAACTCGCACTTTGAAAACTTAGCGTAGAACTGATGTTCTCTGAGCTTATCCAGCACCAAACGCAAGTACTTGGCATGATCTTCCTTGTTCTTGGAAAAGACCAAATGTCATCGAGGTAGACCAAGACGAAGTCATTTGTGTAGGGGTTGAAGATGAAGTTCATCATTCGAGAGAATGTCGGAGGAGCGTTGACGAGGCCAAAAGACACGACAGTGTATTCATATGAACCATAGCTTGTTCTGAATGCTATCTTGGGGATATCCTCTTCACGAATGCGAATCTGGTGATAGCCCATACGGAGATCAAGCTTGGAGAATACTTGAGAACCTTTGAGTTGTTCAAACAGCTCGTTGATGTTGGGAAGTGGGTACTTGTTCTTTATGGTCTTCTTGTTCAATGGACGGTAGTTGACACAAAGTCGGCCCGTTCCATCCGTCTTCTTCACAAAAAGAACTCCACAACACCATGGAGAAGAACTAGGTCAGATGAGACCCATACGCTCTTGTTCATCGAGTTGCTTCTTCAGCTCCTTCAACTCTTTAGGTCCCAGCTTGTAAGGACGTTTGCAAACAGGTTCCGTACCAGGCTCAAGATCGATGACAAATTCAACTGATCGGTGCGGAGGCATTCCTGGAAGCTCTTTTGGAAAGACGTCTTTATATTCGCAAACGACTGGAATTTGAGAGATGGCCTCCATCTCATCCTTATCATTGAGAGAAAACAGACGAATGGTATCATCCCTTGCAGCAAAGACAATTACATCCTCGGACGAATGGGTCAATTGAATCTGCCTGGCAGCACAGTCAAGCTGAGCCTTGTGCTTAGAAAGCCAGTCCATTCCAAGAATAAGATCAATATCTGAGTTACCAAGGACCATTGGAGAAGAAAGAAACTTGTAGTCGCCCAATGTGATAGTAACATCCGAAGCCATCATTTTGGTGTTCATGAACAAACCCGGAGAAGAAACCGCTATCGGCTTAGGCAAATCAACAGTATGCACATCATGCATGGATGCAAAAGGCTTCGATAAAAATGACAAAGATGCACCAGTATAAAAAAGAACTCTTGCAGGAATGTCATTAACAGGAAGGTTACCCATAATCACATCTGGCGAGTCCTCTGCTTGAGCTGCATTCAACAAGTTGACCTTAGTAGACTTGGGGTTATGCTTGACCACAGATGTACTTGCAGATCTCACGGGAGGAGGAGGAGGAAGACGCCTCTGATTGAAGCATTTGTTGGCATAGTGACCCTTCTGGTTGCACTTGTTGCACATGACCTCTGAAAGCGGACGGTGATACAGAGCACTTGATCTTGGAGCTTGAGACGAAGTCTTTTTCTGAAAGCTTAGGTTGGGTGGGTGGGAAGATCCATTTCCACCTTTGCTCTTCTGCTGATAAGGCTGATGGAACGGAGGAGGAGGCAGCCAATACTTTTGCTGCTTAGCCACTTGAGTAGAGGAAGAAGGAGTTGCATCTCTGACTCGCTTCTTAGAAGCATCGCACTTCAGTTGAGCAGACTCTTGCTTCATTGCCATATTGTAGAACTCATCGTACTTCTTCGGCTCAAAAAGGACGAGAGCTTGCTGGAGTTCTTTTCTAAGACCACCCCTGAACTGGTATATCATGCTCTTCTCGTCAGGGATGTCTTTCTTAGCGAAATGGGCGAGCTTCTGAAACATGATGTTGTACTGGTAAACAGACATAGTGCCTTGCTTCAGGTTGCGGAATTCCTCACGCTTGCTCTCAACCACACTCTGAAGAATATGATGAGCTTTGAAGTCTTGACGGAATTCATCCCAGGTAATCACACGGCCTCCTCTAGAATCTTTGTACTGCTGAAACCATTCTGCAGCTTGGTCTTTGAGTTGGAAGGAGGCAAACTTGACAAAGTCCTCAGGCCTGACGTTGCTGCACTCGAAATGCTTGCATATGTCCACGAGCCAACCATCAGCGTCTGTTGCCTCAACACAATTGCTGAAGGTCTTTGGCTGGTTAGCGAGGAACTGGTTGAGTGTAGCAAACTGATTCTGATTGTTGCCATGGCCCTGGTTACGCTCTTGAAGAATTTGCATGATCAGTTGCGTGTTTTCACTGGTAGCGGCCATCACAGCTTGCCATGCCTCCGGAGGTGGAGGTGGTGGTGGCGGATCCTGATTCTGATTGTTGCCCTTAGCAGGAACCATCCTGGAGAGGGTGACATCCATTAGCATATTGAGAGGCAAATATGAAGCTGAATCAAAAGGTTTGAAATTGAAACATAAAGTCTTCACATCTGAACAAAATGAACGATTGCATTCCAATTGAAATGGTCACATTTCCATAAATTGAGAAGCCACTTAGAATTGAGGTAGAAGAATAAAACAACAAGGTACGGACAAGAACGAATACTTGGTGAGGATTACCCAATCCCAATCCAAATATCCGCGGAAGAAGAACTAGAGCTACAAGAATTCCCACCTATGAAACTCCCGAACCTTCCCGGTTATGCAATCAGGTGTTGGGGATACAGCGGAAGCATAATATCTCACCCAAATCTAGCAAATCCTACATCCAGCTGTATCCATCCTTCAACACATAACCAAGAAACCTTCGGGAATCATTTACCTCAACCTTCGAAAAGCATCCGTTATACAAGTTATGGCAATACTCCCCAACTCCCGCCCCAGTACTAGGTGGCGTCGAGGTTATCTCACCAACAACTGCATAAAAGAGATTTTTTATGTTGGCGAAACTCAGGTATTCCAGAATCTCAACGATAAAATTGTGACGACAACACCTCGGAGCTCAACTCCCCGGGACACTGCCACAACCCCTAAATGACAGGAGGCACCAAGAACAATGTTCTCGTCACAAAACCATCGGAACGATTCCAAGATACCCGCGTGATCCTAAAAAAAATTTAGTGAAATTTGAGAAGAAAATAGTCAAAACTCTACGTCAGGATGCCTCACCAGAGCGATGAAGGGACTGAGGAGTAAAAAGAATTCCTAACTCTCCGATATATAATTCCTAAATGACTCAAAACATTTTTCTAGACTCAACAACGCCAGCGATTCGATCAAGCAGGGGGCTCCTAAGGTCGGGGAAGGCTCTGATTACCAACTTGTAACGCCCTCGATGCGGCTATATCTCCTACGTGTCGAAGCACGACTTAGAGGCATAACCGCATTGAAAGCAATGTCGCAAGTGAGGTAATCATCACAACAACCCATGTAAATAAATAAAGGGAAAAGGTACATAGTTGGCTTACACTCGCCACGTCACACAAATACATAAATAAGTCATCACAATCATCCAATACACTCATGGCCCGACTACGGTACCAAAATAAAGATCAACCCCCAAATGCAACAAAGTCCCCGATCGCCCCAACTGGGCACCACTACTGATCATCTGGTAAAGACACGTAGTAACGGCGAGAGTCTTCATCGAACTCCCACATGAGCTCAAGCGCATCGTCTGGAGCGGTATCATCGGTCCCTACATCTGGTTTAGGAAGGAATCTGTGAGTCACGGGGACTCAGCAATCTCACACCCTCGCGATCAAGACTATTTAAGCTTATAGGTAAGGTAAAGGTATGAGGTGGAGCTGCAGCAAGCGACTAGCATATATGGTGGCTAACCTATTCGCAAAAGAGAGCGAGAAGAGAAGGCAAAAGCACGGTCAAACAACTATGATCAAGAAGTGATCCTAGAACAACCTACGTCAAACATTACTCCAACACCGTTTTCGCTTCCCGGACTCCGCCGAGAAGAGACCATCACGGTTACACACGCGGTTGGTGCATTTTAATTAAGTTAAGTTTCAGGTTATCTACAACCGGACATTAACAAATTCCCATCTGCCCATAACCGTGGGCACGACTTTCGAAAGTTCAAAACCCTGCAGGGGAGTCCCAACTTAGACCATCACAGGCTCTCACGGTCAACGAAGGGTATTCCTTCTCCCAAGACAATCCGATCAGACTCGGCATCCCGGTTACAAGACATCCTCGACAATGGTAAAACTAAACCAGCAACACCACCCAGATGTGCCGACAAATCCCGATAGGAGCTGCATATATCTCGTTCGCAGGGCACCTTGGATGAGCAAGACGTCGGGTAGGCCAGCCCAGAGTTGCCCCTGGTAGCCCCGGACATCGCTCAGTTGGACCAACACTTAGAGAAGCACTGGCCCGGGGGGGTTAAAATAAAGATGACCCTTGAGTCCGCGAAACCCAAGGGAAAAGGCTAGGTGGCTAATAGTAAAACCAATGTTGGGCATTTCTGGAAGAGTTTTATTCAAGGCGAACAGTCAAGGGGTTCCCATTATAACCCAACCGTGTAAGGAACGCAAAATCCGGGAACATAACACCGATATGACGGAAACTAGGGCGGCAAGAGTGGAACAAAACACCAGGCATAAGGCCGAGCCTTCCACCCTTTACCAAGTATATAGGTGCATTAAGATAAACAAGATAATATGGTGATATCCCAACAATAACCAAGTTCCAACAAGGAACGATCTCCAATCTTCACCTGCAACTAGCAACGCTGTAAGAGGGGTTGAGCAAAGAGGTAACATAGCCAAACAACGGTTTGCTAGGACAAAGTGGGTTAGAGGCTTGACATGGCAATTGGGAGGCATGATAAGCAAGTGGTAGGTATCGTAGCATAGGCATAGCAAAAGAGCGAGCATCTAGCAAGCAAAGATAGAAGTGATTTCGAGGGTTTGGTCATCTTGCCTGCAAAGTTTTTAGAGTTGCCCTGATCCTCGAAAGCGAACTCAACGGGCTCCTCGTTCATGAACTCATCTCCCGGCTCTACCCAAACAAGAACAATAAGAAAAAAGAAGGACAATCAACCACGTGCAATGCTCAAACAACATGATGCAAACATGGTATGATATGCGGGATGCGGTGTGTGATGCATATGCAAGATTTGGAAAGGAATGATTGAACCTGGCCTCAACATGGAAATCCAAGAGTGCCACCGGAAAGGTGAGGTGATTTCGGTCGAAATCGATATAAAGATCACCGGAATCGGATGCATGGTTTGGAAATGGCAAGCAAAACAAATATGGCACCGGTCTACGATAATCAGCAAGTAGCCACCTAAATCCATCAAGTTAAATATGCTACATCACTCAAACATGGCAACAAAATACATGGCAGGGATCCACTCATGAAGCTTGACAAAAGATGAACACTTAGCTATGGCTAATTCATCCATTAACAGGTTCAAACAAGCATGGCAAAAGTGCAAATGATAACAGGTTTCAGATTTAGTGAAATTAACACAAGTCTGGACTTTATCATCAGGAAGCAAACTTTAGAGCATGAAAACTACATGCTACAGGAACATATTATGGCAAATAAAGGCAAGGAATGAAGCTACTCTCAGCATATAACAAAATTCCCTTAGTGACCTTAAGCCAAAAGGGATCAGAAAATACAATTGCATGCATATGAACATAGCAAAAACACAAACAGATTTAGACTTGGTGAAAAACTGGAGCATGCAAAACAGTTAACGAGTAGGCATATTTACGAGCTCAATGCACTCACTACAGAGCATGGCATGACAATCTAAGCATACACCCATGAAGAAGACATGTCATAGAAACTGGAAATGGAAAGAACAACATCATAGCATGCACAGATCATCGGCAAAATCGCTAAACATGTCAACTATCTGCCAGGATCATTTTATAGCAAAAGTAGAGCTCGATTGACTCAAGCTAGGGTGCTCCATAAATGCAAACAAATACTTGTGTGGATAGAGCACCACAATATTAACAAAACATCATTACTGATCATCCTCAAAAGAGGCACGGATCACTAGGAAACAACATGAACATATGGCATAAAGACAAAAACAGGACAAGGACTTAGAGAAATTCTAAGTCCCTGAAATCAGCATCAACGATTACGCTACTTTGCATGCTTGTGTTAGTCACCACAAATATCACAAAAATACATGGCATACACCCCTGTAATGATAACATGGCACTCTACAAAACACATGTAGAGCTCAGGATCATAGCATGCACAAATTTATCATGGCAAAAATGACAAAAGGCTATTTGCTGAAACAGATCTGACAAATTCATCACATAGCCCTCTTCCAACAGCATTTCGGGCATCAAGATGAGCTCAAATGAAAATGATGCAATGAGATGAAAAGATGTACTCGTCGAGACGAACAATTTTATATGCTACACGCACGAATCGGAGCTACGGATGCAGAGTTATGGCATGTCAAAGATAGCAAAAATGCTAGGGTTTGGGGATGAAAAATCAACCTCCCGATCCAGATCTGGATCTGGCGCGGGTACTGTAGCTGCATGGATCACGAGGTTTGCTGGAGGGTCGCCGGACTTGCTGTTCCGAGGAGGAGGAAGGAGAGGGGTCGGGCGGTGCGGCGCCTGCGGAGGAGGACGGCGGCGAGGTCGATGCGGCGCGGGGCGGCCGGACCGGGTCGAGGCGGCGGCGGAGCAGCGGGCGCCGGCGTCGAGGCGGCGCGGTGGCTCGCCGGCGTCGAGGCAGAGATGAGGCGGCGCGGCCGAGCGGCGGGCGCCGGTCGCCGGACCGCGGGAAGAAAGGCGGCGGGTTCGGCGAGAGGAGGCGCGGCGGCGATGGGCTCGAGGGGCCGCCCGCGGGCTCTCCCGGGCCGGCAGTGGTGAGATGCGGCCGGGCCAGTGGGGGCGCGCCACGTGGTGGCGGCGGAGCAACCCGGACGTGTCCGTCGGCGGAAAAAGTGTCCGGCGGCGTGGGGAGCTAAATTTTTAGGGTTTCGCTCGGGTTTGGAAAGTAGGGATCTATATATAGGGGTAGGAGGAGTTAGGAAGCTCCAAATGAGGTGTGGTTTTCGGCCACGCGATCGTGATTGAACGCTCTCGATGATGGAGGGGTTTTTGGTGGGTTTTGGGCCAAATTGGAAGGGTGTTGGGGTACAACACACACGAGGCCTTTTCGGTCCCTCGGTTGACCGTTGGAGTATCAAATGAAGTCCAAATGGCACGAAACTTGACAGGCGGTCTACCGGTAGTAAACCAAGGCCGCATAACAAGTCTCTGTCCAATCCGAAAACGTTTAACCCCCACACACGAAAAGAGGTAGAAAGGGACACCGGAGGACATAGGAGCGCCGGAATGCAAAATGGACAACGGGGAAAATGCTCGGATGCATGAGACGAACACGTATGCAAATGCAATGCACATGATGACATGATATGAGATTCAAGACAAAGACAAAAACACATGGAGGCAAAAACCCGACAACGGAGAAATAAAATAACTTAGTGTCGGAAATGGCAAGAGTTGGAGTACAGATAAGGTAAATTACATCCGGAGTGTTACAAGAGGCTGACAGCTGGGTCCACGGCCGCATGCAAGGAGATGCCTCCTTATTACGCGCAAAATAATGATTTCCTCCACCTGACATTTGGGACCCACCGAAACGGCCTCTGTATTTCGCGAAAAAAACGTTACCGCCGCTGACAGCTCGGACCCACCAGCTATATCTTCGCATGCAAGGAAGTGCCTCCTTATTACGCACAAAAAAATAGAATACTCCTCCTGCTAGCTGGGACCCAGTATAGTGGGCCTACTGAGTTGACGGGGACGAAGGGCTTTGTCAACTTAGTCAATATGCACGATTCTAGCTCGACTGATCGTACGATGTCCATCCAACGGCCGTAGTGCTTCTTCAACCTCTGGTCTTCTTGCTCCAGCCACCCAAAGCAGCGTCGGTCGTGCCGCATGCTCCCGCCTCCCGTGGCCGGCTGTGCTGCCGCGGAGGCCTCACCGCCCCCATATTACTCCCACCGCTGGCCAGGCCATCCCTCCACTCCACTCACCCACACCTCCTGTTATTCTGCGGCGACGGCACCGCAGCCGAACCAGTGAACCCTCATACTCCTCTCCGCGTGGGCATCCACTGCCGCGTCTTCCCCGGCTCCGTGTCATCCCCTTCCTAGGCCTCGCCGTCGTCCACCGTCGTGGTGCTGTCGGCGCGGCGTGGTCAATGTGGTCAACGACCGAATTCCATCGGAAGAATACTGTACGTGGAGAGGCTGATAGCTGGGTCCACGGCAGCCGCAAGGAAGTGCCTCCTTATTATGCGAAAAATAATTATTCCTCCACCTGACAGCAGGGACCCACCGGACGCCCACCAGTATATCACGGAAAAAACGTTTGCCCCTAACTGCTGGGACCCATCCGATGGGCCACCGTATTTCATGAAAAAAAGTTCCCCCTGCTGTCAGCTCGGACCCGCTGGAAGTGCCTCCTTATTATGCACAAAAAAATGAATACCCCCTGCTAGCTGGGACCCACCTTGGTGGGAGGCTGACTTGTGGGCCTACTAAGTTGACGGGGACGGAGGGCTTTGTCAACTTAGTCAATATGCACGATTCTAGCTCCAGTGACCATACGATGTCCATCCAATGGCCGTAGTGCTTCTTCAACCTCTGGTCTTCTTGCTCCAGCCGCCCAAACCAGCACCGGTCGTGCCTCGTGCTCCTGCCTCCCGTGGCCGGCTGCGATGCGGCGGAGGCCTCACCGCCCCCTACTACTCCCACCGCTGGCCAGGCCATCCCTCTACTCACCCACACCCCCTGTTATTCTGCGGCGACGGCAGCCTCACACCACAGCGAACCAGTGAACCCTCGTACTCCTCTACGCGTGGGCATCCACTGCCACGTCTTCCCCAGCTCCGCGTCGTCCCCTTCCTAGGCCTCGCCGTCGTCCACCGCCCTGGTGCTCTCGGCGCGGCGTGGTCAACGTGGTCAAGGAACGGCTTCCATCGGATGTGGACTGTATGTGGAGAGGCTGACAGCTGGATCCACGGCCGCAGCAAGGAAGTGCCTCCTTATTATGTGCAAAATAATTATTCCTCCACCTGACAGCGGGGACCCACTGGATGGGCCATCGTATTTCACGAAAAAATCGTTTGCCCCTGACTGCTGGGACCCACCAGCTACATATTCGCACGCAAGGAAGTGCCTGACAGTCGGGACCCACCTGGTCGAAGCGTATGTAGCGTTGTCATTCTGGTCACGAACGTGTACATACATATATACTGGTGGATGCAGAGGTGCGTACGTGTCGTAGTAGAGGCGCGCACGTAGCATGCACACGTACGTACAGCGGCCAGGGTGCAAGAAAGAAATACGGCCACGTATGTGTACATACGGGCGGGGTCTCGAACGCCTACTCGCGCATACGTACGGCCAGGGCTCGTGTACATGGCTGGGTCGGAACGGAGAAACAGCGTCGTCGTCGTGTTCATGGGGAGGCAACGGAATGCGTCGTGTTCATGGGGAGGCAACGGAATGCGTCGTGTTCATCGGGAGGGCTTGGACGGAACAGGCGATGGAAACGAGGCCTAGCGTACCGCAGAACGGAGGAAACAGCCTTGTGTTCGACCGGCCACATTCGAAACGGGATCCGGTTGATCGGGAGGGGTCTGGCGTACCGCAAAATGTAGGAAACGGACCTCCTATGGTCAAAACGGGGGTCCTGTTCATCGGGAGGGGTGTGCCGTACCGCAAAACGGAGGAAACGGACTTGTGTTGGAGCACTACGGTCGAAACGGGGGTCATGTTTTTCGGGAGGGGTGTGGCGTACCGCAAAACGGGACTCCACGGGATACTGTTCATCTCCACCGTCGACCCCCTCCAGCCTCCACGAGCTACTGTTCATCCACCGTTGACCTCCTCCAGCCTCCACATGTGACTGTTCATCCACGGGCTCCTGTTCATCCAGCCTCCCCCGCGCGCTCTCCACGGGCTCCTGTTCAACCATCCCTCCACGGGCTAATGTTCATCCTGCCATCCACTGTCTACTGTTCATCTTGCCCTCCACGGGGTGGTCCTGTTCATCTAGCCCTCCACGGGGTCCTGTTCATCCAGCCCCAACCGGCTCGATCGATCGGGGTCCTGTTCATCCACCCCCACTAGGAACTGTTCATCCACCCCCCCCCCCCACAACGCTCACTGTTCATCCAGAGGCAGCATCGATCGGCTTCAGTTAGCAGCAGTAGAGAAGGAATCGCTCGATCGGGTTCAGTTAACAGCCATTGATCGATCGCTCGGGTTCAGTAACGCGTAGCCTGCAGTGCAATCGCTCGGGTTCAGTTATAGCCCAATGCCTCACTCGGGTTCAGTTAGAGCCAATGCCTCACACACACGTGCGTACGGGTACGAGAGAAGCGCGCATCGCTCGGCCCCCGACCTCCCACCGTAACCGGGAACTCCTCGAAATTTTCCTCCCCCTCGCTTCTACCACGGTGTTTTCCGTCATGGATGGCCCAAAGAATGTCATGCAGCTGCGTCTCCGGCCTGCCCAGGACGAAAAGCCCATTTTCTGTCATGATTTTTTGTCATAGAGGTAGGAGCCCACCACATCTATGATGATACCGGGTTTTGTCACAATTATCGTCATAGAAGTGTCATATGTATGACAGAAAAAAAAATTCGTTCGGCCCAAAATGTCACGGATGTGTCTTTTTTTGTAGTGCCTACACCATAAATTGGTTGGCTGCTCAGAGTTAGTGTACGGCTTTTTCATTTGAGAGCAACCCACCTCGACGCCTTTGAGAGAGAATTCCTTGTGAGGATAAATCCCTAAACACCCAGAGCCAAAGAGTGTTAGGCATCATTGAAGTCTTCTTGTCTGTGTGATCTGAAGACTTATTACACTTGAGGACTGTGAATCCTCCAGCCGGTTAGGCGTCGCGTTCTGAGCATCCAAGAGTCATTGTGGATCGTCGGTGAACGAAGTCTGTGAAGGTTTGGAAGTCTACCTTGAAGACTTACCAGAGTGATTGGGCGAGGACTGGGTGTCCTTAGCTCAAGGGGAATAAGGTGAAGGCGCGGTCTTCTGAGTTGAATCTCAGCCTCCCTAACCAGACGTACAGTTTTCACAGCAACTGGAACTGGTCCAACAAATCATTGTCTTCAACGAGCCACTGGTTCTATTCTTCCCATCTCTTTATTTGCAGATTGGTCCTTGTGAAGTCATTGCATGTTTGCATTATCTATTTGTCTTCACTATGTGACTACTTATTTTGTTTGGCTTCGTACTATCTTCCATCCTGATCTATACAACCTAGCTGCTATTAGTCTTTGTGCTTTCATCTCATTGAATACTTGACTATGGCTTGCTTAGTGTAGTCTACCTTCCACTGCATGGTAATAGATTTGTTTCTATCATTTGTCTTCGAAACTTCCATGTTTTGAAGACTTTCATAAAAATCGCCTATTCACCCCCCTCTAGTCGATCACTAGCACTTTCAACGTGTGGTGGCGACGGATCTGGGCACGTGTCGGTGGTTGGGAAGGAGTCGCCGATGGTTGGGGAGGAGTCGTCGCCGGTAGTTGGGGAGGAGGAGTCGCCGGTGGTTGGGGAGGAGTCGCCAGTGGCTGGCGACGCCGATTTGTGGCAGGATTGGGTGACGGTGTGGGTTAGGGGTGGGTGGCTGGGTCACAGGGGCGCGGTGGGTGGGTGGGTCACTGCGGCCGACGACGTACATGGCTGGATCCGCGCGAGGGAGGGGAGATCTCACGCGGCGACAGAGGTCCAGGACGGTGCCGTGGAAGAAGGAAGGGGATGAGGGGGAGGCGGGCGGGATCGGAGTGTGGGGGAGGCGGGGTGGGATCGTGGTGTGGGGAACTTGGGGAGGCCGGTGGGCCGATCAGTATCTTTTTCTGATCTCAGTAACACCCACATCGGGCCTATATAGGGCTACTGTGATCCAAATAACTATTCTGATCCTGGGATCAGAATAGTGCTACTCTCTCTCTGTATATATATATATATAATTGGATGTGGGCTTTCATAAAGCATTATTGTTGACGTTACCCTTGTGGTAAAAGGTTGGGAGGCAAAACTATAAGCCCCTATCTTTCTCTGTGTCCGATTAAAACTTCATAACCATAAGTATTGCGTGAGTGTTAGCAATTGTGAAAGACTAAATGATAGTTGAGTATGTGGATTTGCTAAAAAGCTCTTATATTGACTCTTTCCGATGTCATGATAAATTGCAATTGCTTCAATGACTGAGATTATAGTTTGCTAGATTTTCAATCAAGTTTCTGATTCATACTTGACATTGTGAATAGATTGTTACTTTAGCATAAGAAATCATATGACTATATATATATATATATGTTGCTATTCTAAGAATGATCATGATGCCCTCATGTCCGTATTTTATTTTATCGACACCTCAATCTCCAAACACGTGGACATATTTTTCGATATCGGCTTCCGCTTTAGGACAAGCGAGGTCTAAGCTTGGGGTAATTGATACATCCATTTTGCATCATGCTTTTATATCGATATTTATTGCATTATGGGCTGTTATTACACATTATGTCACAATACTTATGCCTTTTCTCTCTTATTTTACAAGGTTTACATGAAGAGGGAGAATGCTGGCAGCTGGAATTCTGGGCTGGAAAAGGAGCAAATATTAGAGACCTATTCTGCACAACTCCAAAAGTCTTGAAATTCCATGAAAGTCAATTTTGAAATAAAAAATATTGGGCGAAGGAAGCACCAGAGGGGGCCACCCACTGTCCACGAGGGTGGAGGGCGCGCCCTGCCTTGTGGGCCACCTAGAAGCCCCCCGATGCCCATCTTTTGGTATAAGGTGTCTTTTGCCCTGGAAAAAAATAGAAGGAAGCTTTCGGGATGAAGTGCCGCCGTCTCAGGCGGAACCTTGGCGGAACCAATCTAGGGCTCCAGCGAAGCAGTTCTGCCGGGAAAACATCCCTCCGGGAGGGGGAAATCATCACCATCGATCCTCTCATCGGGAGGGGGTCAATCTCCATCAACATCTTCACCAGCATCATCTCCTCTCAAACCCTAGTTCATCTCTTGTATCCGATCTTTGTCTCAAAACCTCAGATTGGTACCTGTGGGTTGCTAGTAGTGTTGATTACTCCTTGTAGTTGATGCTAGTTGGTTTATTAGGTGCAAGATTATATGTTCAGATCCTTTATGCACATTAATACCCCTCTGATTATGAACATGAATATGATTTTTGAGTAGTTACGTTTGTTCCTGAGGACATGGGAGAAGTCTTGTTATAAGTTGTCATGTGAATTTGGTATTCGTTTGATATTTTGATGAGATGTATGTTGTCTTTCCGCTAGTGGTGTTCTGTGAACGTCGACTACATGACATTTCACCATTGTTTGGGTCTAGGGGAAGGCATTGGGAAGTAATAAGTAGATGATGGGTTGCTAGATGACAGAAGCTTAAATCCTAGGCGTTGCTTCGTAAGGGACTGATTTGGATCCATATGTTTCATGCTATGGTTAGGTTTACCTTAATTATTCTTTCATAGTTGCGCATGCTTGCGAGGGGGTTAATCATAAGTGGGATGCTTGTCCAAGGAAGGGCAGTACCCAAGCACCGGTCCACCCACATATCAAATTATTAAAGTAACGAACGCGAATCATATGAGCATGATGAAAACTATCTTGACGATAATTCCCATGTGTCCTCGGGAGCGCTTTCCTTTATATAAGAGTTTGTCCAAGCTTGTCCTTTGCTACAAAAAGGATTGGGCCACCTTGATGCACCTTGTTTACTTTTGTAACTTGTTACCCGTTACGAATTACCTTATCACAAAACTATGTGTTACCGATAATTTCAGTGCTTGCAGAGAATACCTTACTGAAAATTGCTTGTCATTACCTTCTGCTCCTCGTTGGGTTCGATACTCTTACTTATCGAAAGGACTACGATAGATCCCCTATACTTGTGGGTCATCATATAAAGACCTGGATCTGGTAGGATCTAAATCTCTGTTCTTACTGTGCTATCCCCGGAGGACTCTCCCCCTCCCTTCCGGTGGCATCTGATGCCACCGGAGGACGTCATCTCCATACTGGAGAAGATATAGGCACCTTGAAATGTCGTGGCCTTCAACAAGATTGATCATCACAGCTCCACCACCCTATGGTTTATTATTGAGAACTTGACCTAATGGTCACACCAGCTAAAGAGGTCGGCCCATAAGGGCTCCACTTATCGTGGTAGAGATACCTAAATACACAATCTTTTGTGCCCCTGTAATTCAACTATGTAATCGTTTGTGCTATAGTTACAACTTTGAGTAAAATATATTCAATTCAGGGACTCCCCCCGGTGATTCCTCAAAAAACGTTTGTGTTGATGAAGCATTCAAGGTTTAGAAGTGGATGACCAACAAGAGCATAAGCTTGTGGATGCCCCTGCATCTCTGCAATTTTTCAGGGAGATCTCAAGACTTAGGGGATGCCAAGATTCCCCACTCTTCCTCGGTCCAGTAAAATTTTCTATAGTCCTTTTGTTCATCTTAATGTTTTGTGTGATTTCTTGGAGAACTCTCTATTTTTTATTGAATAATGAATAAATAGATATCATGCTTGTTATAGTATGGTTTTCACCAATATATTTGTGTTCTTGATCCTATTTTGCAAGTTATACGCACCGATTATGTGTTATGATCCGCATACCCCAAGGTGACAATAATTGAGATTATTTCCGATGATTACCGTAGTTTGAGGAGTTCATGTATTCACTATGTGTTAATGTTTTGTTCCGGTTCTCTATTAAAAAAGGAAGACCTCAATATCCCTTAGTTTCCTTATGGACCCCGCTGCCACGGGAGAGTAGGACAAAAGATTTCATGCAAGTTGTTTTCCATAAGCATGTATGACTATTTATGAAATACATGCGTACATTACATTGATGAATTGGAGCTAGTTCTGTGTTGCCCTAGGTTATGACTGTTTGATGGCAAAAATATTATTCTACAAATTTTACTTATATCTTTTGGAGTAATGTTGAGATCATTGTTAAAAGTGGGTTTGTAAAGGTCAACTTTTGATACTTTTGATCCCACTATTTTGGGGAGTGTCACAGTTGATCATGTGGATTGCAACTTTATTAAAGGTGGGTTTGAAGAAGTCAAACTTTAGGAATTAGTGTTAATCTAAGTATTTGAAGAGAGGTATAATTGATTGGGAAACTTGCATAGTGAAAGCGATTATTGTTGGTGTGTTATTCCGAAATTGCAATGTTGTTGTTATTGTAAAAATTCAATAGACTTACTGGAGCACTGAAAAATCATGAATTTTTACATAACATATTCACATATATCTAGTATCTATGATAGAATTTCGGAATTTTGTGAGTTACAATAATAGTCTTTTCAATCGCATCTTTACATGTTGGTTTGTTTTAACAGATTCTTGTGTAACTTGTCTTATAGCTATGTGTGTGCATAATTTTTTATTTCTTTTTTTTAGAGAGCTTATAACTGTGCTTACTTCTACTGTACCTAGTGACTTTCATGTTTCCATGATTTGTATACAACAGCTAGAGCTATTAGCACTTATTTATTGACTAACCATCTCACGTTCCATCCGAGTTTTGTTTTGGATGACAAATTTTCGATTTAAGGGATCCATGGCTTGGGGAATGCACCCCAATTTGTTTCAAAGAAGTCTCAAAAGGCAAAGCTTGGGATGCCTTTGGGGCATCCCCATTCTTCAACAACCTTTTAATATGATCTCACTTCTATTTTGTAACCGCCGTCTGTGAACACAGTCAGATGTATATGTGGACGTTTACGGTGTCTATTTTGATGGACGGCCGTGAAGATGCCCTTATAAATGCTTATTCTTGTCATTTTCGCGTTTTGCATCCGTTTCCCACACCCCCCCACTTCTGCGTTTTCGGAACCCGCGTTCGTCCAAAAGAGATCCCCACACTGTTCGATAGTCTAGTGGCAACAATGGCCCATGTCTCTACATGCACACGCAAAGCTAAGCTTGTTCCCTTTGGACGACAGAGACCAGACAGACCCGTCCCGTTGTACATGCATGGGATCTCATCTCACCCCCATTGAAGCTTCCTGTCAAACCTCTGCGACCTACCTACCTCCCAGTCAGAGGTCTACAGATCCATGGATCGAGAGAGACTGAGCATTCACATCACACTGGCAGAGACGAGAGCATCTTGGTAATAGTAGTACACACACAAGTGTGCAAAAGAGTGGCAAGCAAATGGAATATTGCATGCATGCATGCACGCACGCACCCTCCCTGGAAGGGTGGCAGCAAGGTTGGATGGAATGTTTCAGCCAGCCAGCTGCGAGGCAGGCCCCAGATGCTTCTTGCCAAAGCCTACCGTCATCATTTCTCTACTAGCCACCGGCTACCTGTGTGCATATACCTCAACCACCTCATCATATCATTACCCAGAAAGATGGGAAGAGAAGATGTGCACCCTCACCAATGGATCAGATCAAGGCAAGGGCATATCCCTTGCTTCCAACTCCAACCCTGCAAGACAAAAGCTTGCAGGCCTACTAATAGCTGTTATCTCTCTTCAGGTGATTAGACAGTGCATGCTCTCTAATCACTTTGACACAAAGGTAGCTACAACCTACTCTATATAGGTACTACTGTGCACTGTACTGCCGAGAGTATCTCAGGGATAGAAAGATCATGCAAGGACTGCAAATCTGCAAGCCATGCATGAGAAGCATCAAGGAGGCAAGTGGAACACTCAACAGAAACAGTATATATAAAAACATGTCAGGTTTATTTTATCTCTTGGTGGATCAAATGCTGGGATCTGCTGCGCTACAAAGTCCACCCGGCCGTTCCCTGACATGGAGAGATGAGGGGCCAAAGGTGTGGTGCTCTCGATTGAGTGGAGTTCAAGGAAGAGAAAGGGGAAGCACACTCAAAGAAACATGGGTCCAGCGGGGTGTGCATGCATGTGATACCATAATGTCAATTGCCAAAGGGTTAAATTAAACAAACTAAGGATTAATTAGCCATGCAAGGCATGCAATGACAACAGCTGAGGTAGACCGATCCACTCATGCTGTTTCTTGCTTCATGTATTTTTAGCGTGGCAAGTTGTAGGTCCTCATCATACAATAATTTCGAAGTTCTATACGTTTTCAATCTTTGGGAACGTTTCTTAAAGAAATTATCTCATTTCTTGAATCAGAAACCTTAGGGATGTATTCTATATGCCACTTCTACTTCAGTTCTAAAAGGGGATTTCCGTTTAGTCCAATCGCTTGAAAAAACCCTCATATTTGATCAAGTATGCCTCGCTCGACGCAATTGGAAAGCAAGCAACAAGTGTAGTTTTTGTACTCATGACGAGACAATCAAACACCTTTTTTTCAATGTAAGTTTGAGCATTCTGCATGACCAGTCATCTAAATAGCGTTAAATTTGTATCACCAACAAGTGTTGCCAATGTATATGGTTACTGGCTTGATGAAATACCAAATACATTTAGCATGGTAATAAGGGTGGGAGCGTCAGCTTCACTATGGTCGCTTTGGCTATGGAGAAATGATTGGGTTTTTAATGGAAAAATATATTCTCCTATGCAGGTTATTTACTGTTGTACGCACTTACTTCGCATGTGGTTTATTGTGCACCGAACGGAGTACCAATCACTGTTCAAGACGGTATGTATGCGGTCGGAGCGGGTGGCCAGGGACGTTTTTACCTAACATGGGTGGCAGCATAATCTCTAAATCGGACCACCTTCTCCGTCGACATAGGCATAGTTTCGGTCTCATATGACTTTACTGTTGCCATCTTATCGTTTTTATATTATTTGTCAGACTGTTCATGTGATGGCTGTGTGCATCTTAGCTATACAGAGGCGGGGTGTCACTTCTTATGCTTTGTATCCGCTCGATGCTACATTTTGAGTTAATAAAGCGCCCTTTATCAAAAATTTGATCAAGTATTAAGTGTTTTTACAATATAATCAAATATCCCAATTTTGTCGATAAAAGAGTGTTTTATTACTTAAAGATTTAAGCATAACACTCGGACTCTGCATAACTAAGATATACACAGCTAAACCAAGTTCAAACTAAAAAAAAGCATGAATAAAGGCGAAAGGATACTTTTCTTGTTCACTCCGATGGCTCTCTCCTTCCTCTCCTCCCCTCCTTCCCCGTTGCCGCTCCCATCCCCGCACCTCCTGTCGCCTGCGGCTCCCTCCCCGGCCGGTGCCCCCCTGCTGTCAGTCCTCTCCGCCCATGGATCTCCGGCGGCCCCTCCTTCGCCCCCCTCCCGGCCACGTCCCCACGCCCTTCGGGTGTGCAATAGGTTCTGGGCTCTTGGCGTGGACGAGGGGGATTCTGCCTCCGATTCGGAGCCCCCTTCCCCCGCTCCCCTCCGGGCGGCGGCTCCGGTGGTCGTCGGGGTGGTGTCGGCGCCCGTGCGGAAATTCACGCCGGGGGGCGGGGCCGGCCGGCCCTCTCGTCGCCGGTGGAACCTGGTTGGTCTCGCGTGTCTCGTCTGCGTCAGAATACTAGTAAGATCTCAACCCCTCGCCGGCGCGTGGTATCCTGGGGCCGGCGTCGGGGCTCTGCTCGTCTCTGGTGGGGGTGGAGCTGTTGGGTAACGTAGTAATTTCAAAAATTTCCTACCAATGTTGCAGATATCGCTTATCGGGAAATTATCGGTCAACCCATGATAAGGGGTAAATCGGTCAGCTTATTGGCATATCGGCCGATTTATCGCCATATCGGCTGATTTATCGGCCGATTTATCTTATCGTTCTGACAGCGGTAAGCGATAAATCGGCCGATTTATCGGCATATCAGAAGATATCTTGAACTGTGTTTCCTACGCACACGCAAGATCATGGTGATGCATAGCAACGAGAGGAGAGAGTGTTGTCCACGTACTCTCGTAGACCGAAAGCGGAAGCGTTAGCACAATGCGGTTGATGTAGTCGTACGTCTTCACGATCCGACCGATCCAAGTACCGAACGAACGTCACCTCCGAGTTCAGCACACGTTCAGCTCGATGACGTCCCGCGAACTCCGATCCAGCAGAGCTTCACGGGAGAGTTCCGTCAGCACGACGGCGTGGTGACGGTGATGATGTTGCTACCGACGCCGGGCTTCGCCTAAGCACCGCTACAATATGACCGAGGTGGAATATGGTGGAGGGGGGCACCGCACACGGCTGGGAGAGATCAACTGATCAACTTGTGTGTCTGGGGTGCCCCCCTGCCCCTGTATATAAAGGAGTGGAGGAGGGGGAGGGCCGGCCCTCTCTATGGCGCGCCCTAAGGGAGTCCTACTCCCACCGGAAGTAGGATTCCCCCTTTCCTAGTAGAATTAGGAGCCCTTCCAAGTAGTAGGAGTAGGAGGGAAGGAAAGGGAAGGGAAAAGGAGAAGGAAGGAAGGGGGCGCCCCCCCTCCCTAGTCCAATTTGGACCAGCCCATGGGGAGGGGTGCGGCCACCCTTTTGAGGCCTTTCTCTCCTTTCCCGCATGGCCCATTAAGACCCTATACGAATTCCCGTAACTCCCCGGTACTCCCGAAAATACCCGAATCACTAGGGACCTTTCCGAAGTCCGAATATAGTCGTCCAATATATCGATCTTTACGTCTCGACCATTTCGAGACTCCTTGTCATGTCACCGATCTCATCTGGGACTCCGAAATCCTTCGGTACATCAAAACATATAAACTCATAATATAACTGTCATCGTAGCGTTAAGCGTGTGGACCCTACGGGTTCGAGAACTATGTAGACATGACTGAGACACGTCTCCGGTCAATAACCAATAGCGGAACCTGGATGCTCATATTGGCTCCTACATATTCTATGAAGATCTTTATCGGTCAAACCGCATAACAACATACGTTGTTCCCTTTTTCATCGGTATGTTACTTGCCCGAGATTCGATCGTCGGCATCTCAATACCTAGTTCAATCTCGTTACCGGCAAGTCTCTTTACATGTTCCGTAATACATCATCCCGTAACTAACTCATTAGTTGAAATTCTTGCAAGGCTTAAGTGATGTGCATTACCGAGAGGGCCCAGAGATACCTCTCCAACAATCGGAGTGACAAATCCTAATCTCGAAATACGCCAACCCAACAAGTACCTTCGGAGACACCTGTAGAGCACCTTTATAATCACCCAGTTACATTGTGACGTTTGGTAGCACACAAAGTGTTCCTCTGGTAAACGGGAGTTGCATAATCTCATAGTCATAGGAACATGTATAAGTCATGAAGAAAGCAATAGCAACAAACTAAACGATCAAGTGCTATGCTAACGGAATGGGTCAAGTCAATCACATCATTCTCTAATGATGTGATCCCGTTAATCAAATGACAACTCATGTCTATGGCTAGGAAACTTAACCATCTTTGATTCAACGAGCTAGTCAAGTAGAGGCATACTAGTGACATACTGTTTGTCTATGTATTCACACATGTATTATGTTTCCGGTTAATACATTTCTAGCATGAATAATAAACATTTATCATGATATAAGGAAATAAATAATAACTTTATTATTGCCTCTAGGGCATATTTCCTTCAGGAGCCCTCCTCCTCCCCGTCCCTTGGTCGGCTGCGGGGTCACTGGCGGGGTCGGGCTCGCTGGATTCAGTGGCTTTGGGGTCGTCGCTAACCCTAGATCTGCCCGTTGGTTCGGGGGCTAGTGGGCCCTCGGGGCAGGTTGGGCATGTGTCTATTGGGCCTTGCGGGCCTCCACCTCTATCATCCCTTGATATTTTCCCCCTCTGCCTGGCTTGGGCCCTAG